>NC_140660.1:10226021-10759021 GCF_978046115.1 Saccoglossus kowalevskii | reverse complement strand
CCGACAGCTCTATTCAGGTACTGAACATTTGCGAGAAACTTGCATGAAAAACATGTATGTATTCTATAAACAGCGTCTTGGTGTGTTTATATTAGTGTGTTTATAAATAAATAAATAAATAAATAAATAAATAAATAAATAAATAAATAAATAAATAAATAATCACTTCCTAAATTTTGTTTCACATTTAAGACTTTAACCAAGGCTAAGACTGTTAGAACATATGGTACTCAAATATCTTACAAGCAGCCTAATAAGAGAAGTGTGCGTGTACAAGTAAGGCCCTTTGGATCAAATAAAGGTATGTATTGTATGTGGGGAGGCTAGGAGAATATTTTATGTTGAAAATATTTTTTTCTCGTATCTTGACAATGAATATTTTTTTTTTCTCTTACCCTCAGATTTTTTTTTTAAAAGGTTCTCCATCACACTGCCAGGTTTTCAGATGGGACAATTACATTTGGTATTGTATTTGAACTTGACTGTGTTATTTGCATTACAGTTTGCCAGACAGAGATGTTGCATCCTCCAGAAAGAAGAAGCGTTCAAGTACAATGTGATCTCCTGAAACCAAACCAAACAATACAAGTACAAGAACCACCCCCAGACAATGAACTTGACACAACTTGGTCAAGTTTAGAGTCCAATGCAACAACTGATTCTGATGAGACATATGAACAGTCAGAATGTGAATCACAAGCTTCATGTTCGAGTGCTGATGATTGGTAAGTTTTAATAAAATTATAAAATATAAATGGGAAAATTTGTGAATGAAAGTAGGTAAACATGGTGAGCATTGAGTAGCTTCACATCACACGGTTTATGGTAAAAATAAAATGTGTTATACAATAAATATAGTTTAGTTTATTTCTCTTAATTATAGGTGTATGCAGAAAAATAGATTCTTTGTTGTTGGGGAAGCTCAACTCATGAATCTATTCCACACATGTACCAGATGCTCTTCACCTACATTAGGTGAAATCACACACATATGTGGCACAATGGTAAGAGTGGAGCAGAATTGTGTTTTTTGTGGACTAAGCACAAAATGGAACAGCCAATCCATGATAGGTTCCATTCCAAGTGGAAATCTTAGACTTTCTTGTGGAATTTTGTTAGCTGGGGCATTAGCATCAAAAACTTTACGTGTCCTACAGTTTATGAATATGCCAAGTATTTCAACGGATACTTTCATGAAACATCAAAGGTACTACCTCCAACCAGCAGTAATGGAAGTATGGGGAAACATGCGTGGAAAGTACATTGATGATGCACTTCAAAATGGAAGGTCACTTTGCATAGGTGGAGATGGGAGGTGTGACACCCCTGGCCATAGTGCTAAATTTGGCTCATATTCAGTCATGGACCTTGATAATGGTACTATGATTGACATACAGCTTGTGCAGGTATTTATACATTTTACTTACCAAGTACCTCGTTTTATGTAAACACCAATCTAGTAACAATTTATAATTAAATTGAATCTATTGTTTATATTCAGAGTAACGAGGTGAAAAGTAGCTGCCACATGGAGAAGGAAGGTTTGGCAAGGAGTGTGGCATATTTACAGGGTCAAGGTATTAATATCTACAAAATAGTCACAGACCGTCATGTTCAAATAATTAAATGGGTCAGAGAGAACATGACAGATACTCAACACTGTGTGGATGTGTGGCATGTTGCTAAAGGTAAGCAGTTTTCTCCCCCCACAATCTTTGAGAGCAGCTGTTTTATCATGCTTAAACATTTTTCCATTGTTCTATTGGTATGCAAATGATCCACTGTTATCCGTGGTCTATTGATATCAAAAATTGATGGGTACTAGGGTAGAACAGATTATTTTAGATGAAATTGTTAATCCTTGTAGGATATTTTCAATTTATTTTAGTCAAATACAGCATCAGTGATATTGATAATATTCAATATTCAGAGCAATTTAAGTGCAATTTTATAACATGACCAGCAAATTACCTTGCAACAGTTCAACTATAATCATGACTGAAAACACAGAATACTGATGATAGGATTTATTCCTTAAGGTCTACAGAAAAAAATGCTAGCTCTTTCTAAAGAGAAAGAGTGTGGTATATTACAAGACTGGATCAAAAGTGTCACCAATCATCTTTATTGGACTGCTGCCTCAACACCTGATGGAAATGGTGATTTGATGATGGACAAATGGACATCTGTTGGAAACCACATCCAAAATATTCATGAGGGGCATGGAACTTTCTTTCCTAGATGTGAACATGAGGATTTAACAAGACAAGAGAGAAGAAAGCGATGGTTAAAACCAGGTATTTCTCTCTTATTCACATTTTAACACACTTTGACTAGGATGGTATATGTATGCTGTTATTATAATGCCTAAATATTATATATATATTTCCAGGAACTAAACCCTTAGAGAAATTGATAACGCTCCTCAATTCTCGACAAATGAAGAAAGATATACCTAAGTTGTCAACAATACAACAGACTTCAGAACTGGAAGGATACCATTCTGTGGTGAATCAGTTTGCCCCAAAGATGCATGGGTTCTCATACAATGGAATGATGTGCAGGTAACTGCGTACTTGTATTAATCAACATTGAAAATAAACAAGTAACTTTGCGGTCAAAAGAGCTTAGTTGTAATATACTGTGAGTTGGAAACGTAGGCTGGAGTGATGTTGATAAAGATTGGCACCATAAAAGAAACTTGTCATTGTATTATTTCACAATGTGTACCCCCCAAAAAACTACCTTCCAACTGGTACAGTTGAATAATAGCAGCAAAATATATTAACATTGAAATGACGACCTGAAATTCAACATTTTTGAAAAAACATTGGCCCTGGTAGTTCTGGCTAACAAATTAGTAGATTAAATTAGTACAAATATAAGTTTTATCACATTAAATTCTACAATCAAACAGAGAACAACATATTGTTTACAAATCAACAGGTTTGGAGACGTGTGTAATACACAAGTTCTCATTACTGTCTTTGACTTTAATTATTTACTGACAGGTCTTATCCCTGTGATAGAGCCTTCTAACTTCAAAAGTTAGCAATCACAATTGATGTAGTATGTAACAAGTATTCTAACACTCAGAATTTGTAATTCTATTAAGTCCTTAGTGGTAAAATACAGTATATCATAATGCATGGTTGTTTTATTTATAGGCTTGTCTTGGCAGCAATGCATTATAATGAAAATGGTGGGCGACATGCTGCTGTTACTAAGCAGGGAAATCCTTGCTATAAAATAACTTATCCAAAATTTAAAAAAGGCAGTTACACAGTGCGTCAAGTAAAGACAGAACCTACCTACAGTAAGTACCGGTATAAAATGTTCTACATGCATGTATACTAGCAGCTTTATATATTTGCATGACTGAAGCCACTTAAAATCACAACCACAGCTCAGTTTTTCAACAAATAAAACAATAACAATAATTAAAAAAATAAAATATTCTTTATTACAGATTATGTACAAAATGTGACAACTAATGTCACTGCAAGAGTGGTAAAATGTACCATGTCACAGGCAAAAGGTGATGTGTTGAACAAAGTACCTCCTGCACTCTGCAGTGAGTTCAAAAGACCGAATAAAGAAGTGGCAGTTTCTGACTTTCAGTCGAGGTTTTTTAATCAACATAATTAAATCCCTGATAAACTCCATTCTGTGAAGGATATGTTTCTCTGATAAGATGAACTGCACATGATGGGAGTGGAACTCTGACATCTTTGCCTAAATATCCCCAGCACCATCGGACAAGTTGCCTGTAGGCAACATACCTGTATCTCCTGCAAGGAAAATAAATTGAATGTACAAATTCTGTCTACTGCACACAGTTTATTCCAACCTAATAAAATGCCTATACTTCTATTGGACATGAGAGAATACTGTTAGTACACAATTACAAATGTAATGTAGTTGGTATGGCCCTCAACAATATTACTGAGGTTCTGGTTGTACATATTTATGTGTCAACCATTTTCAGTTCACAAAGTTCAGAAATTTCTAGCAAAACATAATTGTAATTGGTCTGACATTCATTAACATTTATGCACATCTACCATAATACATTTTCAGTGTAACAAAAACCATGATATATTTTGTCCTAATAAAATTGTGTTCATACCAGACCAGTATGTGCGACTTTTAATACTTACTCAGAGGATTCTGGAATAGTTCCATGGTACTGTCTATATACATGATAAGCTGTTAGCAATACATACTTGTCCAGACACACTGGCTTAAATCCAGGATGTTCTGTGATGCATGCTGTATTTGGAACTTCATCACAGACAGCTTTCACCTGCATTATTTCATAACAGCATCTACATTCCTCAGCAGAGGGCATGACATGACATCTGTTACACTGACACCTAAATTATATAAACAACATATACTTGAAGCAGGTATCTCAGCAAAAATGAAATTTACTATCTTGTTATTTACCTCCTAAATACAGTATAATTATTTGTGAGAACAAATTATTACCATATCAGAACTATCAAAGGTAAGTTGTCAAAATCTTAAAATTGATTTATTTTGCATATTTTCAAAATCATTTATTCCTGACACTTGAAAATACGGTCTTCACCTTAATATTCATTAGGCATTACCTCTACGATATAGCACCACCCCACCCCAAGTCTCAAATAAAAAAACAAAAACATCACAGCAACTTATTGGGAATAAGTTTTTTAAGCCTCCTCCCAAATGCTAACATTCTGGCCCCTTACAATTTAATTGTATGTGTTGTGGTTGTCATGATCTGTCTAATAATATAATGCTGGATGTCCAATATACAAGATAATTTCAATTTGGCTAATTAGTAAATGTCTTGCTTAAATTCGACTTTATAATTTATAATTACATCACAGTTGGGGATAGAGGGACTGTGATTACATGCATCACAAATATAAGCTCCTATGCATACAATTTAATCATAAATTGTAATTAACTACTAAGGCAATAATATGAAGCTTAAATGGTAGCTGTTGTTTCACCGATCGTATTGTACTGACTTGCAAATATAATGTCAACAGATACAGAAAATGAAATTAAACTTAGTGGGCTATGCATGTCTGAGTTCCGTGATTGAACGTAATCAGAACATTTCGTTCTGGGACTTAAACTACTCCGAAATACAGGTTAATAATTATTCAAAATATGCGGAACTCCGGAAGTTAATGTTATCAAAACCAGCTGATTCGACCACTTACCACTCGGTAGTATTCAGGCGATCGCCCAAAGCATCACCGACATCGTTTTCTTCAGCAGAATCACTGTGACTGTCGTCGTTAAATTCGGGCTCAAATTGGTAGGGCCGTATACCTCCGTCAACCGATGAACCCTCGACATCGAAGTCAGAAGACTCGTAATTCAACTCAAGCTCGCAATCACGGCTTTGCGACGACGCATCACTTGGAGTTGACGAACTTTCAGCACTATGAGTTGGCGACGCCATTATTCCTTAGGGTTATGTTTGGGTCACACTTGTGACGTCACAGATTTGACGCCCATAAATGACGCGGAGTTCCTGACAGACAAATGAGCATCGACACACCGGTAAAAATGCTAACATTGATCGCCCATAACAAAGCTCATGGTGCGTGAATTTTGATGAAATTGTTGGTATTGTCACCAATTTATTTATTGAAATATAATATCTTTGACGAATTTATCGTTCAGTGTACACTTTAATATGAACAGAATTGAGTGTAAAACTAATAAGGTCTGCGCAATGTAACAGACCATCTATGTACCAAGTTTTATTGAAATGTGATTACAATAAAACATTTATGAATTATTATGCTAATTTGAGAATTAATATGAACAGATTTTAACCCAAAATTAATCAGGTCTGTCTATTGTCCTAGAGCATTTATGTACCAAGTTTTATTAGTCCCCGTTGGACGAAGTCCGAAAACGGGGACTTATAATTTGGTCTCCGTCCGTCCGTGTGTCCGTGCATCTGTGCGTCCGTCCGGAGTCATATCACAATATCACATATCACATTTATTTCACAATTGGATCAAAGATGGCCGACTGGAAGCCATCTTGTTTTTTGAAAATGTAATATTTTGGACATGCTTTGTCAGTTTTCATTCAAATTTAGTACATAGATCATACATGTTAGGATACATGTCCCCGACCGTCCGTGAATTCCTGAGTCTGTCCGTCCGTCCGACTGTCCGTGCGTCAGTCTGTCCGTCATACTTTATTTTCGCTGGAATAAATTTTCACTGAAAAGGCTTTTTGTATGGAATTTTTTTTCACTGATTTTTGATCAGTTTAATGTGAAATATAGGGAAAAAAGTATATTCGCTGGATTTTATTTTCACGGAATCATCCCTCCAGCGAAAATAAATTCCAAGCGAAAATAAAGTAGTCTACAGTATACTATTTAATGCTTCACATTTATTCTCAAACATACTGGGGTTAGTAAGGCCATGGCAATTATCAATCCTAAATGAGCATTTTATATTTAGAAAATGTAGAAAACTTACATTTGCATAAAATTAAATAGTGTAGAAACACGTGTTCCTTTTTAACATAGTCAATTTTATTTAAGATATAATAAAAGGTATGCAAGACAAAACCATTAATGAAAATTTGAGATGTTATTGACATCAATCTTTACAATCTAAAATCAGTGAGTGAAGTTAAAGTGTAAGTAAACATGGCAAAATTACTGGATGACAAATAAAGGTAAATAAATGATGAAACCACAGGGAGTTGGAATAACTTATTTTTATTATTAGAGAATTGAAAAAAAAAATTTATTCATTTGTCTACCCCCCTCCACATTCATACTCATTTCACTGTGGTTGTATGTTTACACTCACTGGGTGTCTATGCAAATTATTTCACTATATCTGGGGCTATTTACAATGTTTGATGAAGGATTATAATTTGCATAGAGTGTAAACATACAGAGATTAACACCCGATAAGACAGTAAAATGGGTATGAATACGAGACAAATGAATAAAGACAATTTGTTTTCAATTCTTTAATAATGAAAAATAACACACAAGTTATTCCAACTCCCTGTGATGAGCAAATGTTGTTTACGGGTTTATTATACATTTTGGCAGCCATCGCAACCAGATCTAAAAATGGAATATCTTGAGAATGAAAAATGGTATCATAAATCCATAAATGGCATTTGCTTTAACTTTTGTGCTCCTTTATGTTTAGCCCAACATATTGGCTAATATTTGACATATTGACCAACTTTGGTCAGATTTGTACTTTAAAGTGATGTACATGTGCATAAACTATTTTGAAGACAATATGACAAGACCTAATATCTGGCTCAGGCATGTGAAGATAAAAAAAAAATCCTGTCTGCATGTGCCAAAGGAATTACCTTAATGTATAGGTAAATAAAAGTGATAGTACTTAAGTTTCTTTCTTTGCCAAACGAATATTTATAAGATGGCCACAAAATGTGCACTTTTATTTTATGAGTAAAATATTGATTCTTATTAAATGCAGTTCCATAGGTAGATCTTAAGAAAATGATCAAAAATGTCCTAAGTAATTTACAGTGTATAATGCATCTTTAATATAAATCTTTTTTTTCTCAGAGATAGATTTTGAATGGTCTAGGCATGACACACATTACAGTTTCTCTTCTGATTTCACCAAATCCAGCAACAAATTTTCCTGCGATACGCTGGACAGGCAAAAATGATGCTGGACCAGTAAACTCAAACATGTTCCTGCACCATACCTTAACAGGTTTACCATAGTAATCACACTCAGGGTGATTTTGGTACCAGCGTACCTTTGCAAATAAAAATGTCTGTGCTCTTTCCTCCACAATTATTGACTGAGAAAAGAAATACTCTATTATGCCTGGACGACAATGTTGTCCAGATGTGTCTATGCGACCACCAATACCGTGCCAGCTAGCCATTATAAGAGCAGATCTGGCATGTCTAGAATCCTCTGACTCATATAACCCATCTATTAGTTCACATTTAATGGTGCTATATCGTCTAACAGTTCCACTAACAGAATCTGTATTGATATCCCCTAAAATTGTCTGATATGAGTCTTTAAGATAGTTTGTTAGAGTATCATCTAAACACTCAATGTATGCAGCACCTGTTGCTGTGTAGAACTGAGTAGTTGCACACCATGCTGTATGGGATGGGTGGACTTCCCCTTGCGATAACATAACACACTTGAAAAACAACTCCCGGTCATGATTAAGAACTGCAGTTTTGACAGTTTCACTCTTCTTGGGAAGTGAGTTTTCAAACTCATTCCTGAATATTGGTGGAAGAGTGAAGTCCATAAGTATTTGGGAATTTGTAAATTTCCTCATAATTTGTATCTCTACTGACTTCTGATTAGCACAGTGATCTGCTAGAACTCCATTCAGTCGCTCATATGGAAAAGTCCAAAATGCATAAATGGGCCCATAGTCTAAAATACAGTCAGCAAGGTGGCTATGTAAATGCATATTGGGTGTCACTGCATTTGAACCATAAATTCTCTCAAATTCTCTGCAAAAGTTCATTAGATAACTGTGGGATTTACCAACATTAGCAATGGTTATCACAGGAGCACATAAAAGGCTACATGCCAAAACAAAAAGACGCCAGCACTCTAACTCTGCATGTGACAAAATGCCTTTCAATGAAAACACAGAAAATATAACAATCCAATTCTTCCATTGTTCTGCAGTGAATCCACCAAAATTGCTGGCTATTTTGTGCGGTATTCTCCCCATGTCTGATGGAGTCTTTGTACTGTCTATCTGGTGCTGGATTTTTTCCATTTGATCCTTTGATATCTTCAATTTTTCAAGCCATATCTTTTTCATCAAGTGCTTTCCTGTTCCAAGAAATAAATTGTGCAGAGGATCCACCACATGAAAACGAACACAGTCGAAATAAGGCAACTCCATCAGCACAGTATATCGAGCCCCATACCTACTTTCAAGTTCTGTTCTAGCTGTTTTGGTATTTTTTGTCAGAATCTCATTAACTTGCTCCCTATGCCTGAAATTGTTCCGTCTTGGACATGTCTCAAATCCACCGAAATCTGGTTTTGCACCAAACTGACCAGTAATGAACTCCTTTTCACATTTTGAGCATCCACGTCTTGCCATATAACTTGTGAATCCACACAGCTTTCTGGTTGCAGGGATGTCTGATGCAGTACAGAGTATGGCTGCTCTGAAGGTTTCTGGCAAAAATCGAGAACCATAATGTGTTGTTGTTACACCCTCTGTCCATAAATATTCTAATTCTTCTACTAGGGGTTCAAGAAAGGAGTTGACATTCATTGATGGTTCTCTTGGCCCTGGTATAATTCCAATCAGGATTGTATTTTCCTTTTTATATCTCTCTGCCCTTGGAAGATTTAAAAGTACACAATATATAGCACCCACAGAATATGGTGTATGCTTGAATGGCTGAAACCAGTCTATATTTAACTGAAGTCCATAGTTACGTTCGTTTATGAGGAAAGGTTCACCGTTTACCTCTTGAAACTCTCGCCATATTCTGCCATCATACACATCAGCAAGTATTTGTGTGGGAACTTCTCTTTGCCGCCACTGCTCACACTTTCTGGCAAAATCTTTCCTTTGTAGAAGTTTTTTCAGGGAATTTGTTATAGATGTATAGCAATAGACTTTGTGGGGATAATAGTGTTTCTTCCCACCTTGCAAAATAACTTCCCTGAATAAACTTGCACCACACGGTTGTCGAAATCTTCTTTGAGAATGCCGTGGGTATTCAACATGGTAACAATTGATTGGAACTTGTGTGCCATTTCTTTGTTCAAAACACTGTTCATACCGATATGTCTGACTACACTTTGGACAAACAATAAACTTAGTGAAATTGTCACTCAAAAGTCCCATCTTCTTCTTCAACAAATACAGTGTTCCTGGGAATATGGCTGATAAAGCTGCCAGCCATGGTGAAAAACGTCCACCAATAGTGAAAAATGTTTGTAGGAATGTAAGTAATGATGCAATACCATTCTCAGACATGTTGAATGTGGTCCACCAATAGCAGATGAAAATACACAACCAGTTTAATAGAACAAGCATGTATTTCTGCTCAGACACAGGTCCATCAACAACTACGGGGGTTTCATGTGCTGTTTTAACCTGCTCAAAATCCTGTAGTATCTCCTCCTCAGTTACACTGTCCCAGTATTCAGTTTGAAAGGCATGATTGTGTGCCACAGATGGCCCATCAGATATTTCTTCAAAATAGATCTTGTCTTCCTCAAGAAATGAATCACATAATATATGATCACTGGACTGGTCATGATCAAGCAACAAGTCTTCTTCATTGTCATCTACTTGTACAGAATTCCTCTCAGCACCAACATCTTCTATTTCAATACAGTGAATGAGATTATCATCACTGTCTGATGAGTAATCTGGTTGTTTACATTTCCATGAATTTGACACTTCGTTATAATACTTCCCATGATGCCGCTTGAATGTCCTCCATGAAAGTGTGTCATCACAGTGTGGACAGTATTCTCGCTTCTTTCCCATTGTTCTGAAAAAAATGATAACAGAGAACATTTAATATATCGACAGGAACTGCAGCTTTTTAGCATTAACTTATAAAAGTACGTATCTGCAGACAATAATTCATATTTAATATAATTTAAGGTTCTAACGTGAGAAATTTTTAGTAAAGATATTTGTTTTTGATACAGCCATCCTGAGAACAGTGCAAACAATTTTTGCTCATTCTTTACTCAACAGCGCCATTTATTTGACATGCCCACAATCTTAAATATGTACCAGAATAATGGCCAACATATTGAGGAATAATGAATGTTGTTTTGTGAATAAACTGACCATTGTTTTTACTAAATATAAAATATTCTAATTTGTAGAGTATTACTGAAAACATAGTTCAACTTATTATTACTTTGCCCTGGATATCAGGTGATAACATGACAACATTACTTTAACTTAAAACATCAAGAATTTACATTTTTTTTGTAAACTATGCTTTGGCATCATATGGTAATTTTATGCTAATTATACATGACATCAAGCGCATCAGTTTCGTTCGTAGTTGTGATCGTCATCGCATGTTGTTTTCTATTTTAGCAACATGTCTTGAATCAAACTTACAGTTGGCTTTACGCTATTGTCATGTGATAATACTATTATAAAATGGGCTTTGCTTCATGCATTTACCTTTTTGTTATATTGCTTATATATGTGTAATACCTATGAGTAATGATCTTAATGAAGTTGCAAAAGGTTGTTAAATATTATCACAACTGTCGCGTCTACCAAGATTCAAAATAAACAATGTTCTTGGCATTTAAGTTGGAAAATAAACCACTACGTAACAACAACTGTTGCCCATTTCCCATGTGAATGACTATTGATATGCAAGTCGATGTGCACTTTTTCACTCATTAAGGCTTGCACCAAATTTGAACTATATTTAATGACGCATGTCTGAGAAGAAGCTGGGTATGGACGAATTACTTTTGGAAATACCGTTGTGTTTCGGAAAGTTTTAATTTTCAAAACTTTTGAGTATTTATTTGTACTTTTAGGTTAGTGAGGAGGTTATAATAATTTTCATTTTACTTTAACACCCCTTTAAAAAGTCATTTCTGGCCATTATAATAGACACTATTTTCTTAATGGCCAGAATATTGAACAGAATTTACCAGTGTTTTAGAATGGTGGTTTTAATGACCCATGTTTTTTTATACTGGTCAGAATAATTGCAATTAACTGATGGAGTTGATGAACATTTTTTTAATGGGCAGTATAGTGGTCATTTTATTTTTTATTACATGTATAAAAAGACCAGTATTTTTGTTCATGTCACTAATATAATATAATAAAAAACCCTGCTACCTCGTGTGACCTCAATATACGTGTGGGAATTGGTTTTTTCAAGTTTGACTGGCGCGTGCAAGTACACTTAAATGAAATTTCGTGAATATTGCCTTCGACCCCCAGTGAAATTTCATAGTAACACTGATGCCAGTGACTGCTAGCGGACTACATAACCTGCATAGTATTTACATGGTGTTGAATCATAGGACGATTACAGTACTGCAACTGGCACATTAAGGTATGAATTTGTAATTATTTTACCATTTTACACTGACTTCAATACAAAATTAGATACTTTTGTTGTTGTTTATGTACCAGGATAGTCTTTTGGGGCTTTCGTTTTTTGTTTTTTCAAAAATTATATAAATCAAAAAACACTGTGGCATTTGCGCTATGTACTATCGGTATTATACCTTTTTTTGAGAAAATGTTTTTTTCTATGAGAAAAAGCATGTTTTTCTCCTCTCAAAATGAATGTGCAACGTTTTGTTCAGTCATGGTACACTGCAGCTGCATGTAAGTACTGCTTCATTATTATTCATAATTGTCAAACAACAAGCTCAAGTAGGTGTTAATGAGGATTAGCTCCTATGCTTGTTAATAAAAGAAAAGTATAAACAAAGGTTATTTCAACTCCTGAAATCTGCAAAAAACATCAACGTAAATTTGTTTCCATTCATGGCAATGTTACAAATTATTAATAATTTAACTGACTGCTAAATGTTTTTCTTGAACATTTTCGAAGATTATGTACTAGTATATTGTTGATTTTTTTCTCTTCAGACAATAACAGCAATAGTGTACTTGGGAAATGTCACCTAGCGACCATGTATGAACTATGTATATTATGCCACGGTTACTAAAAATGTTTGTTTTTTAGTAACCATGATTATGCTCATAACGTAAATAACCATACAGAATCCTATTTTCCTGTAAACTAGTGTAGATGATATATGCCCACAATACAACAGTTCATTTTCTTTGTGCACAAAAGGAAAATGTAAAACTCATACTCAAAATAACTTTTAATTTAGCACGGATTCAAACTAAATTTCAATTAAATCTAATATTCTTTGCCCATCTTTGAGCCCAATATGATTTGAACATGGAGGTAGAAAAGAGAAGGAGTGAGGATACTATGGTTTCCGCTGGTTTCATGATGCTTTGGATTTGTTTACTCAGTGCACATCGTAGTTTGCAAACACGCTGTCACAGTTATGTGTTTCGGCTATATTCGGAAGCTTCACGAAGATTCTTAACGCACTACGCATGCCCAAACAGATAACAATAATACAAAATGCAGCGAAAGACGTACACTGAGTGTACTCAATGCCCCAAATCTATTGCAACAAAAGGCGCGATTTTCAACATCTGCGCAGTTCTGCACAGTTTTGCACACCGATGGAAAATGACCTGTCAAAACATCTTGTTATAATCTTATCATGTATCTTTAATTTTCACTGCAGAAATTTGCGGGATTTTTTTAATCAATGTCCAAAGTTGGACGACTATTGCGATGAAAAATATCAGAAAAGAAGTAATCACACTTCTTGGAAGCGTCCGTATGCAGAATTTTCGGTGCCTACAAACTTCATATTATAAAAAAAAATACTCAGTATATTTAATATAATATACATTAATTTTTTTAATTTTGTTGGTAAAGTATTGAATAAACAAGCAGCCTCTCCTGTTTTTCTAATCAGACCTTGTTCTCGTCTTTTTATTTCATTATGCTTTCATTTTGTCTTCATTTGTATTTTGTCTTGCCATTTTGAATGTATCTGAAACTTTATTATCTAGATCCTAAACAGGGTATGATTTCAATAAAGTCATTATTATCATACATGGCAAATTGAATAACCCCCATAGCCTCCTATTGTAGTTTTAAGGTGTATTTACATGCATATGGTCACTGTGTCATTCCTACTGAAAAAAAGAATAGGCCTAGGATGTAAACATACCAGTCTTTTTCTTAGCAAGCTTTAAAGCGCGGTAGTCGTTGACTACCGTGCTTTAACTTTTCACAAAAACTTAATAACTAAAAAATGTTCACCTATTACTCCCAGATAAAAGCAAGCTAAATATGCTCTGACTGTACTGTAAGTAAAACCATAGACCTTAAAACTATTTTTACCGGTAGTTCCAAAACATGTCTTGTGATCCTCCTGAAGAAAATAGGGGCTTGCAACAAAAATCACAAATTAGTTTCCCCTGTGACCGATTTCACTTGCAGCTTTGATTTATAAATTGTTCACATGGACCCTAGGGGGAAAAACAGTAATGCCCCTCCCAAATGACTTTTTTTACTTTGCAGAGCTATACCTCTGAGATCTTTAGTTGTTTGTGCATAGATGGTCTTTGGTTATAAATTATTTACTTTCCAGTCATTGTTTGAAGGTAAGCCTTTGTCATACTTTCGGCTGTGGTGACTTCCTGTCACTATGCTTTTGTTTTCCATGGGTTAGCTAAACATATGAATACTTGTTGAAAATCACACTTGGAATTATTCATGTATGTTAATGACGTCAGAAAAAGACCAATCACGTCATGCGACACCCCCCCCCCCCTGCTTGGAAGTAAGATTTTCTAATGGGATAGCAAGCAATCTAATCTAATCTTGAAATTGTTAAATTATATATAGTGTTGTCTGGAAATGTAAAAATAAACTTCTAAAAATGTGTTATTCAGTTCAAAAAATAAACTGGCTGCATGCAGAATCTCAGAGAAACAATTGCACTTACATGCAGGAGTGGACGGATGTTGCAGCAGCAGAAGTTTGGGCCTGAACATTTTGCCCCGGACATTTCAGTCGCATTTTTAAAATTATTTTAAATAATGTACGTATTCTTAAAAAAAAATGTTATGTGAAAGGGGGCAGAGCATGAACTAATATTTTGGTTTTTGAATACAAAGATGTGTGTACTGCTATTAAATTATACATATGTAAAACATATTAATTATGTTGTTATGAAAATAGTTTCATACAAAATGGGGTAATTTGACAAAATCCTTGTACTGTAAAGGGGTAATTATTCACTGGGTTTTAATTTTGCTTATTTCGCTGACTGGAAAAATGCGCTAAATTAAAACCCAGTGAATATGTAAAATTTAGCATAGAACACATTATCTAAATGACAAAACCATGAATTTAAAACCCACAGAATATGCCTGAAATGTTAAATCAGTGAAATTTAAACCCAGTGAAAATTAGTCATTTTACAGTATGTGTTGCCAGTGATATGCTAGTTTCCATTGTTATTTAAATGTACTCATCAGGGGGGTAATCCATTAGAAAACATCACTGATCCACAGTAGTCTGGTTTCAGGCTACACTAAGTCACATTCCTAAGAGGGACTTTGACCAAGTGCAGGCTAAGATTTAAGCTAATCCCAAATGTTTGCATATCAGCTATACGCAATTGTGTTCACTCACAGGAGGGCCCAACAGTTATAGCACAGGCCACAGTGTTGAGGGTCCGTGCACTGGCTGTGAACACTTGTTTCCCAAGGGAGGCACCAATTATGAACAAACAATTAAACAGCAAATACAATTACATATTTTTTTTTCATTCCATGTTTTATTGATTTATAATGCTTATTTGTTTTATTAATATCACCAGTTTTTTCATTTTTTTTTTAAATTACTGTGGTGCTTCAGATACTAGTAATAATTTGTGTAAAATTTGGATGTTTTAAATATGTGTTCTAGTAGTTAGTGAAACCATGGAGGTAATCTTCAGAAGCACAATATCACGCATGCAAATTTACGTTACCGTAAAAACTCAATCATTTCGGCCATGTTTTATGTCACGCTCCCCGTAAATGTAAACAAACATGGTAACGTGAAAAACTGAATAAATATATCTTTTGCGGGATTGGAGTAAAGGTGTACCGGTAGTACTAGTCTGAGACTTGACCCAATTTTAAAACAAACTACAAGCGCGTTCAAGAAATCTGACGCAACCAGGCCACCTGCTGTTTTGTTGCCGTGGAGACGACAGTTTTATGTCACGCTCCCGTAAATGTAAACTAACATGGTAACGTGAAAAACTCACTGGAATAGAGTAGAATAGAATTATGCTTTATTGCTAATTGCTGTACTATTTTTTTGAAATTATCTACAATTAAACTATACATACAATACAATAATATATTTTAAATAAACTACAATAAATAACACTGAAAAACATAATACGAGACGACACACTGATATTTTGTTACGGTATCGCTTTTTGGAGGATGTGGTGGCGGGGCGGGGCGGGTGGTGTTGTCCGGTACATAGAAGCAGGTACAGCTGGGACCTCGGCAGTTGCCTTAGTAAAAAATGAATCGATTCGAGACATGGCTAGCGAGCGACAAAATAAGTACTAATAGCTTGTGGGAAAACTAAAAGTGAGTGTCTTTCCCCAGAGAAATCGCCACTTTTATAGCATGATACTCTGACCAGCCACAACATTATCACATATTCTTTTGAAATTAAAGGATGTATATCAGTCAGTACTCAGTCTGACGTACAATGTCGAAATGATAGGCCCAGGATTCACACCTCACGTCGTCTCGTCTGCCACTTTACCGTAACCACGCACAGCTACTGAAACCGCTTCTATGAGAGCGCAGTTTTCACTTCACGGTCATGTTTTTTTACCCACAGTTAAAACAAAACAAAAAATCCACCCGACTTTTAAACGAACAACGTTGCAAGAGGAAGTTTAGAACATAACTGGGACGACTGTGTCGAAACAATCCAGCCGGTGATTTTATTTGGGTCAACCAAAAAAAAGAAGATATTTTGACGTGCTGCGTGACTGTGTAAACAAAACCATGTCCAATAAAAATGACGCTTTCCCGCTACACATTGGCGACTTTGTATCGACTTACTGGAAATGCCAAAGACGATACAATTTGCAAGTCGGCATTAATTAATTTTTTACCCCGTTAACATTAATAATCTACTTGACTTTTAAACAAACAACTCTGCAGGACAATGTTTCGAACATTACTGAAACGACTGTGCTGAAACAATCCAGCAGATAATTTTATTTGGGTCAACCGAAAAAAAGAAGATATTTTGACGTGCTGCGTGACTGTGTAAACAAAACTACGTCCAATAATAATGACGCTTCCACGTAACACATAAAAAAATTGCGACTTTGTATGACTTGCTTGAAATTCCAAAGACGAGAATCAAGTGTCGGCCTGAATTTTGTTGTCCCTAAACCATGGAGCTTCGTTTCGTCAGTGATTGCTAGCAATGACTTAAAGTATTTGTTCGTTGTCGATATTTTTGGCGTCGTGATGAGAATTTTCTTAGCGATTATTTACAACTGATGTACAGGGTAATTTGTAATGACAATCAACAGAGTATATTTCACCATGGACGTACTGGAGATTTCACACGTCTTTTGTACAACCACGGTTGACACCATGACTGCACATCTGGCGGATATCCCGATTGCTTATACCATGGATGTAAATGCTTATACATGTACATTGTATTTACGTGATAGATGTGTGAAAATATACCTTTGTTGAGAGAGTGACGTAAAAATCGGGCGGTGTCATCACCGGGCGAACGAGTTGAATACAAACAATAGACTGACTGGACAGATGGCCGAACTAAACGGATACATTTTAAAATTAACCATGACGCAAAAAATAGGTGGCCGAACTATTTGAGTGGCCGAATTGATTGAGCTTTTACGGTACACCCCAAAACAGCATGCATGCGCATGTATCTTTGACTTCCGGGAAAGTTGTCTACTGGTATGATCCCATCAGTCAGTACCTGGCACATGCTTCCATACTGATCGGGTCGCTGTAGTAGAGCATACAACAACTCCAAGCGTAGACAAAATAAATTTAGTTCACTGTCTACGACATGTAATAATGATCTTCTAGGTCATTTTGGTAAAAGTGGTGATACACTAATCATGATTGGTGATAAACCCTTAAACTCGATCTTGTTTTGTTTTCACAGACTGCAGAGGGTATTCAAAATTGTCTGAATAAATAAGCAGACTATTAATTGTAAAACTTGGAATCTTGATGTGAATGTCCAAAGGATATTCAACACAAGTAACAGAGTACTGAAAAACCAAACTTTTATTATAGATGGTAAAAACATAACACCAGTCAAGGAGTTCTGTTATTTGGGTATGATATTCACTCTGAATTGAAAATTTGAAACAAACCATTGTATGCTAAAAAAATAAAGCAATGAAGACATTATTTGCCATTAGACAAACTATACTGAGTCATAAAATGATTTCAACTTCATTGTGTTTAAAATTATTTCACTTGGTTACACCCATTCTAATGTATGGGTCAGAAATTTGGGCAGCTAGGTGAACTAACAAATGACACAAATAACCTAGAGCAAGTTTATAATAATTATTATTGTTTTATTCTTGGTAAATTTACACCATCAGTTGGTATAAGGGGTGAACTAGGTAGATTACCAGTAAGAATAAATGCAATGGTTTCAAAGGTTAAATACTGGTACAGAATAAATTTGCTTCCTGAAAATCACATATTAAAATGTGCATTAAAGGAAATACAAAATAATTCTGCCTGGATTACTCAAATTACTTGTCTAAAATAAAATTAACTTACAAGATCAACAATATTAATCAACTAACCAATGTTGTAAAAACAAAGCTATCAAATGAATTTATTCAATCATGGAGAAAACAATTAAATAAAAAAGAGGGGAACAAACTTAAAACATATAGAACATTTAAACAAAAATTTGAATTAGAAAACTATCTAAATGAAATGAAAAACTTCAGCCAACGTAGAGTGTTAGCAAAGTTCAGGCTCAGTGACCACAATCTTGGAATTGAATTGGGAAGAAAGAGTAAACTACAAACCCCAGAAAATGAAAGAACTTGCAAAAAATGCAATTCAGATCAAATTGAAGATGAAATGCATTTCATCTCAGATTGCAATTCCTATGAAGTAGAGAGAAAACATGTCTTGAATTATTTTAAAATAAAAATTAATGAGTTGTCCAGAATGGAAAGCTTCATGAAAATAATGGGGAATAATATGGCTTTATCATTTTATTTAAAAAATACAATTTTCTAAAAGTTAAATATGTAACTGTGGTCTGGGAGAACCTTGCTGTTGTTTAATCAATTTTCCATAGATTTTCTAATTTTTCTTTCTTTTGTTGATTTCAGTGTATTTTAATTTTAGTGTTTTTGTGTGTCTTATTTTATTTGTCTTTTGTAATCATTTTTTACCTTACTAAACCCACAGATGGTTAAGTTGCGTAGTAAAGTTATTATTATTATTATTAATATAACTCAGCATTCTCTAATGCCGTTGTATACTGTCGAAATATGTCAGCAACAGAAATTTAGCGTTCATAATCAGCGGCCTCTTAGCCAGTACTAAGGACTGGCCCTCCCAGTGCGTGGACTCAGTTGAGTCTAGTCAAAATGCAAACATGTGAGATAAGCCTAAATCAGCTTAAATCTTAGCCAGTACTCCATGTAATGTGAACACATTGCATTGTCCAGCATGAAAATACTGTGAACAAACAAACAAGCCATTCACTAGCTACACACATGGAGCTCTATGCTAGACCCCCCCCCCCCCATATAACCTACTGGACCACCCAACACTGTTCTGTACACATGCAGTAGTCGGGGAATACAGATATTTTTACAGATATTTTTCATATCGCATTAAACCATTCGTAACAGAGAAAATAGCAAAACATAAAAATGAAGCAGAGCATCATGGGTATTTTTTAGTTGACTGTGTCTAAGCAACTTTTAAATCGCCTCCCATTGACCTTCAACATAAACTTCTACAGTTTATAACACACATTATGAAAAGTTACTGGTTAAGTAATTTCAATGCAAAATGCTATACTTATAGTTTCGGTGTATTTGAAAACTGAATTTCATTTTTCTATTATTATTAAAATGGGAATTTTTTTATGTTTGAGGTTAACCCTACTCATAAAGACAGGCAGAGGGACAAAGAATACATAGTATCACATTTTGCTCTTTTTTTTGGATTAATAACTTCCTATTTATGTGACTTTTTTGAGTAACTCCCCGTGACTTTTTGGAGTAACTCGCTGTTTATGTGACTTTTTTTGGTGGAAAGTCAGTTGCTGAGTATTTTTCGGGTTGCACACTTTTCGAAGGTTTAGTAGTGAATGTCTTGTTTGTTCAAAGTATTATAATGCTGGACATTGCCTTTATAAGAACAGGATGTAGTACAGAGTCTCATTGGGCCATTCCAGTTTATATCTGCACCCCCCCTGTTGATGAGTTTGTGAGTTTACTTCATACAGGGTATAATTTCCATGGGTGTATAAGTCATACAAAGTTTTATTTCCAAATCACCATTCACCATACAGTAATGGAAATCCAAAACTATACATGTAGGTTCTACTTATGGTGTTGATGAGTTCCTTTGTGACACCATACAGAGTAGGATTTCCAAATATAACTCTCATCATATGCTAATTTACCAAGTTCAAAATTTTATATCTGATAATGGAAATCCAAACTAGTCCTGATTCACGGTGTTGATGAGCTCATTCGTCCCACCATCATTATCTATTTCATACTGGCCCAATACAGTCCGAATTCCAAGTTTTTTTAGTCATACAGTGTTGGAAATCCAACCTCATCAACTGGTATGTGGTGAAATAAACTAGGCCATATTTTATTTAGTAGCCATAACTGCCTGGATTTCCAGAATTTTTTTTTCCATACTTGTCTAGATTTCCAGATTCTGTTTCTCCATATACAGTTGGAATTCCGGGGTATTTTCCCCATCATACAGTGCTGGAAATCCGACCTCATCAACAGGGGGGTGCAGATATAAACTGGAATGGCCCATTGACAGTCCATTTTTATTTCAAGAATAATGTCAAAGAATGTGCTTGTATTGATTGTCAAGTTTAGTATGGTTATGAATATAATAGTATATATATATATATACATGTATATATAAATAGTGTATATATATACTATATAATATAATAGTATATATATATATATATATATATATATAAACTTTGAAATGGACATTGAGTACAATGATAGTTTGGGTGCTTATCCTGCATAGGCTCAATGTTTGCACAAACTTTGTTAGCCCATGGATGTACCTTCCTTGGTTAACCTGTGATAAGGGCCTAGAGCAGATTTTTAAAATGGTCACCTTCTATGTTTAATAACATTGCATTACACTATATATTATTAAATCAACAGTATCAAGTACATGATTTGTGGTGATTTGAAAGTGTCTGTATTTTTAAAAACAAATTAACCGAAAACTTCATATTTTTTTAAGATATATAATTCCATATTTCAAATTTTCAAAATCTTTACGTTCATATATTATTTAACAATTTACGTTTACCTACAATTGTACTGGCTTAGAATTAAAGGAGGGAGGAGAGCTGTCAATCCCCATGTGCCATTATATCTGTGACATGAAAAAATGACCATTTTATTATGTAATGAAAAATTAAATGATCATTATATTGTCACCCACTCTACCATTAAATAAAAAATTACCATTACTCTGACCAGTATAAAAATAGTGGTAATTATAACTACCAGTTTGAAAATAATAAAATCTCTGAGGAGGGAGTGTCTGTACCTTGATTCTCTAAGACAGATCGGAAACGGAAACGAGACAAAAACAAATGATTTTTAAAGTTAGCGTGGGGGAAATAACGTTGCTAAGTATTATCATCAGGGAAAGCTATTGTTTAAGCTAGTCTGTGATTGGTTGCTTGGGGGATTTTGACCAGTTTGTGACGTAGGCTTGTCTTAGAGAATTGCAAATAACAAAAATGCAGAGTGACCACAATCTAGTACTTTTCAGCAATTCTTAGATTTTTGTTTGTTGCGGAATGTTTGAATTTTTAGTGTGGTCCAAAATGCACCTGTAGGGAAGTTTAATATTTTAGATTAGATTTGCTGAAATTAGTATATTTTATCAAAATCCTCCAATAAACAAACCAGCCTATTATTCGCCCTGGATTACCGACCCACATACGTTCAACGGAATAGATTAATAACACAGTCCATTTAGAGAGTGCACTAATAACAATTATACAGATAAGGCCAGACTTGTTTTATTCCTTGTTTCGCGAGTTTTTATAAGGCAATTTTTTTGAGGAGGCCGAAAAACAAATAAAATTAATTTTTTTTTTTCATTAGATTTGTGTGATTCTCAAAGAATTGTAAGTGAGATCATTGGTCGGAGCATGGATGTACTAAGTAGTACATCCATGGTCGGAGAGAAGAAATGAAATCAAATTTTATTTCATGTATAACCTTGTTGCTCATTTGCGCGAGACTTCGGTACTTTTATCATGATACTCCCACGAAAATGCAACTTGGATTTGTTATGCGGCGAGCGGTAAAAAAATGAAGATAAAAATAATATTTGTTTATCATTTTTTTGCGCTTACAAGTCGACGGACGCGAGAAATTACGCTGAAATAAAATTATATTTTTAATTTTTATTTCATTTTCGACTCCTGTTCACTCGGCGGGTTCGCGAAACAAGGGATAATAAAAGTCTGGCCTAAATAAAAAAAATCTTACCGAACAGAAATATTCAGTCTTCAAAACGCTGAACAAGTCCGAGTTCATTAATATTCGTTGTCATAATTGTACGTCAATCAACTGTGAAATAAACTATATGTGTTGTAACTCAAGATGAATCGTTAGCTTATGTTAAAACTAGACAATGGGACTAGACGTTTTCCGGTGTTTTCTTAGCACGTGACCATTCGTCTGTCACGGTAACCTATGACCTATTGTTTTTGGTCACGTGGGTTTGTTGTTTTTCCGGTTAAGCGTGCCTATATCTGGAGGTCAGTTGTGCGATGCCACTCATACTATTACTCGGTTCTTGTCATGGCACTATCAACGAATTCCGTTCTTCGAAAAAAACAACGCCTATGTAACAGTAATCTGTTACCGATGCCCACTGCAACGTCGTCGCCAGTCCTGAGACAAGCGCCAGTGTCACGTCGGCATAGCAATGCAAATGCTTCGGCCACCAGTTCCACTGCCAGTACGATGAGATCAGCATCCACTAGTAGATCATTTGGGTTTGATACCAATACAAGCATTATTGCGGCGTCCAATTCTTCCGGTATGGTGACTATCAGTGAGGATAGCTTCAATATCTTGATTGAAAATCAACGACAGCTGATGGCTTATCAGAATGAGTTGAAAGATTCAATGCAAGACATGAGAGTTGCCTTATCTGAGCAACAAAAGAAACGTAAAGTCAAGCCGTCGAAGGCAGTACAGGTATGATTGAAATTTATCAGTCCAAAATTTGTATGATACAATTATTAACGTATACATTTTTGTGATCATTATGTTGAATATCAAACATATGTGGTATGAGTTTGGATGTTGTTTATTATAATATTCTGTACTTTGTGTTGTGAATTACAGGCAGAAGTTCGAAATGTATACAAGGAGCTAGAGAAAAATGAGTTTAGTTGGACCTTAGGAAGTTGTGGGTGAGTGATAATTATACCTGCTAATATTGTCAAAAAATACTTGTAATATTCAGTCCTGTGTAAATTTATAACTACCACTCACATATTCAATACTAGTTGTTTTGTTGAATAGCTATTTGTTTGAAACATTTTTGTTTTGTTTGCCATTTCATGGATGGTAACACTTAAGAAGGAGGACATTTTGAGTAGACTAGGAAATTTCATGCAATTACACAAGATAGCTACCGTAGTTGTTAATTGTTTGGTTGGTAATGAAACAATGCATGTTGCTTCTCAGGTTTAGAGCTGCTGAAAATGCAGAAGTTAATAGAAGAGTGCTGCTTGGTGTTAACAATGTAATGCCTGGAGTTAAGGATGATGTAATTACTAGTAAGTGTTCTATTATCTCTCATTTCATGTCAACTGTTTTACATGTGTGCTATTCAAGGCTTGTTTGATCCATGGTCAGGGAGGTGGACAAATAATTGTCTATTTGCTAAATCTAACATTTGGTGTTATTCTTTGTCTTCAAGCATAATGCATTTTGCAAACTGTATTAAATGACTACAATCACCCTCCTTGAATAGACAAGGGTACTTATTCCAGCTTATATCAGGGGCCATTTACTAAAGTCTGAATCAAGGATTATAATTTGCATAAAGCTAATGTTGTACACAGGAAGCTATTGACACCTTATGTAGCAACTTAGTATTTAATAGGGAGTCAATTGAAATAATCATCCTCAAATAATACTACAACAGGAAGTTGAGCTCATGTTGTACACTGACTTTAAAAAGTCAATGATCTGCCAGGCCAACTATAAACAGATGTTGACTCTGCTTAAATACTGTTCATCCAACACAAGGAAAATATATTTTAATTTTCTGGGTTATTTTGCAAGTAAAAGTACCATATTATTTTTCGTTTGATGTTTCTCTTTTTGTCAACTGACATGTCAAGCAAGATTTGTTTTTTTACACATTTGTTTTGAATGTGTACAAGAAGTTCTTTAAAATAGTTTTATTTTATACCACTTTATCATATCTCTTTTACATCATGATCAACACTTTCTGATAATACTGAACATTCCATTATATTCAGTAAGCTGCCTGAGCTACAAATCCTATTGAGTTAGGAAATGATACATGTAATTTTTATGCCAATCAGAACAAAATATGTTGACCACATGTGATATCAATGAAAGAAAATCTCTATAAAAAGGCCACTTTTAGGCAGTTCCAAGGCATATAATGTATGGGCAACCTGTGTATTCACCACTGTTTTAGAGTCCAAAATAAAATTTACCATGTCATTTATAAAACAATTTTTAATTTCCTCTAGTAAAACTTGTTTTCTTTGATTTGGATCAACTCAAATAAATACCATCTCATTATTTCTGGAACAACATTATGTCAAACCTCAATACAAAGACGACCTGTCTATAAAAGTATGCATGTGCTACTATGTACATATCAAATGAGATAGCCATTGTTAATTCGCTCTCTTTACATATTCCAGTGGCAATGAAGACATACTTCATGAGTAAAAAAAAGAAGGAAAAGAAGGAGGTCAACGGCACATATGACGAACATAAGAAGAAACAATCTAGAAAACAAAGATTATATTCAGTGAGTTGTGTTGATTTCAGCAAACATTTTGAATCACTGGACAATAATATATTCTTGTTCTTTTTCGCAAACCTGTATTCCAAGAGCTTTGAATATGATCATGCACTCAGTGTGTTTGTTTTATATTTGATAAATTTAACTTCCATAACTCACAATGCATTTACATTTGATATAACTGTTTTTTCTATTATTCTTGTTTATTTTGAGTCGAGATCACATATTTGATATTTGGTGAAAATTTATATTCAACTTTTGATGAACAGGTTCCTTTTCATGATTATCTCATAAAATTGATAATTTTTAGTGAATATTTTTTAAAATGTTGATCAAATACCTAACTCTGCGTGCATGCCTTCAAATTTAATAAAAAGTTTTTTTAAGATACAGCAAAAATGTATTTTTTTTTTATCTTCAGTCCTTTCGTCAACACTGTGCTTTTGACTTCTAATACAGAACAGTAACTCTGAATGCATTCAAATTTGATATGCAAGTACATCCGATGGTTGTTCATTTCGTGTCAGCATTTCAATTTCTTAATTTTGTAATGTTGGGTTAAAATTGATATTTTTGAGTACTTCTTCAAAACTATAATTCTGAATGCTTGGGAAGTTCGCTTCAAAATTTGGTTCATTTCATGTCAAAATGTTTAGTGAATATTTTTATGAAAATTGGAATTTGACTATATTTTCAGAAAAGATTCAAAAAATTCATACATGCGTGCCATGGCTGGTTCTCTCAGAATTGTTATTATGTACGTGAAATTAATTTCATGTCAAACCTTCTATTCTTTAAGAATATGTCGGAATACTCTCAAATTTGATATGCAAGTAGCTGTGGCTGTCCCACAGATTTGTTCACCAGTGTCAATACCACATATTTTGATATTTTAGGCCATATTTAATGGCTTAATTTCTTCTTCAAAGCCATAAATTCACATTGTGCTATTATCTCTTGAAGTTGTTCATGCATGGGTAGCCTATATATCTTCAATCTCATATCTTCAATCTAAAAAGAAAAACAATTCAGTAATAGGGATCACAGAATTAAGTGGCAGCATCTGACCCTAGTTGTCCTGGGTGTCCCTGTTTTTTGGTTATGCAGGTGGTCTGACACCTTGATCGATCCTACACACCTATTAAAAAAAAACACCAACGAAACGAAAGATTAGCATAGAGGACAGAGTTCTCACTAGGAAAAATGACATTGATTTCACATTATGATTTACGTTTATTTTAAACCATAATCTAAAAGTGACATTCTGCCCTTCATGATGGGCAGTATAATTTTCTAATATTTTTGTGAATATTTTTATTTTTGATTATTTTTTTCCTATTCTTTACAATCATATGAATTGTCAACTATGTTATGTGTTTGTGTTGTTTAACTACTGTTTGTTTGAGTCACGATATGTACCTAATATCCAATACTGATTGCTTTGTTGAATTGTATTCTAGTGTATTAGTATTGCTTCTGTATTTCACTGACAATAGAGCAGCAGAGCTCAGTTAATCATCAGGTCGCTTGTTATTTTATGGCTACCTTTAGTGCACACCGAATTTCACACTAAATATGAATGCAATCATTGCATGAATGCACTTTTAAATCCCAGCAACACACACCTAGTTCATTTCAAGAGAACCAGCTTTAAACAATTAATCTGGAAGTCAATGCTTTAATAGTCTTTTTTTTCTTAAGAGCCTGTGTTACCAACACATGAACCCATACATTTTAAGATGTGGTATGAGTATCACATAATGTTCAGATGTAGCCAAAAGTAGGTTTTTTTCATATGTAAAGCAAATTTGTAAGCATTGTGTTGTTTTGTCTTTAGCAGTGAAACAAATATGTTATTTTTAATTGATGCATTTTCCTTCAAATTTTAGAACCTAACCCAATTTTTGTATTCTTGTTTCCACAGAAACTGAACAAGCGTGTAATAGAATTGAACAGAAATAGATCAATACCGGAAGGAGATAAGGAGCTGTATGCAAGTGCAATGAAAGTAGGATATATGTCCAGTGAAGTGTCTGGCAGCGAGGACGATGCTGAAGACCAGAGAAAACTCCTTGTTGTTAACCCTCTTCCATGGCGATCAGTCATATTGAACAATTTGTTCAAGTCCCTTGACGAAAAACACGCTAAACGTGTTCAGAATAAGGGCGTGATACTCGAACGCTGTCGAAGGAAGGTGGGTGCCCAGTCGACTAGAGATTACCCTAGTAATGCACCCAGGTTCTCCTTGATTGATTTTAGCAGTGGAGAGGAAGAGGGCGACAACAACAGTCAAGGTGAAGGAGAAGTTGCCGCTGCTGAATGATATTTTGGCAAATTAATTTTGTGTTTCAACACAAATAGGGAACACATTTTTTTTTTTATCTGTCAGAGCTTTTTCCAACTTTTAAATTTTTTTTGGTTGATTGATTTTCGTTGTTTTTTAAATAAATATTAATAGTGCTGTATATTTTGCTTTTGTTGTTTCTACAGATGCATTGCTCCCCCATCCCGGTTAACCCAAATTCACTGCTAATTCCCCAATGTGTCCCAATCCTGTACTTTTACTCATTAAAGATGCAATGTGGACAAATTGAGGCATTTTTAAGGATCTTTAAAAAAAAATTTTTAATGGCTTTGTTAAGAATCAATATTATATGACTTGTTGAAATAAATGTGCACTTTGTGTAGCAATCTTAGAAGTATTCATTCACAAAAAAAGGACAAAGGTTCACTTGACTTTTCCTTTTCTTTGCCAAATGAATACTTCTGGGATTGCTAAAAAGTGCACTTTTATTTCTTGATAAATCATATAATTGGTTCCGAAAAATTGCAGTATCAAAGGAAGATTTTTCAAAAATTGACCAAAGTTATTCATATTGCTTCTTTAATTACGTCTCAATCTGGTTATATCACCCCTATTACCTACATGGGTGAATATGGTAGAATGTGGTGGTTGGACCAAATAGATTGATAAAGATAACATGTCCCAATCTGGTGTTATCACCCCTATTATCTACATGGGTGAATATGGTAGAATGTGGTGGTTGAACCAAATAGATTGATAAAGATAACATGTCCCAATCTGGTGTTATCACCCCATTATCTACATGGGTGAATATGGTAGAATGTGGTGGTTGGACCAAATAGTTCGATATAAATAACATGTCCGAATCTGGTGTTATCCCCCATTATCTACATGGGTGAATATGGTAGAATGTGGTGGTTGGACCAAATAGTTCGATATAAATAACATGTCCGAATCTGGTGTTATCCCCCATTATCTACATGGGTGAATATGGTAGAATGTGGTGGTTGAACCAAATAGTTCGATATAAATAACATGTCCGATTCTGGTGTTATCCCCCATTATCTACATGGGTGAATATGGTAGAATGTGGTGGTTGGACCAAATAGTTCGATATAGATAACTTGTCCGAATCTGGTGTTATCCCCCATTATCTACATGGGTGAATATGGTAGAATGTGGTGGTTGGACCAAATAGTTCGATATAGATAACTTGTCCGAATCTGGTGTTATCCCCCATTATCTACATGGGTGAATATGGTAGAATGTGGTGGTTGAACCAAATAGATTGATATAGATAACATGTCCCAATCTGGTGTTATTACCCCTATTATCTACATGGTGAATATGGTAGAATGTGGTGGTTGGACCAAATAGTTCGATATAGATAACTTGTCCGAATCTGGTGTTATCCCCCATTATCTACATGGTGAATATGGTAGAATGTGGTGGTTGAACCAAATAGATTGATAAAGATAACATGTCCCAATCTGGTGTTATCACCCCATTATCTACATGGGTGAATATGGTAGAATGTGGTGGTTGGACCAAATAGTTGGATATAGATAACATGTCCGAATCTGGTGTTATCACCCCTATTATCTACATGGGTGAATATGGTAGAATGTGGTGGTTGAACCAAATAGATTGATAAAGATAACATGTCCCAATCTGGTGTTATCACCCCATTATCTACATGGGTGAATATGGTAGAATGTGGTGGTTGGACCAAATAGTTGGGTATAGATAACATGTCCGAATCTGGTGTTATCCCCCATTATCTACATGGATGAATATGGTAAAATGTGGCTGTTTAAATTAATAGTTCGTTATAGACAACGTGGCCTAATGATGTGATGATGATCAATTAAACTTTGTAATAATTATGTAAAACATTGTAATAGTACAGTCATTCAGACTTGAGATACAATAGACTAAAGGTGTGGACAAATCCTCTATAATACCACAGTTGAATATTAGGTGAACCACTAGTTCACTAAATGACGAAGTAGGGAAAACAAGGATGAAGATGGTATCTTCACCCCAATAAAACGTCATTCACCCTTATTGTGAATGACGCATTTCGTGCTGTGTTAATTTGATAACAAGTGTTTGTGTAGAACCTAAAGAACGGAATATAATTTAATACAAATGCACACTGCGTTATACATACCCTTGGACAAGTCATAACAATCACATTTTACTGCGATGTTCGCTTCATCCATGCTCCCCGCACGTTTGTGTGTTTTCATAACAAGAATTAATAACGATGTAAGGCGATTGATGTGTTTTATCTTTTTAGGATGTACCATTTCACTGATATTTTCGCAACATTACTAACCGTTGCTGGAGGTACAGTAGGTGAGTATACTACAGTGCGTGTAACAACTTGGAGTAACTGCTGGTATTTCTAGTGGAAATACTGGTTACATTTGTACATTATCGATGCCTCATGTACACGAAAAAAGTGGAATCTCTCGATCAGCATGGTCCGCAGTCAAACCAGAAGCCACTTGATTTAGTTAATTCATTTAGTATCGGAACATCACTAATACGGAGAATGGTACTAGTATACCTTCATACATCGCTTATGGCACAAGAAAAAAATTGGTTTGAAAAGAAAATCATGGTGAATCGATATTCAATCCGTTCAGCATTTCATCAACTCGTTTACAAAGCAAAAAATCTGCAATGTAATTTTTTTCCTGGTAATTGCAAAGTCATAAACAAGCAGAAAAAAAATCGTTTATACTCTCGGTGTCATAGTAGTACGCTATTTTGTTAACACTCCTCCACAGAGCAGCTCTTATATTGTTATATGAATGCTCAAAAATACTTTTCGAAAACTGTGAATTCTGACCATGTTGGCCGAGAGTGTCCATTAATATAGGCGGGGAAGGAACTGAGCAAGGGGAAATAGAATGGATATATGTATTTACCACACTACTTGTGGTTTGTTTAATTCAACGTTTCCACAGACAAGCGTCTATTTACTAGAGGGCGTTATTAATATTTATAGAAGTAGCAAATACAACTTAAATGTCACTTAAAAAACTACCAACGCAAGGATTCAAAATCAGAAATTATTTCTGTAAAATTTATATATAGGATATACTGATAGACAACGTATACCGACAAAAAATATAAAGGTGGAACCCAGTAATTTTGATATAAAATTATTACTATTATTGTTTTAACAAATTAAAACAACTATTTTCGTTTCAACCATGGCAGGAGATAAAAGCGCTTGCATCTTATAAATATGTTGAACTGATTCGTTTTTCAGAGGATGATATTGATGGAATGAATCAATGGGACAGTTTCTGTGAAGGCAAACCTTCCGAACGTTCTGAAATTCTGCTTCATCTTGATGAGGATGCTGTGACCAATGGCGCCGCGCTAAGGTGATGTACAGTTCGAGTTTTCTATTTCTCATTTACCGCTAAACGAGTTCGACAACTCGTTATTAACATGTGAATAACATGATAAAAAGTTGATGTTTGTACGGATACATTTGTGTATTAGATTGAACCGCCCTTTGAATCTCGAGTATTATTATACATCTGTCACCGTAACGCCATAAGTTACAGCGTGCCGTAATTTTGCGGTATTTTACGGGGTATTTTCATCATACTATATTAGGAAATGTGAATTCCAAATATGGAATTATTTCCAGAGTTTGACCGGAATCCACACAAAGAAGTTCGCTGATTCTGATTTAAACATTTTGAATTTCGGTACTCCCATGGTGTTTCCTTGAAAGGAAAAGATGTATCATAATAAGGTTATTACGGGAATACCTCAAAGTATGCACTCAGACAGTACGCCGCGAACGACCTCCGCTGCGTGTCGGTCTATACTACAGCTGTACTGTCTTCGTGCATACTTTGAGGTATTCTCGTAATAACCTTATATTATTTCACGTCTCAAGGAAACTTCAATATGTCTATTGCGCTATTGAGCATAATGCTTCCTCAAATAAATAAAAATTTAAACACGATTGCTAGCTGTTTTCAAGAAAATGGTAAAAACTATTTTTTCCAAATGTATGCCCTGTTGTATTTTGCATGTTAGCAAATAAATATTAGTGATTCGCAGGTTTCATGCATGTGAGAACAAACATTGCAACACTGACTTTACTTTCAGAATGGGAGACTATAAATACATGGAAGGTATTACGGTAGCAGGTGCGAGTAGAATAAATACTCAAACAGGTAATCATATACTATATTGTCCATGTCTATGTCATGTACTTTTCCCTGAATCTCGCAAATAATATATTAGAAATACGTGTACCGTAGTCTTCGAAAAGCCTAATGACAATCAAATAGGCTCTTACTTACTTCTAGAATAAAACAATAAAAATAAATAAACTGACTAGTTTGTGAAATCTAGGGGTCCTAATGTACATAGTACTTAAGCTCACGCTGTATTGTTTAAAGTGACGTATATACCAATAGAGTGTATTTTGTTAATCCACACAGATAAGTGGTATACACCAGCAGAAAATCCCAATGCCCCAGTACCTGATGCACCACTTGTAACGGATAACGTAAACAATAGATATTTGTTCAACATAAAAGGTAATTGTTTGAAACAATAACAAGCAATCACTCACAAACACGGTAATTTGAAAACAACCAAATTGATGTTAGACATACATATGAATAACTTTAAGTTTAATTTGACTATTTTTTTCGCAGAGGATCCACTGGAAACTATTAATTTATTCAATGATCCTTACAAACAAGATATTATCAATGAAATGAAGCAGCGCCTTGATGAGTATAGAGCAAGCGCGTCTCCGTATTGGTTCCCAGATGACGGGGATGAGAGAGGAAACCCGTCTAATTTTGGTGGTTTTTGGACACCTGGGTGGTGTTAGTTTGTCGTTTTATGTCATAACCTTTCTAACTAAATTGACAGGAAGGTTAAACAAACAAGTGCTTATAGTTGTTTAGAATAAAGTGCATAGTTACATGAAAAAAAAACGAATTATAGTTTTAATATATGGTTTCTGACAGCCTGTGTTCTTGACATTGACAAATATACTACACAACACCGTCATTAAAACCTTTTGCCATTGTGTTTTTTTAGTGGAAGATACAACATTTTAAAATTCAAATCATGGTTATTCAAAACAAATGAAAGCAAAAGCACAACATATAGAGCAAATTTATCATTAATATACAAGTATAATCAGTAATTATGTGTGCCTATAGAATATATTACGCAATCAATTATTTCATTGTCAAAATCATTTATTTTCGATTCAAAAACGAATACACCATGTTAGGTTGCCCATGGAGTACGGGGGTTAGCAAATGAGAATAACCCTGTTAAACTGAAGTGACCAGAGCAATGATATTTGCACTTAAAGTTACATACTGTGAGTAGAACTGAAATTAGCGAAAACAAAGCCATTTAATTGAAATGTACATTGACAGAATGTGACATTGACACATAATATGACAATGTTTCAAATCGAAATATGTTCACGAAGACCCCGAAGACTTGTAAGAAAAATATATCAAATTTAGCATACTTGGCTGACCACAAAAATGTCCATAGATAGACGTGGAGTTACTTATACAACAAAATCTGGGTAAATCTGTTTTAATAGTACTAACTTGTGCAAACATTTGTATATGTCGAAGTGCCGATATACACATAAAATATACATATTATCAAAAAAATGATTTTATCGGGGATAATCGTTTGAACACCGCTGAAAAATTACTTTTTGAACGTGGACCAATTTTGCAAGTGTCATTATTAATGAATAACATTGTATACATTTCCACATCATAACACTACACACCTCTCATGGTCACTCATTGCATTGCAGAACATTCGGCAGATCAATTAGACTACTAACCAGTTCATCAACCGATTAGCTTCCGTCCTCTCCTTTATAAGCCACATCATGTATTCATCAATCTTTGCCCTCATACTGTCCAATGTAACCTTCTGTATTTTTGTGAATACAGCTGTACATGTTATTGTATCATGCGAAAACACTGGTACGATTCGCCGGGTGGGAGAAAAAGTATAGTCAGCGATATTACCCATCTCATTGAAAACATTTAGTTACAATATGTACACAATATTTGATGACGTTGATTTGAACTTTGGTTCTGATCATGCTACTGAATAGTACAATCTTAAATTGTTTGACAAGAACATCAGAAGTATTTTAACCTCCTAATAAATCTTCCAGACACTCAATTCTTACATTTTAAATTTTATTGACACACAGCTTTGTTGCTGTCAGTGAGCTACTTTCTTTTTCAAGGATTTCAATCCGCCTGGCATCTTTGTTTAGCCAAGCTTGGAGTTGTGAGGTACTAAAGATATTAGATATAGTGGTTATCTTGTGAATATTTATGACTCTGTTTTGTGCTTTTAGGCGTTTCTTGGGTTACGGTGAATCCAAACGCTAGCTTTTCACACAGAGCATTTCTAAATTACTACTATAACAATTTAAATATGGTTTGGACGAATAAATCAAATGGTGGTGCAAAAAATGATATTTAAGAATGCCATCCATTTTATCGCTGGATAACCCAGCATCTTGATCGATGTCCTTATACCCAGACATGCTTGCATCACATGAATTCCTGATGCATTATCCTAGTTCCACTTACTCTGCTGCATACAATACTCTACTTAACATTCCTCTTAAGTATATTATTGGAGTTTAGCGTTGGTCTTAATTACAAATGTGATAAAAGTAAGTCAATATTACATATAGAGAATCGTAGTGGGCAATCGGCGGAAAACAATATACTATTATTAATAGTATTGTTACAGTCTTACATTATCCATCATCCAACATAAGGACAAAGGGTAGCATATGCAGCAAGATGTTGTATAAATCGGAATAACATATCTAACAAGGTAATAATTAAATATATATAATTCCTTATAACAAATCACATTGAATTTCAGAGTCCGTGACGGACGTGAAAAGGATGTGATTTTTAAAACGACTTATGTTTGTATGCCAGCTAAGAGACAAATGCTGCAAGAACACTGCGATAATTCTTGTATGCAGAAAAATACAGTTTTTGTGTCAAGTAAAATCATATTTATTAAAGTTATTGTTCATGCATGAGTCATGCAATACACTGCATCGTTTGTAATTTCATTCAGCTTCTTAAGTCATAATTCAAGACAAATGTAAAAAAAATAGAGACTATAGCAAATCATCTTTTTCTTGTGTAATCGGTATTTATGTGTGCATAGGGAATACATTTCTTTACCAAACGAATTTCACAATGTCGAAAATGGAAAGTCTTTATTGTAGTGTTTTCATGTTGAAAATCTTACTGAGCATTCCAGAGCGGTCGACATTTATGTCCTCTACCATATCTCTAACTAATTCGTTCGGCGTATAAAAAAAGATTCAGAGGAAGACCAATGACCAGACTCAGTGGCAATAATCAAGATGATTTGCGAGTTGACAATAGTTGAAACTGAGGGAAGGGCTGTACAATGCTGATCCGCAACGAACAACCCGTTCACCGTATATTGGTGATCACATATTTTAAGTTGATCTTATTATTTGACTGGTTGCTTCCGTATTGATATTCCCAATATATTCACTATATTTGAATTGGTAATCTTAGATTGGATTTATTATTGTGCTGGCAGTAAATAACTCGTAAAATTTAACTTCATTTTATTATGAATAACGTTAGCATCAAATTGAGATGAAAACACCGTCACCATCATCAAAATTCACAGTGGATTTAATTGCATTTACAAATAAATGACCAATATATGAGAGTGTGCCACCAAAGACGTCGTGACCCAACAGTTGTGACAAAACTGTGATATATAACAATACACGTGCAGTTTAATGAAGACTCGTATTCTGAAGATTCGTTGTATTTAATGTATATGAGAACACACTTGAATTAATAAGATAAATTAGAATACATAAAATATTAACTATCGCTCTCTCTTAATTACACTACTTTGATCGTACAGCATATATAAGTTTCGATATTATTGATAGAGCTTTTGCAGTAATCATCCTCATTTTGTAATAATCATGGGATTGCCGAATGCCGAAATGCAAAATGTTTCGAACAGATTAGCAAACTTCTTTTTGTGCTGTCCGCCATGTTTGTTTTTATAATTAGAGAACGCTTATGCGCGTAATCGTTCTATATTTGGAATTCGCATTTCCTAATATGGTAGTATGCAAATCCCCAGGGCAATAATAATTATAATAATAATAATACATCTGACTCAGGAAATTTGTGAATTGAACCTAAATAAATGTCATCACATGCACATATAGAATGTGAACATGCATTCGGTATGGAATGAGAATTGAGAAACGATAATGCATCACATTCTGTAGGAACAACATGTACCCACTCATTGTTAACAAGTCCCGAATCATTCAACATACTACCACGCATAAAAGCGGGTACATTTACACCACCTTCCCATGTGGTTGCCTTAAAAGCCAGCAAAACCGGCATCACCGCCATTCTAAGAAGAACAATCCCACATGAATATTATACCTTGCAAACATATTGCCAGATTGATATTTTCAAATACTGTAGTGTATGTAAAATGACACGAAAATATAAATCAATGTGGAACACAAATATTGTCTCGTCCCACATACCCTTACCTTTTAAAGCCTGGGCGATGTTACTCACAACTTATATCATGGTTGTCATCATAATTCTCAATCAATTCTGTCACAGAACGCAGATATAATGTCAATAATAACGTTAATAATAACGGACACTACAAAACACTACCGTACCAAATTATTTACAGGCACACTCGTTTGCATTAGTTTCATAACTGTGCATTTCATTTAAATGTTGATGACTTCGAAATTTAATTTTGTCTTGGCCCAATTTACCAACACTGTTTCCTGCAAAGTACGCGCATTAGCACAAACGATGATTCTGTTTGGAAATAGTGTTACACTCTTGATCACTGTACCGACCAAACACATCTAGTGTACGTGTATGTACAGTGTATGTATATTCCAATTACATATTTGAACATTCGTGGGAGGTTCACTTGAAGGTGTTCCACATGTTATACACGTTATGTAGGGTTCATCAATCTGGATATATTCAATATCTGATATCATTATTGATCCTAATACACAATATGTAATGCGGGTTACTTCTCTCTGAATTCTATGTTTCTTTTTTCATCGAGTCCTCCAGTCGCATTTATCTCTCACATATTCTGTGATGCGTGACTTCAGCTATTGTTCAGCTATTTCTGTGGTCAGCGACTCGGATCGCGAAGTTGTGTCGCACATCGAAAATATAGAGGAAAGTCTTCGTAGGACTGTCCACTCGTCACAGTGTGTGTTTCGATGCATAAAACACTATATACCCTATATTGAGTGCCCGGTTTCGACAATATGGAGTCTAAAGTCGAGGTTCATTCACATCGCAATAGACTCTCTGTAAACATAAACAGTCTCACGCTCATCCAATTCTACGAACGTCAATGTGCGAATATCTGAATTGTATCCATTTTACAGTTACCAGACGACGTTGCCCTATATTACATTGCACTAAAAAGTGTAATTAAATGCTGATAACATATTACAACAAAAAACGTAACTCAATACAGTTCAAATAGTTTATCATATGGGAAATTACCATTATATGTTGTGTGGGCGTGCTATACATTCACCCATCAGCTATTAGCATATTTGTATCCATTCATAGTGTAACATTATAACTATTTCAAGAAAATAGATTGAAGATCAACAGAAATGTGCTGAGTAGTTGCTTGGAGATTCCTAATGGTGTATTTGTTGGTGATTTTGTTATTGATATTGGATTCACAGCACATAGAACTTCATCTCAATATCCGAGTGGTTGACGATTGTATTATTTCGGTGGATATCTTCAAAGTTATTCACTAACTTTGACAATAAAAAAAAGTATGATGTCATTCTTAAACTACCAAATGATGTTACGGAGAATTTTCTAATACAACCTAGTTTTCCACTCAATCGATGTTGGTCATTTATTATGTTTGTCACACCGACATTTTACTGCACTGTGAATCAATCAAAACTCAGTACATTCACACGACTTCATCTCTGTGGTTTAGTTTATAAAACCATATAATCCAACCGGTGAATCCAACCCGTGAAAGAAAGGGAGTTTATTTGTGGAAAGGTTTGTGTTTGTGCTCAGCGATGTGCCTATGCCCGTGAGTCAGCATGCAGTATAATATATTTGAGGAGAGCTGCCATTTTGGACAAGATTACTTTGGCAGCAAACCATGTTAACCGCCACCAGTCTATGCTTCTTGGAATCACAATTATGAATCGTTGGAGACTGTACGAATTGTGTTATTTTGAGAATTTTTTTAAAATATATTTATAGCATTACGTAGTCATCCAGCATCATTTTTATTGATCAATGTTTGGTTGTTTTTTTATGAATACATTGCGTATCATTGTGCACAAAAAATGTTTGTATAGTTTAACATTCCTTGCCTCTAATAATAATAGCAATTTGTATAGCGCCTAATATCCATCACAATGATGCCAATGACGCTGTCAGTTCACATAAATGGTCTCTGAAACATAACAGTTTTGAGTTTAGATTTGAAAATGTTCATCAAACTGGCTGCAGAACGAATGTCTGTTGGTAGCTGATTCCACAATGACGGAGAAGCGTGCGAGAATGAGCGATCGCCATATGTCTTGAGTCTGGTTCTGGGCACTGTAAGTGTAGATGTATTACTTCAAAGAAAAGTTCTACCAGGTTGAATCAAGTCTAATATTTAGGTTGGCCTCTATGTACTAACTGCTCTACGTTATAATTGTGATTCACCGATAGATGAATGTATTGAAGTCTTGCTATACTCTTGATCATAACCCAATAAAGGGAATAAGAGTAACAATGGTGGCGATGGTGGATAATTTATAACTACTCTGTACCACAGTTGTATAATTATACATAAGCTGAACATTATTGCAGATTAAATACTCAAGTAGGAGGCTCCCAGAAATCATAGCATAGCATGCTATAACGATTACTAAATTTGGAGTGACCCTGACCACCAGACCAAAGGGTAAATAAGCCTGAACAGTACCTGTCTTCACTGTAAATGAATCAAAAGAAACATTCTCTGGCCTTACCCAAGGGCAAGTTGTGGTGATGAAGAATAGTTTAGAAAGAAATAGCATATCTGATGTTCCCGTGAGGTCCTACGTGGGCTAACATAAGATTAATTAACTTTGGATAAACCATTGCTCTCTAATCTTTTGCACCACGTCTTCTGCTGGTCGACAGGTCATCATTAGGAGCCATGTTAAAAATGGAGAAAATATAAAAAAAACAATCCCTTTCGCCTCTACAAATGCGTTGGACGGGAAAAATGAAGGGACACTTCAAATTTGCACCAATTTCCGGGAAATAAAACAAATTACACATACCACATAGATAAACAATTTACCTAACCAGATCGTTTTGACAAATTCCCCTCTTCCCTGGGAAAAAAATGCGTACATTGTACCCTCTGGGCAATCTTTTCGGCTTAGTCATGCAGTGTTCAAGCGAATGACAATACTATGTAAATGATATTCTAATATTTAACAAGTTGGAATTATCATAAAAACACAAAATTTTAATTTTGTGCTATTTACTGCCAATTCGCCTACGACTTTATATTTTCAGATGTCACGGGATAACAGCTATTTTACAGCACATCCAACCGATATTTTATGTGATTTACTGCAAGTACATTTAAGATAGTGACAACTTATATTGCCTTGTATGAGTCATAATTTCCCGCCGATATTGAAGGCATCATCAATATTATGGTCTTCACCATCAGCCCGAGAGCAGACAACAAAACGTGATATTACCCGAATGATCATGAGTTATTTATTTTATCACATTGAGCAGACACTCACAGTGCACAATCACATCTACCATGCATCACTCATACCCGCTCTCCCGTAAAATAGCACCACTCATATTTGAAGTACGCAATATTTTTGTTATGTGTTATAAATAGTTAACATAACTAGAATAATATATCGCACACAAATATTGAAAGCATGTGAATAATGTTCACCCCAAATGTAGACTGGTATAGCTACGTACTCGCACGATGAATTGAAACTTGTTTGGCTGCTGCTAAGTAATCATTGTATTTACCTGAAATTAACTATATAGAGAGAACCGTTTCAGTTTGAAAGTACATTTCCATGTTCACACTGCCTGCGTTTTTTACGCAAAAGCAAGATATGCTTTAATGTGAAGAAAGCCGGTTCTGAACAAAATAACACCAGGTAGAGATGGAAATGAAAAAGAAAGAAAAGGTTATCCCAATAGCAATGAGTGGGCTAAAACGTATATGGTCAATAAACGTGAAACTGAGCCATATGAAATGTTGTATGATATGAACGAACGAGGTAAATATTCCTGGGCCACTGGTATGTGTTTGGCAATATGTGTTTAAACCAAGATGTGGGCAATGTGAACGATTTTACAAATGACTTTAAAACCAGAGTCAGTGGCTGAAAAATACGGAAATGGTGGGCCACGAGGAGTTCGAGGAATAGAACCGGTAGACATCAAATAATTAACATGGAGGTTAGATTTTCTGATTTATGACACAGAGATAATGTTAATGAGTACCTTTTTTTACTCAAATGTCCAGCTTTGGATTGGCTGCGGGAAGGCTATTTATCAAAATAACTACTTTAGGGTTAAATAAACAATAATTACAACTAAAAAAGTACAATATAACTGACATTTAATCAGCCACTCCGCCATCGATAGATATTGGCCGATGAGATCTCATTTACAGCGATAGCAACGTAATACTTATTTGTGTGCTTTCAGAAAAGTAAAAAACGTCATTGGTTCTAGTCATTCACTGGTCTATTTAATCGTAGCAATCAAAATTAAATGCGTTATGCGAGTGATCCAAACAATATCATGTCTGTAATATCTTATTGCTTATTATTCTTAACGTAATCGCTAGTGCCCAACTTGATAGTGAGAGAGCAACGCAACTTGTTTTGCTCTCTAAATAGTGTCCCATTTCCGTCTTTGCGCCACCTGACCCACGTTGCAAACCAAGTCACGTTGCTCTCGCTATCAGAAAGTTCTTGGCGACCATGTTCGTATACATTGAGTAGTTCGTGGAATGATAATTATTCCTTCATGTTTTCTTATTCATTGATTGAAGATCATATCCAAGCATGTTGTCGAAGTGAATTTACGCAAGTACACAAATTAGATGACAACCATTATACTCTCTTGCGACTAATACAGAACATTTTCTGCATTGCCTTGCAGAATGTTGTGTGGATAAATTAAGGATCCTCTCTGGCCGTGTGATATTGTGAACACTAGTAATAACAATTATAATTTGATCTGAACTACTATCAAACTGTAAAACAATATCGCAATGCAGTGAAAAAAATAAACCTCACAGGATTAAATAACAAAAGATAAAAAAAAACACTGCGATGATAACTTCGTTGTTGACGTTGTACAATCGTTTTTATGCAGAAAATACAGTATTATTACCAAGTGAAATTATATTTATTAAAGTTATTGTTCATACATGTGTTGTTGAACACACGACATACTTTGTAATTTCATTCAGCTTCTTTCAGTCATTTACGACAAATAAAAGACAAAACTATAGAGAATATAACAAATCATCTTTTTTTGTAATATTCATGTGTGATCGGTAATTATGAGAATTGTTATGGGGGAATAGGAAATACATTTCATTATGAATTATTCTTAATATAAATTTCTGAATTATCTCGTCAAAATCGTTCTTTTAGGGGAAAACGGAAAGTATTTATCATAGTGTAAAAAGTGAAATTTATATTTGCTTTAATCATTTTGAAAGACGTATGGCCTTTGGTGATTGTTGGCTTCTAGATAATCACTTCATCCTCTTAGTGTAACAAAATATTTTGTATTCAAGACGCTTATAACTTAAAATTGTTCACTACTGGTTTACTTATCTTTATAACCCCTAGATTCCTCTTTTAGAATGCATTTGTATAGACAAATTATATTCCATTAGACTACATTTCGTCTGTTAATATGAGACATTCTAGCCACCTCCGTTATTAATAAATTGGAGGCCTATCATACTGCCAAACATTTATTTTTTTTAGGTTTCGATATAAAAATGTGTTCACATATTTTTTTCATATAGTCATTGATAGTTTTACAGATTTAATCTGTAAATCATTTATTCACCAGAGTCGAACTTTGTGTCACAACTAACATGATCTCGACGAAAAATCAATACTGTGCGAGCACATGAGGTTATTTACTAGAATACCTCAAAGTATGCACGAAGACAGTACAGATGGAGTAGCAACTGATGCGCAGCGTACTGTCTGAGTGCATAATTTGAGGTGTTCTCATAATAACCTTATTATTATACATCTTTTCCTTCCAAGAATACATCATGGGAATCCCGAAATCCAAAATGATTAGAACAGAAGCAGCGAACTTCTTTGTGTGGAGTCCGGTCAAACCCTGGTGGCAGCCATGTTTGTTTTTATTATTAGGTGACGCTTAAGCACGTAATCATTCCATATTTGGAATTTACATTTCCTTATATGGTAGGATGAAAACACCCCGTAAAATCCCACAAAATTACGGTACGCTGTAACTTATGGCGTCACGGCGACAGATGTATAGTAATAATTATATATGCAATGACAAATTAGTCACTATATGAAATTAGTGTAATCACGGTAGATTTATTAGCGAATCACAGGTATGACGTAACTCCAGTAATTAGTATGATATGTTTAATAATAATTGAATCATAACGTACGTAGCATAAGACAATTATGTCTCTCAGATGCGATGACAAAGTATGGTCTTTAAGGGTTCTGAAAGAAACGAAAAGTGCAATTTATAAGGCTATGGTAGTATCTTCCTAATTGAGAGATTTTGCATAACCATTAACTTAGATTGAATATACAAATAAAATGGCAGGTCAACAACAGGGTAGTGTATAGTATGGACACATTATAATATTGAAAGCTGTCAAACATACAAACTTCTCTGTCGCCGTTGGCATCGACTCAGATTATTATTATGTGTTTTTTTCCGTCGCATGGTTGGTTCATATGAATATATTAAAATTACACATATTTATTAGTCGTAAGGTGTATAATCTACCAAAACATATACGATATTTTGGACATGTGGACAAATCACTTACAGACATTATATAAATCTGAATTAGCAATAACTGCTTTCAGACCAGTTCAAAAAACATAGACCCTAGTGATTATATAACAGGAATATAATTGAATGGCATTCTAGTTTAGGTGTACATACAGATTAATAATGTTATCACTTGGACTATCCGATAGCCAGAAATGTGTCAAGTGCCTCCTAATTGAAATAACCTAGAACACTATAGTTTTTAGGTTTCCGTCACAGAAGGGCATTCATGCGTTCAAGAACACAAAACATAGTCCTGCCATCAATCTACAAAACAACACAACAAAAACTGTCATCCACTGTCAAATTGGTTAAATTAAAATACATGAACTCCATGAATACATAAAGTGATATAAGTGTTAAAAAATACATTCTTCTCAACACGCGGCACCTGATATATAATATTCTGTCTATTAACTGTCAGGTAGTTAATCCACAAAACTAACCAACTGCTTGACTTGAACAGGCACATCATAGCATAGTTCTACAAAGCATGTCATAAAACACTGTCGACTAACAAACCATCTACGATCACAAAACAAGTACTTCTTTATTTTTGTATACATCGTTAGATGCACCATAGATGTTCAATAATAAAAAGTTGTGTTGTTTTCAAATTTCAGGCCACATTAAAAGCTTTCAGGACTGCCGTTGATCAATTAGTGTAAATACCAGTGTAAACGTATTATTTAAATTGAATGCATCAAATGTTGACACTCACCGGGGTATGTAAATACACCTCACATATAGAAACTAGTGGAGAAGAAAGGAGGAAAAATTGCACAAAAGATACCACTGGTACTGGGAGGCATTCAAACACAATGGTATCAAGTGTTGCCAATTCTTCAGGAACAGTTAGAGTGCAATGATTAAGCCCATCGAGAAAGATTTCAGCAAAAAGAGGTGTGCCATCTACAATAAATACATAAGATCTTTATGATATTATGGGTTATGCCCGTTATGATCGCCTGTGCAAAAACACAAATTGTGTTAATGATATGAATCTATTATTAGGGGCTTTTTTATTTAATAATTTACAAATATACAAAGTGAAACAGTTTATGTCCCACGACATACCCCCTACTGATGTGACGATAAATTGTATAAAACCAGTGTACACTTACCACCGAGTTTTACGACAATTTTAGAAACAATCGTCGGTGCGTTCATTGTGGTCATAAGAAATGGATCAGTTGCTAATATGCAAGTTTCTTCGTTACCATCCGCCAAGGGACCACCTGGGAGACCCCAATCATCATGTTCTTCAATCAATCGTGTACCTTTCATTTGTCGTAAAAGTTGTTTTTTGTTAGTTCATGTAAATGACCACTGTCATCGATAAATGTACACAGTGCGAGAACAGTATAGACAAAAACAACACAAAACATACTACAACATTCATCAACCAAATATTAATGTATTTCACGGCATTACTTCAATCATAATGCGATAATAAGTCTAAGTGAATGAGCTGTCATGTCAATTTATAAAGTGTTTTTTTAAACAATGTATTGCATATATATCTATGAGTACGGCATGAACATGTAAATTAAATGAAACACTGAAATTATTTAATTGTAACGACTGACCTTCATATTGACAAATATATGACTTTTTCTTCCTACAGTAATCATCATCCAATTTCCAAGAGTACTTTGGAGATTTATATTGCCTGAATGAATAGGGATACACCAGGTTGAAAATATAAGACAGCATATAATTTTAAATGACTTTGACCACGCGAACGGTTCCTATTATTATACCTTCAGTATTTCCATCTAGAGTAGAAATGAACTAAAATTTATGACAGTGCCATCTTCGCAATATGTACAATTCACACAAATCCGGATGTTGCTGTGACTTTCAAGTTCAACACTATGAATAATACGCCGTACCGTATTCTCCCCCGAATAATCACATTTTTCTTAAGAACAGTATTCAGCCTTGGCTCTTGCGGAACTTGCAAGACACACATATTTGTCTTGTATTGTTACTCTCTAAACTCATTTTTGATTGTTTGATGATTTTGACAAATTTTGCTATTCTCCCAATCGCTTAATACTTTTGTATATGTTATTCAATCTAATCAAAACCACGTGATAACAGAATGTGTTTTATGTTCATGTTTCTGAAATAAAATCTTAAATCTAATAATTACATATTGTTGGTTGTACAATGTTCAGTTTTCCTGAAGGAAAATTTGCATTTGGTCATTTAATTAATATACTCCATAGTGAGTATATAATTGCCCGAGTGCTTAGTATTCATTCAGTGCTTTTAAATCGACTGAACTAGTCTTTTTTATATTTTAGATTCAACAAGGATTTATTTTAGTTTAGTTTAACACGCCTTTCACATTCGAGAAAATAATCTTCTCTGAAACTTGTATATGTTCATTTGCTAATGCTTTCATAGGTTAAAATATAGGAATTGCAGATAATATCCTATTCTATACATGCATTCCCTTCTAATTTTCATAATTCATTGTTACTAACCATAACTGAACGCAATTTTGCCCTATTCCATTGTCGTCTACTTTGTTGTTTGGCTGGTTCTCGTACCAAAGCGGATAATCCCAGGATAGTTCTGTAGTTTCATCGGTAAACAAGAATTGTCCTTCATGATTTTTATCGTGTGCTCCGGTCCAGTACCCATTACCTTTGCATTCTCTCAATGTATTGGTTTGAGTGTTGATATATCGTCGCAACCTCCTGTGTACAGCAAGATCATTAATAACCGCCAACCTGTCGTAATTGTCTTCGCAGAATTGTTTTGCATCCTCCCAATTCTTGCTGTCATCGTAAAACAAGTGATAACAGACAGTGGTAGTTGGATCGCATACATCTATCAATCAAAAAAACGAATCTCAAAATAATGATTAATAAACCATAACTGTCATTTATAAATTTCATAGACAATGAGAAATAAGCATCCGTTAAGATGTCGGTATAATATCAATTATCTAATTATACATCATGCAGCAGAAAACAAATAAAATTAACCCGTAAAACGTTGTTTGGCAGTGTCTTCCTTGTTTGGCAAAAATATATCTTATTCGCATTTGTGTTTGTATTCCATCGGCACAAAAACAATGTAGCGCATGATGAGAATATAATCACGTTCACTGAACGTAAACGAGCATGCAGAATTCTGGAATTAAGGACATTGGTTCCTTTCTAAGTACGAAGATGAATACAAGCATGAACAGGGGTAAAATGGAAAGCTTAATACAAAGTATACACTCAAGCAGTATACACCCGACCGTTACGATCTCCGTCATACTGGTTTCATGTATACATTGTGGTAGTTTTATACAAACATCGCATTTCACGTTTATTGGCATTCACTTTTTTCAAATGTCCTGTGAGGATACATTTTGACGGCTTCATTTTAAAATTAGTTAGTTGGAATTCCATCTGCTAACGCTACAGAACTGATTTTTGATATCAATTTTGTTTCCTTTCTACAGTATTGATATATGCAATACACATTTGCATTAGGTCATTAAATGTCACGCGCTCGAGATCGTACTAATCAGCAGTAACCCTAAAATTTCAATGGGAAAGCGCATTAATAACTCCAAAAAACACTATTAGTAAAAATGTATATGATACTCACGATCCACGCTGCCCATCTGCAATAAAATTAAAGTAACAATGATGTAACAACTATTTACTTATCTAAATCTGTGTTATTAATCATTATACAATTATTAAATCACATCTACTAGCATTAACCGGAACATCTTGATAGTACGTAATATTGCATGCTCTAATTATTGTGGCACTATGTGTAATAAAATTTTAGGGTTTAACGAATGGTGTATTTGTATCTATAATCTTTGTAACTATATCTCATCTATATAACATACATTGACATTTTGAGTTTAATTGAGTATTTAAAGAGTATTTTTTTCTAATAATTCACTTGCAAATATCTGTAAATATCTTGATAACTAACTAAAGCCACTCTGCATATACTCCATAGGAGAGACTTACCTGGACCATATCGTTCGTCGCATTGATCTCATACAAGAACAAGGATAACACCAGTGCTACCCAAATGTAAGTCATTTTAAAGTTGTTTTCTGTTCCGTTCAGAGTTGAGTGTAATAATGCTGAAAATGGTGAAAATAAAAAAAGTAAACATGAGTTTAGTATCTTATATGTTACATGAATACAGCCACATACTGCTGGGATGCAATCCTAGACAATGACTATGGCTAAAGTGCACTAAATTAGATACTAACTTAATACGATTTAACAAAATACCCATAACCGTAAGCCCTCGCAATGGACTTACACAAATGAATAATAAACAAATAAACATGTTCACTTACATGGCGTAGTTTGCTACTGAAGAGTTCACTGTTAATCCAAAGTATTTAAAATAAATATGTGAATAGGCACAGGAAGTATTTTGTTTTAATGTGTGTGAGTGTTGACGTTTTTATTGACATGTGTCTGTCAAATCATGTTAACAATATATGTCACAGGAAACAATTGTACATGATGAAACAAAACGAAACGATAGAATCAGCATAAAAAGCATGTATATTACCAAAAGTTGAAAGGACACAATATCGTTGATGTCACACGATTTGAAATTGTTCACGTTGTGTATTTTAGTCACGGGAAACCACTTCCATCTGCTCACACAATTTATACGCGTTTAGAGAAACATAACATATAGCAATAAAATTAAAGGAAAACATTAAATCATTAAACAATTATCATCCTCAATAATAAGCTCATAATTTGTTAGTGTTGAAGCTTAACACATGAATCGCAGTTCAACTTTCTCATTGTTGTATTTATATTTGCTAATGCCAACTCATCATACATAATCACCGACGAGTGACTGTTATTTGTAATCATTCATGCATTGTTACAACACTAATATCGTTTACTTAATATAAAATGCGTGTTACTGTTGTTAAAATTCATACTTAGAAGAAATGTATAAAATACAGTTGGAAAAATAGCAAGGAAATTGCGTCATGAGTTTAAAAAAGGAGAAATCACGCTAAGTGATTGCCTACCTATCAATCCGAACAAAAAATAACAATTGTCTTCAATCATTTTTAATATGAATGCACAGTTTGCTATTTTTTATGAGGACAACGTTATTATTATTACCTCTCATATTAATACACAATATATACAAAACAAATTGAAACAACATATATGAAAATAATTTACTTATAAATGTAATGTCCTAGCTGTAAACATATACATATGTTAACCGTACAGACTAATTAAACAAACATAAAAAAGAATTGAATTATAAAATAGAATGTCTACAGCAGCTGTTACGTAGTTAATTGTTCACTACATACAACTTCAAACATAAAAGCATTTATATTAATAAAAGCACTACAACGCTCGTATTATCATTTTTAGTATATAGTATATACGCGTATAAGTGAAAAAAACATGTTAGATATAGTTTTTGTTGTTTTTTTGTCTATTGAAAACACAAATATGGTTCATAACCAGTTGAATATGAACTTGCCTCATATGTATCTTGTGCGTCAAAAACATATTTGTACAGAGTAGATTTTCAAATAAAATTAAAACCCATGACAACTATATGATGGGCAAACATGTAGAAACGTGTTTAACAATAGTTTAATAATTGTGCGGTGCAGTTGAATAGACTCAATTTCAAACGAACCGACATTGTGCGATGATGTGTGAATGATGTACATGCATCAATGTTTTTGAAATCTGGTAATTTAAGAAAATGGAATTGATAGGATTTGTATAGTGGACTCATTTCATTCGAATATTTGTCAGTCAGTCACTGGCAATTGTGTTGTGCCTGTCAGTGATCATTTACAGTGAATAAAATTATGAGTTTATAACACGTTTACATGTGAAATGATATATGACTGTATTTCTCTTTTTCTAGATGAACATATGTATTCATTTATGATTTCTGGTTAAGTAATTTAGAGTTGAAACAATAAGGTAATTATATTTACTTTTACATATATAACAATAAATATCACAAGTTGTTAAAAACAATGGGTAGATCGATATATAAAAAAGAGTGAAAAAGCATGGCTTGTGTCGTATTTTGCTCTATCATATAATTAGTCGAATACGTGGTTTTACGTACTTTTACGAGTATCACAAAATTTAACATATTCGCAAATGATAGCCAACATCAAGCTGAAATCAACCTTGCTCCTAAATAATGCCATCGCGAACAATGCTACAGATAAGATGGTTACAAATGTCAGCTTATGAGCTTCAACTTTCATAAGTTATTCAACATTGTATCAATAATACAAATATTGAACAAACTTAGTCAGATTCCCTTATCGCATTTAACCGCATTTAACCGAATACGCATATATTGCTGTGTACACTTTGAGTGCATACGTTGTGTGATGCAAATAGGGCGATTCTGGATATATCTTTTTTTATTTTTTTAGGAATTATTTCAATATCAACCTATTGTAGAACATATTGAATAATACTCCTGAAAATAAACACATGTGCATTGCCAGAATTACGAATACAGTCTGTAGTTATCGGATCAGCATGTGACGTCACATACTTTGTATCACTTGACACTGTATAGTACATTTGTATTCCGCGTTCGTAACAAATATATTTACAATGCTGTGAACTCAAAAATGTAATTACCGCCATTTAGTTTTGCTACGAACCGTTGTTTGCAAGCATTTGTGTTTTTATATGGAAAAACTCTCGGTGTGGTATATTGCACTAATCAAAACAAACGAAGGTGGAGAAAAATGTTGAGCAATTCGAATTCGAGTGAATCCTTCTATGAACACGTGTAAATTCAAGTTCATTTATGCAATAGGCAATTGCATGCTACCATACAGGAATACATTTCAAATTATTTCAACGCTAGTTTTATAATACAGTATTTGAGTATTACATTGTAAGTTGATGAAACTAACGTGATGTATGTAGAACTATGACATTATCAGAGTGAGTCGTCTGTCAATTACTTGTTTACATTTTCAATTGCGTTTTGGACTCCGTCAGAAATCATATAACCGTGGTGCCAATGATTGACAGCTGTCAATTAACGGCAAACTAATGAAATTGAAAGATGAAATTCGTAGGTGCTGGTTAGATTATGATGAGAAAGGTGTTTATTATCCAAATTGTCAATTTTCGTCTTCGTCACGACGATTCACCGCCCATACATTGGTCATAGTATTTGTTGATTATTCGGTAGAAGGATTTATCTTGGTGGTTCAGAGTAAATTATTATATTCCAAGCATCAATCAAAGGGGAAAATGTATCATGTTTGTTATATAGTTGAATTACAACTTAGTAATAATCAAATCGCTTAAAATCATCTGGGAGAGTTCAGTTGAGGGGACCAAGTTTTTCTACGGGTTTTCTTCCCTCCTTCTATTGACATATTAATGTGGCAGAAAGAGATTTAAAGTGCCTGTCATCTGGAATGGGACGCAAATGCAATATTAGCACAGCGGGAGCTATACAGTATATTGACCTAGGTCGTCCTGTGACAGTAAAAAAGACAACACCTGAGCCAGATAAGCAAGCTTTTGTCAGTGGTGGATTAGAATTTGACATGACTTTGTCCCGTGTTACTGGTGAACAGATGCGATTGGTGAATGAGATGTTCGACCGTAATCAGTGAACATTTTCCAAAAGTGACTATGACTTAGGTAGGTGTACATATAATCACTCTCAAGAAAGAGACGCCGATATGACAGCCACGTCGATGCATACCTACAGCGCTGTACGATGAGGAACACCTGCTACTCAGGGACATGATGTATAGTGAGGTGATCAGAGAATCACATAGTCTTTGGGCATTTCATGGTGCTAAATGGTTTTCGTCAATAGATTTCAAGAGCGATTATAGGCAATCCGCAATAGCGGGGGAAGAACACTATGCATATGACCAAGCGTCTAAGGATATATGAAAGAGCGCAACAGGTAGCAAGCAACGGTACAACCAGCGAGTGTGAGATGCTGTGTTGAGTTTTGGTGATTGAGTACTGGTCAAGAACGTGAACTTGCGTGGCAAGATTAAGATAGCCAACAGGTGGGAGCAGGAAACATACAAAGTACTGAATATCCCAAACCCTAACTTTTTTAAATGATAAGCATGAATGAGTATATAAAATTGTTTGTGCTATCAGAGAAGCAGATGCTAATCAATCGTTATTTTCTTGTTATTAGTTTAAAATAAATTTATTTACACAGAAACGTGTATGTTGTTGATGTTAAAGAGCGGGAGATTCTAATGCATGTCGCCTCTCTAGATAATACTTTGCATCATTGTGATGTTAGATTCGTCAGTCGATTTGTTCAACTTTTTTGTCCATGGTGGCGTCGGTAGCACCCAAGTGAAGCGACGCATTCAGAAATCTTCATACGCCCATGTTGTCCTTATCTTTTGTTGTTATCGATGCTCATCCCTACTCATGAGTGATTTACCAATCTGTTAGTGTATTTCGTTGCGATTGAATGAAAGTGGTCATTGTCGATTTGAGAGAAGATAGAAATATACAAGATTCTAATAAGCATGCCTGTAAATAACCTTGCTCGCTTTGTGAGCGTTGCCGGCTTTGTAATGCAATGTAACGGATTAACTCGGATGCAAACTGCGCCGTGTTTGCTGGCGACATGGTATCATAGTCATATCGAGGAGCCCACGCTGCTTTCGAATTTGCTAATAAATATTCAATTCAGTATGCATAGCAAACGTGTCAATCAAGAATCACATTAAATGACATGCACTCGCGACACTCGAGTTACAATAGATCACGATTGTGGGAATAAACAACATAACGATGTGTTTTCAATGTAATTGTGTTGGTAGATTCGGGCATGACTTTGTACGAATCAACCAACAAAATTACTCCTGCTTCCTGTGATATTTGTATCAGGCGTGAGCAGGAATCAAGCTGTATATGTATGTTCTAATTCAAGTGATTTTCCTGAAGGAGGTGTTTTTTGTTTACTCCAGTTGTGCGTTCTTGTTGATTCCCCATTTTAGAGCCATTTGGCAGACTTTGTTTTTCATTTTCTGCTTATACGTTAACATTGTCGACTATGGAGTACCAATTAGCTGACTGAACCTAGTATACAAGCAAAGGCTGACGTACTCGAGGTAACTGGTTCAAAATCAAGTAATTTTTGCACGAGTGAATCCATTGGCGCAGAAACTTTCGCCGACCACGACAAGCTAATTGGACGACAATGTTAGCGTTTTGGTGATACCCACCAAGATAAAAGGATACAAAGATCAAAATATTATTTTAATTCGTTGAAACCACATGTATGTAATAGAATTCTGGCCACTAAGACACACACATTTGTCAGTCTTTCAACCTTCAGTATTCTCGGAACCGCAGTTCTCAGTTTGAAAGTGTCTAATTGAGAGTTGCCCAGATCCACAGGTCCACACAGTCTAATAGCTGACATAATTGGAGTACGCCCTCAAACATCGCATTTCGGATAAGACACGGTGAAATAAAACCCATTTGTTGAAAACAACCTTACGATTTGAACAAACAAACTATTATATGTTAATTAGTGGCATGAGACCGTGGGCGAATAAGGATATTCAACAGCGTCACCATCGAAAAGAAACGGTGTACTCTCGTTTCCCGTGCGCATACATAGAATAATTAGTCGGGTGTGAGACGTTGCATTCTATTTTCCGACAAACCGTCTTACACAAATCGTATTTGTGGTACTAATAATGAAGCCTATTTTTCAAAGGGAAGGGGTGTTTTGTACATTGACGGAAAACAGATGATGTGGTGTAATGTAAAGAAGAAGAACAAACAAAGATATAAATCTGACACTGGGTAAGAACAAAAATGTTGATATTTATTTAGTTGTATCTTTATATATGATTTATTTATTAATTGTTGCTTTATGACTAAATAAGTGGTAAATACTATACAGTTTCTTTCTCATGATGGATGTATTATTAAGTGTAAGATTTTAATTTTGTATCATATTTTTATTTGACCCGAGAAAAACAAGTTATAGCTATAGATCCGACATGAGGTATAGACAAAAACAATGTTGAGTTTTATTGAATTATGTATGTATTTATATATGATTTATTTAACAAATTGCTTATGGTCACTTTTTTAGCGTTGTCCCAGACTGGCAATATAACATTTTGCTCTATGACTAAGTCAGTGGTAATTAATTAATTAATATACTGTTATTTTCTCATGTTGAATGTATCATCCGATTAGGTGTAAGATTTTAAATTCGTATCATACTTCTAGTTGGGGTTGTTCAAACAATAATATGGCGCTGAGTGTGTTGTTATTGGGGATGTGAATTATGATTCACGGAGCATTATTGCATTATTACATATTTTGTCAGTAATATTTGAGTGCCAATAATATTGTTTCTCCTTTTTCTATTTTTTTTTGGTATCATTTATTATGACTTCATTCAAAATTTTAAGTTTGAATTTTAGGGGATGAGACATTCTTATAGTAAACGAAAAGCTGTTTTTAGATTTTTTATACAAAGGGGTGACATTATTTTGGTTCAAGAGACTCATAGTTGTTCTAATTCGGAGAGTGTGTGGAAGAGGGAGTGTGGTGGCAGTGTCATTTATTCTCATGGCACACAAAATAGTTGTCGGGTAGCAATATTTTTAATAAGAATTTGAATGTTACTATTAGAAAAAAGCTGGTGGATAATGATGGGAGGTATATTTTTGTTGAAGAGGAAATTAATGATCTGGTTTTAGTCATAGCAAATCTATAAGTACCCAACAAGGAAAAGGAACAAATTGAATATCAGCCACTGTAAGAGGTTTAATTGATTATAACGTTCCAAACGGTAATTTAATAATTGGAGGTGATCTAAGCATCCCTCTTGATCCAGTAATGGATAAAAGAGGTGATAGTCCAGAGCTGAGGAATACTTTCAGGCGTGACATGTATACATTTATTAACTCCTTATCACTTATTAATGTTTACCGTAAACTAAACCCAGCACAGTATAGGTTTATTTGGCGAAGAGGTAATGCTGCGTCTCGTCTAGAATATTTTTTGACATCGCCATCAGTATTTGGAAATATTGGTAAGTCTGACATCATGCCTTGTATTAAATCAGACCATGATGCAATTTAAATAACTTATAAAATAGGTAAAAAGCAGGTTAGGGGACCAAGTTTTTGGAAGTTAATTGTGACTTATTAAACGATAATTCATATTCTAAAATGATTAAAATACTGATCCCTAATGTCGTGGATGAAAACAAACATATGGATGATCAAGCTTTGTTTGAGTTTTTAAAATATTAAATTCGAGAGGCGACAGTTGAATTTTCAAAAAAGAAAGCACAAGAGAGAAGAAATAAGGAACTGGAACTAATGCTTGAAGTACAGAATTTGGAAGAACAAATAGATGAAAATGTAGATGAGATGGTATTATCCCAATACGAAATTAAAAAACAAGAATTAGAAGCTATTATTGATAATAATATTAGAGGTTCAATTGTAAGATCGAGGGTTCAATGGTTTGTAAATAGTGAGAAACGAACAAAATTCTTTTTGAATTTCGAGAAACATAATTATTCAAAAAAGTCCATTGTTGAGTTGAAACAAGGGAATGAATATTTGACGAGTAAAAAAGACATTTTAAAAGAAGTTAATAGGTATTACAAGGAGCTCTATACATCAGAAAAAACAATTTGAAATTTAGTGAGAATGATAATTTATTTTTCGTAAAAGAAAATATTACTATTTTATCAAATGAGATTGCACTACAGTGTGAGGGCCCACTTACTAAGGAGGAAGTTTTTGCTGTGCTTAAAAAAGCCTCTCGAAATAAGACTCCAAGTAGCGATGGTCTGCCCCACGAGTTTTATATTTTCGGAGATGCACTAGTTGCTTCACTCAATCATGGTTGCATGATGTCAAAGCATGATGTCAAACACACAAAAACAGGCAGTCATTACCTTATTGCAAAAACCAGATAAAGAACAACTTCATCTAGGCAATTGGAGACCAGTTTCTTCATTAAATAGCGATAATAAGCTAGCAAGTAGGTGCATTGCAAAACGTCTTGAGAATATTTTGCCTAAAATTATCCACGAAGATCAATCAGCTTTTATTTCGGGGAGGAAAATTATGGATAATATAAGGCTTATTTCTGATGTTATCGATTATTGTGAGGAGTATAAGCACCCAGGGGCAGTCATGTTTGTGGACTTCTCTAAAGCTTTATAAATAAGGCATTGAATTTTTCATTTAAACATTGGATAAATGTATTTTATAATGATGTTAAGAGTTGTGTTGTAAACAATGGGTTTTCCACAGGTTGGTTTGGACTATCACGGGGTATACGACAGGGCTGTCCTTTATCGACTGCACTGTTTGTCATGGCTATCGAACTCCTTGCCATTTCTATACGTGCCAGTAAAGATATTGAAGGAGTACATTTGCCTTATGACAATGAAATTCGAATTTTAGGGTATGCAGATGATACCACGCTCTTTTTGTGTCAGTTAAGCACATTCTTATTTGTATTTTCATAAGTTTTCCGGACTTAGGATTAACTTGCAAATAACACAGCTTTTATTAGTAGGTACTATGAAAAGGCTATGGCGGGAAATATTTATTTGGGCCTTAATAATAGGTGTAATAAGAAATTAAATTTTTATGATAAGATAACTAAAATTTTAAATATTCTGTCTGTCTGGAAATCATGTAATTTAACTCTCAAAGGAATAGTTATTATGATTTGATGCATCAAATGTGGTGTATTCTATGACGGCGATCTCAATGTTATTCATTTTTTGTGGCGAGGTAAAAAAACATCATATAAAACGTAATACCCTAATTGGTAACTATGATCAAAGAGGCCTTCGTATGGTGGATATTGAAATTTTGAACAAAGCAATAAAACTTTCCTGGGCTGTTAAAATTATACATACAGAATCAACTATAGCTGTATTTAGTTATTATTATTTTAGAAATTATGGGGGTTTGCGATTTTTACTCCAGTGCAATAATGATTGGGGCCAAATAAATGGTAGAATACCTCCCATTTACATGGATATTATAAGATATTTGAGTGAGATAAATAAACAGAAAGAACCGAGTTGTGTACAGGAAATGATAACTCTAACAATTTAAAATAATAAATATATTTTGATAAATGGGAGCTTTGTATATCACAGTAAATGCCACATCAGTGGGGTAAGATACATCTGCAATTTGGTAGATAATAATGGTCGATTTCTTAATATAATATTGCTGTGAATTTTATAACATATACAGGTATTATTTCGGTAATTCCATCAAAATGCAAAAAATCTTTTGAAATTTAATGACCATGTGCATATAACTGAACAAAATGTTCAAAATACAATGAATTATGGGAAGGATGAAACAAAAGATTTCTATGAAATATTGGTAAAAAGTAAATTTGAACCCCCAAGCTCAAAAACTAAATATGGGTCAATGATTTATGGGCAGGACATAGCAAGTAAATGGAAGGCAATTTGGAAGTTACCTTATAAGGTAACAGGTGACGAAAAAATGAGAATTTTTCAGTTCCAAATTTTGCATAGAATTGTAACAACAAATGTATTATTATACAAAAATAACTTGAGAACAGATAGTTTGTGTAAATATTGCCAAAATGAGGAAAATTTTGAATATTTGTTCCGGTATGTTCAACAGATCAAAGATTTTGAAATTCGTTTGACGAGATCTGGAGAAACATCTCTGATGATAACACAAATTTAATCACATGTTCAAGTATTATTTTCGGAGTACTGGAAATCTATTTTGAATTTGTTGTTACTAATTGGTAAATATGTCTTGTATTGTAGCAGGTTTACTGGTTATAGCCCAACAATAGCTTATTTCATGAGTAAAATAAGAAACCAAATTAACATTGAAAAAAAAATTTTAAGTGAAAATAAGTTTGAAACGAAATGGGCAAAGTACTGTAAGTGATTGAAGGATATTTGTAAGATAATTTTATAAAGTTTACTTACCATGTACTAGTCATTGTAAATTAATGAAATTCGATAATCTATAAAAGAAAAGGAAGGACCTCCCAACATACACATACTAACAACAACAGCCCCCCATTAATTGTTTACTTTCTCCCCTTTTCTTATCTATTATTACTTCATTTTATGTTGTTAATTTTCTTTTTGTATATCTTTTTGACATATAAGATTATTTTGAAGTAATGTACTTATTTAGAAAATATATGAATAAAAAAATTATAAAAGACAGAAAAAATGAAGCCTTCATTATTTTATTGCGAGATTGATCTTAAATTAAAAGAAATCTCCAAATTACATTTTGACAATTTTGCTTGATCGAAAAGTGTTTAAATAAATTATTAAGCTAAGTTAAGAGTACATCATCAGCTGCAGCACTCAACAGGTATATAATTATTTTTTGGTAAGGTTATTTCACTGCAGGAAATTATTAGAGTTTCTGGATTTTATCCTGAACATAATATGACGTAAAATTATACGTGTTGTAGAAAATAGCTATTATCATATACCTCGTATTGCTATGGGAAGCGCGCCCTCACATCAGGGCAATAGTTTTCTTATCAAGCCCGTCCCAGTGCGCCCGGCTATTCTCGATCAAAACAAAATGCGTCATTCTAAATTACCAATATTTTTTTTTTATATTGAAGTGTGATGTAATAAATACAATGTACAGATTTTAAATAATCGTATATTGAAGTGTGATGTAATAAATACAATGCACAGATTTTAATTAATCGTATATTGAAGTGTGATGTAATAAATACAATACACAGATTTTAAATAATCGTATATTAAAATGTGATGTAATAAATACAATGCACAGATTTTAATTAATCGTATATTAAAGTGTAATGTAATAAATACAATGAACAGATTTTAATTAATCGTATATTGAAGTGTGATGTAATAAATACAATGCACAGATTTTAAATAATCATATATTAAAGTTTGATGTAATAAATACAATGCACAGATTTTAATTAATCGTGTATTGAAGTGTGATGTAATAAATACAATGCACAGATTTTAATTAATCGTATATTAAAGTGTAATGTAATAAATACAATGTACAGATTTTAATTATTCGTATATTGCAGTTTGACATAATAGTTAACAGAATACGGATTAACTTTTTTAAATACAAATACAAAAAAAAAAGAACAAAAAGAGTTGATCACCAATTACCAATATAGTATATGATAATTTTTTACGGAATCGGGATCTGGCCTTTGCGGCCAGAGGTCGGCGGAGCTTGCGTATCAAGTTGATAAAGAATAATAGTTTATTACCTTAATTATAAATAGTCACATAATAAAAACAGATTGGACTGCTTTAGATGTCCATATTTTCTTTTACATAGTTGCATTATAGTGTTTTGCCAGTTATTGTTTGTTGTTATTGTTTAGTTAGACCGGTTTTTCAAACTAAAATGTCAAGTTCATTTCCTCAATTATGCCGAATGTGGACCAAAATGTATGCATGGCCATAACATTTAGAATACTGTACATTCAAAATATTTCGTATTAAATTGTATATTATGTTACATATATTTCAAGTATCAGCACCGACGCGACGCATGCTGAAACACGTGCATTGGCTCAAAACCGAATCAGGAAAATCCGTGCCAACAAATAACTCACGGCATATTTATTTTAATACATGCTTATGTGACCGTGTGTACTCACATACTCTGAACTGTCGGTCATGTTACGTCAATACACTGATATAATCAGTTTAAATTTATTATTAGTGGCTGGTACTTTAGGGCACAATGACTAATATATGACTAGGGAACTAATATATCACATGGGTACTTATAATATCTACTGCTGTTATCTATTGTTTAAGCCGAGGTATTCTGGAAACACTGTGCGATATAAAGTTAGTGATATTGCTTTAGGGTACAGAAATAACAATGGCGCATTTAAACTCAATTCTGAATCCAGAGGCAACATCATTTTACCAATCATTTCCACTGTTAATCACGATGCAGTTATACTCATTGTTGATACTGTCCGCAAAGCTGATATTCCGACTCTCAGTATTCTTTTGTTTCTAGCAAAGACTAAATGGGTTTTTTACTTTAGAACGTTCTGAGGCAAAGTCTCTGGTAATGATATCCCTAACAACCTGACAAAACGAAGGCCACGTACGGTCTAGCAAAATAAAACCTGGAAAAAAGAACAAATCATTTTATGTCAGGACATTGTCTCTAGTGAGTGTTATTGGTGTGATATTAAACAAATGTTTATCCCAACAGAGGTGGACATACAGTTTTAGCGCCTTGAAGAGCACATTGTCAACAAGTGGAAGTCACACTACAGCCTTGATTTAAAAACAAGACATTTAGTTCAGTGGCGAGACACAATATCAAACTTAGTGGAATACGGAAAAGGGCCCGAAGCATGCGCACTGCGTATACAATATGCTAATAACATTTAACGAGGTTGTGACGTAGACATATTCATGAATGTTATTTGAAAGTGAAATTATTAATAATAGAAAGCATTTAGTGTGAAACGCCGGAATTCGGTTCCCAGGTATGTCTTTTGTGGTTATTTGAAGATCGTAGACTTTTTCTATCATACTAACCTGGTCACCAAGTTTGACAACTGCTTTCTCATTTTACAATGCAATCTGATTGAGCTACGGCAAGCCGAAATATGTCTCGATTATATACAGCGCCGACCATAGCTTTTCCTAGCTCAATGTGTCCGGCATCCAGAATATAATGTTGAGTACATGTGTAATATCAGTTTCAGGACAATCAAAAAATGTGTATATCTTAATGCGACAGAGTCGTCACCTGCGCATGCGGCAAATGGCCATACCGTGTCGTTGTTTACAAACAAGCGCCTACCCATGAGCCTTTGTGTTTTAGCGTGCGTTGTTGTCGTCGCTTGGGACTCAATTCCCGTAGATGCGCAGGTGACGACTCCCTCAGTTTTAATACTTAATTGCTTCAGAATTGTACTTTACTCTGAATGCTGGCGTCATGTCTAAATATAGACCCATCGTTCAGCCGCCCTGGAAGAAATCCTACTATTTTAGACCCGGTTGTTTGTTGCCATGTGTCGCTAACAAGAAAACAATAGAAAACGATGTCAGAAATCTGACTATAAGAAGAGACGACATATTTATTCTTGGTTATGTTAAATCCGGTGAGTCTAAGATATTGAGGCGAACTTATCCCAAAGGATTACCTTGGAGTATTCACAGATAGACCATTTCATCCATCAATGGTTGCAGGCAATTGCCGTGTAACGTAGTTACTATGTCTCGACTCTCATAATAGACCATGAAACAAGAATTACTAAACGTATAAGCACTAGATAATATAGGGTCAAGTAATACAAATAATATATCATCAAACGTTTTAATATCGCACAACAAGTGGCATCACGCACGCCTACATTCGACGCACGTATTACGTTTTTCGACGGACGAATTTCAAAACGAGAATTTATCAACAGTACCATATCAGCTAGTAACATTTAAACGAATTTGTTACCCAGGTTAAATAACGATTTAAGTTGACACTTGTCATATACGCGTTCTATGTATTTGTCGATTCTAAAACAACACGTACATGCTACATTACATGAACAGCAGTACCCAACCTAGTCTGTTGGGAACGTATTTTTTTTATAATCGGGTTATATACACTACTGAAAAAACGTAAAAATGCGGTTGTGGACTTGCTGCCCGCACTGCGACGCTTACGTAATAGAAGTTTCCCACAGGTTTCTGTCCCTGTATTCTTTTCGTGTTTTTGCTAAAATCAATGAAACAATCTTATACCACAGGCGTGCCATTAACGTGATAAACATTGCGTCATTTTTCACTAGGGACTCATTGGACCACTTCTATAGTCGAAGCAATTGTTAGCATTGACAATCCAGAAGACGTGGTTAGACATTCTCAGTCTGTTACTCTGGAAATGGGTCCACTTGATCACCCGAATCTCTTTGAAGTCGGTCTCACTAAAGACATGGTCCCGGTGTCTGGTGCTAGTGTTATGAAAAAACGACCACTGACGAGGCCACGTATAATGAAAACACATCTGATGCCAGAATTTATGCCAAATGCGTATTTTGAGAAGAAACCGAAGGTAACATATTTGGATTGTTTTATTTCATCACAATACAATTATGTGATATGTTATTTTTAGTTTAATACTTGTGTTTCTATTTTGGGTTTTATGCATTGTTAACTCTATCGAATATTGTCTTTCAAAACTGAATTTGAACATATGTATTGCACTGTAAAGCTTGTAAAGTGAGTAATATGTTTTTGTAACTTGTTTTCACCGTTTGTGGGACCAGTTTTGTGTTCAGCATAAAATGCGTCCGTCGCAGAAGCTGTCCATCACTAGAGGGCGCGCTTTGTTCGAATGGTATACTACACACTGGCAGCTGTATTTGAAAATCATTTGCCTTCGAAAGGTAGAGGAAACAGTATTCACGTTTCCCGAGGCCCCTGTATCACGATATCCTAAAATTGGTTATTATTATTTATGAATGAGGCCGTTGTTGAGTGAGTAAGAAAGCAGTAAATTGCCGACAATTGTTTTATTGTTGTTTAATTAGCAATTTTGATTGTTTTCAGACAATTATAGTCACCAGAAATCCAAAGGATGTAGCCGTGTCCTTATTCAATTATCACCATATTACAAAAGTGTTGGAACCAATTAAATGGGACAATTTCATCAGAGAATATTGCAACGAGAACAGTGAGTAACCAACAACAATCTATTTGTTAGAATGTCAAAATATTATGAGGTCTGCGCAAATAAAAAAAGTTGTGAATTATAGCGCCCTCAGTCGGTTTCTGTGCGAGAATGGGGGTTGATTTTTTGATCCTGTGATTTATTCGCTGGTTTTCTTGGCTCCCAGCATTCTTATGAGCTTTCGAAAGTTGGCACGGCAAAATCTAACACAATGCCCACTCACAATGCAGATGACATTGGAACGTTTTTATACCAGAGCACCAGAAATCATCATATACCCCAAGGTTGCGGTTGATTGTCTATAACTGCAGCGTAGATATACAGTCTGATCTCGTTCATAATAGTGATATTCACACAATACTCCTTCTTGACATTAGCCTTTCATATATTCAAACTTATTATATAAAATCTTATTATAAGCGCCTAAAAACGAGGTCGAATAAACTGCCCTCTATTGGTGACTTTGATTGCTTCAAGCGTACAATCACTCGCCTGATTTTGAGTCATAGAGTGAGTGAAAATAAATAGTTCAAAAATATTCGCAATAAAAAGCAATGCATTATCCTATGTTTAATGCTACATTTCTATCAAATGCGCGAAATGTGTACTGTGCCTTTCACGTTAAAATAACGTATTTATGTGATAACAATGACAATGACAATCTTCATAGACGCCTACAGGGGACCTTTTGAACGGCATTCGTGACATGCTTTACATCACATGATCATTTTGCCACTAGAGGGCGCACCTTTTTGATAAAGTGCCAGTGGGGAACGTCTTTGTAATGCATTCAATTCATCTCCTAGAGCAGATCTGCCTATATTTTCCGAACAGATTTTATCTCCATGGATGCGAAAACTGAAAGCATTAAATAAATCTTTTATTTTACAATTTAAAAAGTTAGCTAATACAAGTCTTACAAGAACCCGAATCGCATGTCTAACATGTATGTGGAATGTTATCAGGGTCTCAATGACTAGCATCAACAAATTTGAATATGAATCAAAGTTTACTCTGGGTTAGCAACATGTATTTTTCTCCTGTCAGTGTCGTCAGGTAGTATCCCGAATCACAGCGCTATTTCGAAAATATAGATTTAGAACCTGTGTTTGGTAAACGTCACTGTGTGCAGGTTGATGTCATTGCTGACGTTATCAGTCTGCAAAACTGCTCACCGTAGAAATAAAAAAATTACATTGAAGATACCTGCTGCTAAACAACACATATCAGAACAGATGTTGTCACTTAATGCAAAGCATTTGTTTGTGCACGTTGAATATTTTGATCACATGCATGGATGCCAGGACATGAACGTATTTCGCATCATAGTCTCGCAATTAATGCATCACATATTCCAATATGCACATCAATTGTATTTATATTCGTATTATAGCTCGAGTACTAACACGTCTTTAGCATTTTACCTGCCTTTGTTGTTATATCTAGCCGAATATGGTTCATACTTTCAATATACAATTGATTGGGCTAAATATAAAGAGGAACCATGGACCATGTTTATCAGATATGAAGATATCAAACAGGTATGTGTATTGTCAAAGTCACCATCTTTGTTTATATTAGACCCGTGTATCGCTCATGTGTGGCGCGACGATCACTGCCCTTTGACCATAATAATAACATGCTTATATTTTGCAGTCTCCACAAGAATACATCTTGAAAATTGCCAAATTTCTTGGCAAGAATCTAACAGATAAACAAATACAAGAGGTAGCTCGTGTGACAGATTTTCAGTTTATGAAAACAAACTCGGTTTTCATTACGGAGTTTCTGATGCGAAAGGGACAACGGCTTCAAAGGAAAGGTAAAGATTGACCGTACTCTGAAACTTCATTATGCCAAATAAAGCAAAACGCGGCAATATAACTAAAGTGTAAATCAATAGATCTCATTCACAAATGACCGCCGAAATCTCGTTGAGAGAGCGAGACCCACGAGACTTGTTATTTTTTTCTCAAAATAGTGCACACTTTTCAAAATACAATGAAAAAAACAGTGCTAGTGATGACCGAATATGATGAAACACTATTTTGGGCAAAACAAGTCACGATGCCTTCACTCTCTCAAAAAGATCTCAGCAGCAATTTTCAAATAAATTGTAAGGTATAGGAATCTGTTGACTTTATAGTCAGACGAAAATTGTAGAGCATACAACATGGAAATCTGTATTGACATTTAATGAACCTTTATTCTTGAGTGCACCACTGTGGGTTGGTTTGACACGTGACATTTGTATTTAACTATATTATAATTATCCGTCATATCACGTCAGAGTTCGTAGCATATTGTTATAAAGCAACTAAAACAATTGACCATTTTCCATTCACTGCGAGAATCACGCGTTATGCATATTGTTATAAAGCAACTATAACAATCCTCCAAATATCCATTCGATATATTTAGAGTGTGTGTGGGTAACGTCCGGATTATTGCACAAGAAAGTAACTATGAAGTCAGTATATGGAGATATATAAAGAGAATTAACAATAAGGTTTTTACCGTGACAGGCATTGTTGGCGATTGGAAGAATGTTTTCACTGTAGAAGGAAATGAGATCTTTGATAGAATATATGAGAATAAATTGGAAGGATATGAACACCTGAAATACACGTTGAGGCCGATTATTCGACCACTAGGGAGACGACTCAGTAATGATTATTGTCTTTTGGGGCACAAATATAATTTTCCAGATCCACTGGTAACTGGTATTTGTCAGTAAACAAAGCTACATACACAAGCTGGCGTAATTTAAGTACGTCCTCATGCATCGCGTGGATAAAACGCAGCGAATAAAATCTATTGGCTGACACCAACTATAAGATTTAAACAAGAGAACACTGGTAGGCTAATAATTGGTGGCATAAGACATTCACATGCAACTACGTGACTAATGTTAAAGAATATTAGCCAGCGTTGAGAGAAACCTACAACCATTTAAATTTGATTCATTTCTATGGCCGAAAGAAAATGAAATATGCACCATGATGAAATTTCCACGGGCTGCATTGAATACTGAACACAAAGTCAATAATGTTTCAGTACAACAACTCTCTCAAGTTTAAATTAACGTCGCCTTGGAAACGATGTTATGAGACGACAAACAAATATTATTGACATGATTACCACCAATTAGCCTAAAAATCCGGTCGCGTGTATCAGCTATCTAGCACCGTCGATTTTTATTCCATTATATTTATTATAATGTGTGTGGGGTGGGTATGTGCGTATGTAGGATTGCATATGTTTCGTATTTTTATTTCTTTACACTGCTATTTTCTAAAAATGTACACCTTCTTTGGTCTATTTAATTATTGTCATTGTTTATTTATATTTTATTTAGTTAGTTTTATAACTAACATGAAGCAATGAGTGATCTTACATATACTTCATGGCCTAATTTTACAATCTCAGTGATACATTATTGGCACAATAAGGAAGCAAAGTCCGGAAATGACGTCATATTTGATATCCGTCATGTAAATTTTTGAGTTTGCCGCTGGTGTCTCAAAATATATAATTCATAAGTATACGTTATGTATGTGTAAAATGGTATGTTTTACAATATGTTGTATGATGTCATATGAATAGTAATTATGGTGTCGTCATACAAGGTCATGATCAACATAATCGAACGCACCTTTTGCTGAAAAGTATTTAGATTGAAATCAACCAATTTAACCAATTAGCACATCCCAGAACTTAGCTGCTAGCTCCTAGACGCTTTGACCTTCAATAAATGTTCAACAGTACTGTCCTCCCTAGGCTCAAACTCAGCTGTTACTTCAAATGCAGGATTTGATGACGAGCAGTCTTTAAACAGAGTATGCCAGCATATGCCTTGGAAACTACAATGTCGTCAAATGTGGATCACCTGTTACTTGTGGATCTGTTATAATAAAAATACATATCATCGTATACTATAGATATATCATTTTGAAATATCATATTACTCCATGTGTGTCATTGAAGAGCGATGGGACTACTATGCAGCTAATTGGGACGATTGAAACACAAGGGTCGAAACAAGTCACGTTCTTTTCCAACTCTCAAAAACATTTCGGCGGTCATTTGAGTCTGGGATATATTAATGAGAACATTATGTGATAGGGACAACTTCTGCGCCTCTTGTGCAAATCGTGTTCAGTTTATATTGAATATTTTGAATATAGTTACCAACATAACAATATACTCACCGGGCTCACATATAAATGGCATCATCATTCTAGTATCATTACAAAGAGAATTACGCCAGAGACCAGAGAAATCCCTATAAGTGATATAGTGCATTGTTAGCTGATGTCAATGTGATTAGGCCGAGTAACAATACTATTATCTTAAAAACAATTCTATTTTAAACAGGCTCCACTAGCAATTCGAGAAACATGGCATTTACAAGTGGCCGTTTTTGGACTCAGGGGGCTGTGTTACAGACATGTAAATAATGTAGTATAGGAGACACGATGTTGTGTCAACGTGGTGCAAATCAGAATTATATTCTGATCTTCTGTTTGTCTTATTGTGTGTTATATACTATGACATATCATGCGTCACAGCTATTTCCCATTCATTTGAAAACTACTGATGATCATGAAATACATAAAAAAAGATTTGCTTTATCATTAACCAATTAGAACAACACTTTTCCTGATGTTATATGACCATATTAAACTATGAATGTTGAAGCGGGAGACTCTTCACCTGCACATGCGTCAGATGACAATAGCGTGTCAATGTTTACAAACAAGCGTCTACCCATGAGCCTTTGCGTTTTTAGCGTGTGTTGTTATCATCGCTTGGACTCAATTCCCGTGCGTGCGCAGGTGACGACTCCTCCCGCTTTAACTCATTGGTGTAATGTTCATTTGTTCTTGGCATAATATCACCGATTCGTTCACACACGTAAGTGAAAACTTCTGGCAATGTTGTTATTGCTATGTCTATAGCGGAATAAACCGATTTTATGACGTTGGTAATTAAATAAGCATATTTTACATCAGTTAAATTGTTTAAATATTTTATGACTGAGATCCATGAATAAATCTCAAAATCTAGTTTACTTTAGTGATGAAGCCAGCAAGCTTTATACATATAATGTAATACGTCGTTTATATTGGATAATTTGAATACACTTACAATACACATTGGCCACCAACCGAAACCGGAGCTGAAAGCCAACTCGTGAAAGTCAGGCTCCGATCAGTCGCATATTCAAATATTAAATCGCCGTCTAAATCCACCAGACCAATCCAAAATGCTGTTTAGACATAATCACACACAGAAAATCAGTGATACCAATTATATAAAATGTAGCTGCGAGCAGCAATGACTATCTTAGACTAATATACAATTGTAAATGTGTTACCTATGAATACGTCAGTGGTTTCCAGGACAACCAGCTGACCTACTGCTGCTTCCGTTAACCAAGTTATGTTCTATGTAACTACTGAAACGCTTTTAAATGAATGCGTGAGATGTTCTACATGAAAGGTTGCGCTCAACAATGGATACAGACCAATAACTCAGAGCAAAATGGTTAAGAGTTACAACTCAATAGTGAAGGGTTACACTGGAAACAAAGATTAGAAAGTTATTGAATTGGTATGGTTTTGGAATTGTATGGTTTAAACATGAGAGATTATGCAATTGTCGTCACGATTGGTCAATCTAATTGATTGCGTTGTTGTGTTATTTTTAAAATCTTTGTTAGATCTTGAGTATCATGTATTGTCAGTTAGAGAGACATAGTAAGGTTTCTGTGTATGTACACAAGTCTTTCAAAAATCGTGACAACTTTTGTTAGTCAATTTAAACATACAGTGATGTTTTATTTCATTTTGTATATGTATAATAATGAATTTGAATAAACTAAGAACTTATAGAATAACTGCAGCTTGGCTCACTCTATTTTGCAAGCGATGCCGCGAAAGAAATGGCGTGATATCAAATAGCGTGAACTCACAACAGATTGATACATGTGAAGAAATCAACTGAACGCAATACAATAACCATTAAGCAAAGAAACCGACTCCAATATAGTTGCATACTGCCACTGATTTGTTTTTCGTTTCTAATCTTGTTTTCAACAATTCCCCATTTTTATGTGACCCCTCACTTTCCATGTAAAAATAAAATAATTCTTATTGCAAATCATATTAAAACATTACTTTAAATTAAGATTTTCCCGGCCCTTAACCAGATACCAGATTCATTATAACTAACCAAATAATCACAACACACTTCATGGTGATATCCAAATGAAACTATTCAAACTACATAGAACGATACATCACCACTATCAAATGCGACACAGATTCGTAGAAATACGTGATAACACCATAACCTAGCATAACACATCAAATTTTCATTTTTTATGGAATACAAACCCAAATATAAATGAAACACAGGTACATGCTCATCAAATTTTTACTTACGAATGACATGCAGTTCACATGATATCACAATTTAAACTTGTTCCTACTTAATTAAAACATTTCTCAATTAAAATACTACTATTCTAAACACTTATTATTCAAGATAATTCCATCTGTTTGCCCGATGAACAACAAAGTGCCTTTTTTGCATATTTCCTTCTTGAGTAAAATTTACACCTGACTATGTGAGCTATGAAGAATATACACTTCATATCACCGCGCATTCTCCAAACAAATTCGCCCTAATTACCTTGAATGGTTCTGGATTTAATGTTGAAACCAATTTACAAGAGAAACTACTAATAATAATCAATGAAGAAGCAATAGGCTAACAGGCTACACATGCATAGTTTTTACAATGGTGTTATACACATAAGTATTGGATGAATATGGATAAATATATATATATGTCAGACCTGCTCCTCCGCCAACTGCTTCTACTGCTTCATCTTCATCTGCCTGTGAGCGGATTTCTGCAAGCCTTTTATTCTTGGCTTCACACGCAGCTTTGGCATCATTGCCTCATTCACGAACTCATACTTTGCTGTAAAGGAAAATTAATAAAAAATTATAGTAATCATGATAATAGCAAACGTCAATGTGATTCATTGTTCGAATGATACAGTACTCACTAACTGTTTTGTAGAACTTCAAAAAAATACTGTTCATATTTTTATTGATGGGGACTATTTTGTCTAATAGCGGATTGGTATAAAACATCTGTAACGCACAATAAACAATTATGGGGCAGATGAACGAATACATCCTCAACCTTTGCAGTTCCTGAAAATTGGCTCCAAAATTAGGAGTCATTTCTAGAAATATTGAAAAATATAAAAAGAAAATGCTGAAAAATTTGGGCGAGATAGTCTGGAGGTGGAAAGGTTAACAAATTGAGTGGCAAATCTATATTAATACTTACATGATCGTTTCTCAATCGATCTCTGTGGAATAAAAACAAACCATGAATAGTAATTTCAAGGAATAACATGAATTCGTTTTATAATCATTAATAGACCAGTCATATATAATGTGTTAGAGTTAATGGAACAAGCGTAACAGTTATCAAATAATATTTCACCACTACGTTAGTTAGTATCATTGGTAGGTCACACACCATTTCATCAAAAAGACGTGACTTTTGGGCAACGATGGTCTATCTTGTAAATAACAGGACTAGAATATGAATTTGTCTGGTCCTTTATGAAGCTACTACCTTTTATGTCTAATAAAAAAATTAAATTTTCATTTTTGTGAGCATCACAAACTGGTGCTATTATTAGCGGCAATCTGCGTAACAAGCAAATAATATACTGCGAGCAGATATATACCTTTCTTGAGCACACAATTAATGTTTGTTGAATCACACCTATGGCTTCTGCCCGACACAAGCCTACTGATGACGATAAACGGAGTTACATGAGAAGAGCTGTAGATCTCAGTTATATTGGGGCGTTTGAAAAGAAACCCGACATTAGCAGGCCATATGGTGCAGTGCTGGTCAAACAAGGCATAGTTGTAGGTACGTGCATACAACACATGATGTTTACTGTACAACACAAATAATTTCTCTCATGGATGTGATAAATGCTGTACACATAAAGGATAGTTCAGAGCAGCAATGTATAAAAAACGTTCATTCAAACTACAGGTAATCAAACTAAAGGTAATTTTACCCATATTCTACACTTGTGAATGTATTACAACGTTTTTGTTTTCATTCTTCCCAAACAATATCCTCGTATGGACTGGGATGTGACTTCTCTGCTCATGCTGAAATGGTTGCTATTAGAAACGCATGTGCCTCAATGCAAATATCGACGTTAGAAGGCGGTGAGATATACACTAGCTGCCAACCGTGTTACATGTGCAGTGCCGCCATCTTATCATCAGGGTAGATATATATATAGCACAGATATAACACACACAACTTACCTCATCTGTATATTTATAATGATACACATTAAAATTGAAAACAACTGTCGAATGCTACCGTACTGATGACGGCTGTATTATAAAAAATTCCCACTCACAAAGAAACCAAAGTGCCGAATGATTTGTTTTACAATATATCCATTTTGTACATTGTCTTTCAGAATAGAGCGTGTATATTATGCCATTATACTTGAAGAATTGAGGTTTATTATGTACGCAACTAGGAAAGCAAGATTTGAACATCTAACACATCCAAGGCTAACAGATTTGTACAACATCAGAGAACATGTCGAGGACAAAGGGGCCTACGAATTATGTGAGAAATGGTCATTGAATTACTGTAACCAATTACTATTAAGATAGTTCAACAATGAAACGATATTTATAATAAGTATGTTTTTCTGGATATACAATGCATATCACATTTGCGTAAGATATGCATGATGAAATAGTTTTCACAAAATATCAATAAGTGTATCCGTAGAATTACTGGAATGGAGATGTTTTAAAATTAAACACATACAATTTCATGTCCTAATAAATGTGTCATCCCTCATTTTCCATTCACTGAAAAAAAACATATCCTTCATTATTTTTTGAATAAGAATCAAATGACACCAGAAACACGGGGCAAACAATCTATAAACAAACAAACAAATTCCTGTATATTAATTGAAACACATCTCATTATTTTGCAATATTCAGTGACTTTGTTATAAATAGTAACACACCGATGATTTAAGTGGTGCCACGATCAACTGTCTGTGGTAAGATAATATATATTTGCATTAATATCTACCATATGGTCCTATGGGAGTTCTAATCCTAAATTGCCAGATCAAAATACTGTATTTGCTTAGCTTGGGAACGCTGTTACCCAGAAATTATATATTTAAAATATGAAATATTGTTTAACGAGCTGTGGACCTGAGCTTGACACTACTAGCCAGCAAGAGTAGATCTAATCAATTAATTAGGACAGTTACCTCTATCAAGTGTCACAGGGAGATTTACGTAACATACCCCACCATGGCTCGCAGTTGTGAACAGACCTTCTGCCGATAGGGAGCGTAATTTGCAGGAATGTGATTTTGATGGCAATGTGTGATACATGTACTTCACGGGGTTTTATATATTTGATATTATAGTTAAAATATACTCGATTTCTGTCGTTGATATACATTCACTTACACGTGCGACTCCGGAGAAATAATGAGTGCTAGTCGCAATATTTACACAGTCGCATCAGGCATGCACCTGAGAAATGATTACAATGTGTGTTTTGTTCATTAAGCCTAGCTGAACTAGCCTTTCCTGTACGTGATGTGTGATGAAGCACGTCTGCATATTTGAAACAGTCAAATCATTCAAAGCTTTCTTTAATTGTATTCCGCATGTCAATATATTGTTTCACGACATGGTAAGTAAATGTTTTGTTTGAGGAAAAAAATCCTTAAAAAATAAAATTGCACTATTATATTCCTTACGAAATAATCATTATACTCGTTTATAGCGTAACTATTAGTAATGCCTTTCACATTTTCGTTTAAATATATCGTGGTTCAACGCTTTAAATTCATATGTTTTAAAATTATACACATCATTGTCGTTACTTTAGGCCCTCTATAAGTGTTCTATGATAAAATACGTAAAACGACAAGCTAAAACATTATTGTTTCAAAGACATTTTTTTACTGTTTTTGGGCGAGTTTAATTCAGGCATGATTATTTAAATAATATACATAATGAGAAACATTTGTGTCAGTGTTTTTGATTACAGGCAGATATGTATTACTAAATACAAACGACAAATTGTGTGTGTAACCAAATCGCTGTATGATGGAAGCCAGTATGCTGCTTGCAGTTTTAATGAAAACCACACTCGTGCCTTGTTTACAATCAGTGATAAAATTTCTGAAATAGACAAGAACAGTATATAATAAGTATATAACATCACATTCATTGTGGACCGTATTTGCAAACGCCGAGAACATGTTTAATCCTCTACTGTCACCGCGTCAACTGTTACAGATATAATGGGTATATTGCTCAGGTCTACAGTAAATAAGATGATGGTAGAAAATAGAACAAGTGAGCAAAAACTTGTCTTGTGGCTATCTCGTTCTCCTCTCGGCAGCCATTTGCGAATAAAATCTATAGTATCAATAGTCTGTGTTAAGTGAATACATCATAGGTGGGTTATTAAGATCATTGAAAGTAATTGATAAAGTACGAACATCGACATTGTCATATTGTATTATGATTGCGATTATACTTATCTGTAGTTAATGCATGTAAGGCAAATCAAATATGTATTAAGATCAATCATCAGCAGCTCGAACTTATGATTGACCAGAGCCTACTCACAAAATGTGTAACAGAATCAATGCGAAGCTCGAACCCACTGGTTGGGATTCATTGGCAAATGAATACGAATTTGGGGGTGGAGCATTTGTCTGCCGGTTTTTGTGCTCGACGGGCTTAGTTGTCATAATGCCATTATGATAGGAAGTTGGTTACACAGCCCTGTCATGTAGTCCTAAACATGGAATATTATTTCTCTGGTAAAATGCACTGTATGTATGTATTAAATTAATATCATTATGATAGAAAGACGGTCACATAGTACTCTCATGTTGTCCTAAACAAGAAATATGATTTCTGTGGAAAAATGCATTGTATGTATGCATTAAATTACCATAATGCCATTATGATAGGAAGATGGTTACACAGCCATGTCACGTAGTCCTAAACATGGCATATGATTTCTGTGATAAAATGCACTGTATGTATGCATTAAATTACCATAATGTCATTATGATAGGAAGATGGTCATACAGCCCTGTCATGTTGTCCTAAACAAGAAATATGATTTCTGTGGAAAAATGCACTGTATGTATGCATTAAATTACCATAATGTCATGATGATAGGAAGACAGTCACATAGCCCTGTCATGTTGTCCTAAACAACAAATATGATTTCTGTGGAAAAATGCACTGTATGTATGTATGCATTAAATTACCATAATGCCATTATGATAGGAAGATGGTTACACAGCCATGTCACGTAGTCCTAAACATGGAATATGGTTTCTGTAGTAAATCAAACTATATGTATGCATTAAATTGCCATAATTCTGGAATTGGCAATATTGACCATGCAGATATAATATATGACATATAAATCTGACTCTCACTATGTTGGAATGTTTTTTTGTCGAAAACATGGCATATATAAACAAAAATGTGCAAAACTACATTTCAATAGATTATATATAGTTATTTTAAGAAAAAAAATCATTCACTCACATACAAAATTGAGAAGCTGTGTGAGAAAGAATTGACATGTGTCAGTTCTGGCCGTTTGATGTTAGAAACCCAGTCAAATGTAAATGATACAAGTTATCTCCATTGTTGTGTATGCGACATGTTGTGTATGTGACATGTTGTGTATGTGACATATTTTGTATGTGACATGTTGTGTATGTGACATGTTGTGTATGTGACTTGTTGTGTATGTGGCATGTTGTGTATGTGGCATGTTGTGTATGTGACATGTTTTGTATGTGACATGTTTTGTATGTGACATGTTGTGTATGTGACATGTTGTGTATGTGACATGTTGTGTATGTGACATGTTTTGTATTTGACATGTTTTGTATGTGACATGTTGTGTATGTGACATGTTGTGTATGTGACATGTTGTGTATGTGACATGTGTATGTGACTTGTTGTGTATGTGACATGTTTTGTATGTGACATGTTGTGTATGTGACATGTTGTGTATGTGACTTGTTGTGTATGTGACATGTTTTGTATGTGACATGTTGTGTATGTGACATGTTTCGTATTTGACATGTTTTGTATGTGACATGTTTTGTATGTGACATGTTGTGTATGTGACATGTTTTGTATGTGACATGTTTTGTATGTGACATGTTTTGTATGTGACATGTTTTGTAACATGGATGAAGAAAGTAAAATACAAATATAGGGTCAACATATGAAGTATCGAGGAAATAGATGTACAAAATTATGTAAAAATGTATTTTTATTATTTTTATATTATACATTTTATGGCATAAGATATTTTCATGCGAAGAATGTATATAAACATGTTGCTCGGTGAACATGGAAAACAAATTCCAATCGTCTTACAATATATTTTCTGTCGTCACGAATAAGGTACAAAAAACGGGTTTCACGCACATAAATATTTCAAAGTGGCATACAATGAAGTAAAACATGATTTACCGTAGTTTTGAAGGTAATATTATCACGCAAGTAGTTATGTGTTAGAATTTTTTTTTCTCTCAAAAGATTAATTTATGTTCCTTTACATTTTACATTAACATTTTGTTTGTTTGGAATTAGTGGACTAGCGATATTGTTGAATTTCGTCAGTTGTCTGATTGTGTGTCACTAAGACTGTGGACTAAGGCAAAATCACCAACTTTGAATTCTTTTACTAAATAATCTCACAAAATTGTAGCAAAGCAATGTTAACAAAAGAGGAATCATCAAATTGAAGCGCTCACGACTCTTACACATACATGTGTAAAAATATGGTCAGGAACATTTCCAAGAAAATAACTCACGTTATTGCAAAATATAGATGGTTTGGGGAAGTACACTTTAAGTTTGGTATACCTATATACTTTTATGGAATATAATACAAAATATTAACACACTATAATAAGCAAATGAATTATGGGTAAGCAATACAAATCCCTGACGTGATTGCCAGTAAACTAAATACATCAACATCAAATGGAGTATGGGTAAGCCACACAAACCCTTGAGGGGGTTGCCAGTAATTGATAGTAATTATCAAATGAAATACCAATACTAATATGGATTGTGGGTAAGCCACACAAACCCTTGAGGGGGTTGCCAGTAATCGATAGTAATTATCAAATGAAATACCAATACTCAATTGAATTGTAGGTAAGCCACACAAACCCTTGAGGGGGTTGCCAGTAATCGATAGTAATTATCAAATGAAATACCAATACTCAAATGGATTATGGGTAAGCCACACAAACCCTTGAGGGGGTTGCCAGTAATCGATAGTAATTATCAAATGAAATACCAATAATCAAATGGATTGTGGGTAAGCCACACAAACCCTTGAGGGGGTTGCCAGTAATCGATAGTAATTATCAAATGAAATACCAATACTCAAATGGATTGTGGGTAAGCCACACAAACCCTTGACGGGGGTGCCAGTAATCGATAGTAATTATCAAATGAAATACCAATACTCAAATGGATTGTGGGTAAGCCACACAAACCCTTGACGGGGGTGCCAGTAATCGATAGTAATTATCAAATGAAATACCAATACTCAAATGGATTGTGGGTAAGCCACACAAACCCTTGAGGGGGTTGCCAGTAATCGATAGTAATTATCAAATGAAATACCAATACTCAAATGGATTGTGGGTAAGCCACACAAACCCTTGAGAGGGGTGCCAGTAATCGATAGTAATTATCAAATGAAATACCAATACTCAAATGGATTGTGGGTAAGCCACACAAACCCTTGACGGGGGTGCCAGTAATCGATAGTAATTATCAAATGAAATACCAATACTCAAATGGATTGTGGGTAAGCCACACAAACCCTTGAGGGGGTTGCCAGTAATCGATAGTAATTATCAAATGAAATACCAATACTCAAATGGATTATGGGTAAGCCACACAAACCCTTGAGGGGGTTGCCAGTAATCGATAGTAATTATCAAATGAAATACCAATAATCAAATGGATTGTGGGTAAGCCACACAAACCCTTGAGAGGGGTGCCAGTAATCGATAGTAATTATCAAATGAAATACCAATACTCAAATGGATTGTGGGTAAGCCACACAAACCCTTGACGGGGGTGCCAGTAATCGATAGTAATTATCAAATGAAATACCAATAATCAAATGGATTGTGGGTAAGCCACACAAACCCTTGAGAGGGGTGCCAGTAATCGATAGTAATTATCAAATGAAATACCAATACTCAAATGGATTGTGGGTAAGCCACACAAACCCTTGACGGGGGTGCCAGTAATCGATAGTAATTATCAAATGAAATACCAATACTCAAATGGATTGTAGGAAGGATACACAAATCATTGACTGAATTGTTATTAACCTATTCTAATAAAGTTTTGTCTTGGGTGCCTGTAACAAATAATAATAATCACGTGACACGTGGTTAGGTCATACAAATTCTTTATTCGGGTGGTAGTAAGGTATACTAATAGGCAAATGGAGTGTGGGTAAGCCATACATTCCCCTCTACTCGGTTGCTGGTAACCTTTACCAATAATTAATTGGAATGAGGTTCTGCAAGTCGATGTGAAGAATAACAATTGAAAACATGTATATTTTACTTTTTCTTTGCTTCGACTATGTGAAGAAATAGTGTATAATCGTTATTACCGCTCGTTCATTGAATTATCTAGAATCAATTTCGATTGTATACGCATTGCCGATATATGCGTGTATGTGAGTTTTGGCTTCTATAAATTGAATGTGAAGACTACTTGAAAATCATTAAATCTCGTGTCCGGGTATTTGGTAGCGTATAGAAAACCTCTCGGAGTATAATTAGCATATTTGGGGCAGATGATATCCCCGCGTATTATATTTACTCCCAAATATTATCGCTTGCTGTTTGGAATTTCTAAATAAATACTATAGATTGGATGACTAATATAAATTACGGACAGCCAGTTCCATTGGTTCATTCACGACATGATGCTGCTGCTGCATATTGGCTGGTTTTTGAGAATGTACTTACAATTTTGTGCAAAAGTGAAGGTATATTATAATTTATTTATGTGTTGTTATGAGTTCAAACAAAAATGCAGGGCAAACATCGGTCCTAGCTTCATCGTGGCGTCAAACATCACGCGGGGCTCGACAAACGCGAAAGAATTATCAGGGATATCCACATTTAATAATGTGCTATACACATTCGATCATGATCTATTTTGATGAGGTAGGGTTATCTCAACACAATATTTTCCCTTCAAAAATCTGCATTTCGACATTTAGCTATGACATTTTTTTTATTTAAAATTAAATCATTTTTGCAGATTATACTCGGTCCGTACCACAACACAATATGCCTTTCCTGCAAAACACGAGATCTCGTAGTGAACGTATATAATCAATTATTTGTGATCAATACTTTTTGGAGTAAATTATTTTGCAAATTGATAAATATTTATATGGCATGTCTTTGATTTGACGCTGTCAAACTAAATCACAGCCCAGACAAGTAATTATTTCTAGATCTATTGTAACTAACTTGCATGGGAACGTTAACTACATAGCTATATACGTTGTTTGTGATGTCCGTCGTTGGACTTGTGTATTAACATCTATCTCGTAACACATACAATTTTCCTCAGGATAACACCACCACTACGACCACTACGCCACAACACCTAGAAGTTTCTGGCCGCACTATGGTTCCCGTTAACCTGTACTCCATATTTTGATGCGTTTTCTCAGTCACTTGATGGAAGTAAATCGAAAGTAAAATCATCCAGATGAGCAGTATAATATCTATAAGATATTTGGAACTGTTGGCGTGGCGGCTGAAGAGAACTTGACCTACTTGAGGAACAAAAACAAAATTCGTAGTTCTCACGCTCTCGACCGAATCACATTATTAATATTTATTTTAATAAATAGCTATTTAAAATATATTTTGATGGGAAACAGACTAAACTAGCTCTGCATGAGCTATTTTCTGTTTCCCAGCCATAGATTAATATTATTATTATTTATTAATATTTAGTAGTTATTATTTATTATTGTATTGTTATTCTTTTATGTAATCTATGGCAAATAAACAAACATTCAATAAACAAACAAACATTCACGGTGACAATATGCATCTATATCTATTCTCACGTCACCAATACCAGCGACGTTTTTACCTATTGATCGTCTTATCTGCATAGTTCGTGTGAAGAACTGACAACACTACTCCGTGTACAGGGTATTATTAAGGAATTCATCAAAATTCGCACGACAATTGCCTCATCTCATCATGAAATAGTATTATTTTGTTTGTTACAGTGACGTATTTTGACGTATTTTTCAAAAATCGCTATTATTAGAATAATTCCATACAGCACAATGTTAAAAAAATGTAGTTTTTGCCACTTAAACAACAGTTTTTTTGAAAAAAATTGAGAACAAAAAAAAGTACCCCATCATTTGTTTAGCCTGAATCACCAGCCTACAATTTAAGACATGACATATTAACACTGCCACTGGTAAAAGCAATATAATACTGACAAAATGGCCACTTAAGTACAACCATGAACTCAAAAATTTAGCTGATTACCCACAACATGTTTAGGACACTATTATATTGCTCGGAACGACATTTTATTGTAAGATGAATAAATTCTGGGTTTTTGAAATCATGAGTAGACATCTACCCTAACGCGAAGTCGTTATTCGTATAGTCAAGTATCAGACAGTAACTAGGCAAGATGATGGGTGGGGCATTTCTCTTAAATTAACATTTACTCATGTGACCAAGTTTTCCAGCGTGTACTAAGACAGTAGATACTGTAGTAACTGCATGTCAGCTCGGCTGGGCAGCCCAGGAACTGCTTTACCCAAATAAACTGCAAAATCTTATGTATGTAATGGATTTATAAGGGTCATATTGTAGTATGAGTGTTGATACTCCATCGACAAATTTGAATAAACTTTAATAAACTATCATGTCTTGACATATTTGCGGTAATGTGTTGAGAGAAACAGACGGTAAGAGTTCATTACATTGTCATGTTGTTTCTCAACAAGAATTATCTGATACTGTATAACCTACTTGAGTGTATCCTGCATAATATTAATTTAAATAGTTTGGTAAACCCATCCCAAACTCAAAAATCACAATATTCTAAAAGGAATACAATAAATATACTAGCCGCAGAGTATATAATTCAGCTTCTATAAAACAAATCTGTAATTTACCTAAACCATTCCTTTTTAAAATGTCGTACTTTAGACCAAACTCTGACGTTCACCCTTACTGAATGTATATAGATAAATGCAACATTAGTTTCACACTAACAGTTTTGCAGTACTTTGGAAGCTAAGATTTGGTGATTTTTCCACAAGTATTTTTGGAGTTGGGGCAGTGACAGAATCAAAGCTATGCAAGATGCCGTTATGGAAATGTTGTTTTCTCTATTGCGTTTTCTAAATCACAGCGAATGTTTACCAATCGCAAACACTTTTTGATTGTGACATTCATAACGCTGTAGTTTACGAACATGAATGATTCGATTGGAAGTTTAAATGTCATTCTTTTAAACTATATTTCTATTAGGTTTAATAAAAATGCGGGACAGAATTACATGATTGACTTTCAAATATAATCATAATAAGATTGTCGTGTCGTTGATCAAATTTAAAAGTGTCAAACACAAACAGTTGTAAACTCTGTGTTTATTCAAGCAACAATTTTAGATCGTTCAATTACTATCAAGATATATGCATTCTTACAAGCTTTCAGAATATAAATATTTGATTTTGTTTCCACACTTCAAAACAGTTAACATCGGAACGTATTATTTGCACAGACATTTAATCGTGTTTGCTAGGTTTTAATTAATCTATTGTAACATCTGGAGATGCCGATTAAACAATATAGTCGTGCAGTTTACAACAATAGAGGGCGCGATTTCACATTGTCGCTGTCCGGGTGTTTTATGGTAGAATAGCACACTGGGCTTAGTGATCATCTAAGTGAATAACAGTTCTAGGAGACTATTTGACATTTTGAAACAATAACCGAATGAGCCACAGAAAATGTACGCACTCACACTAGATGTCTACATGATGGTTGTATCGTCCTTATATTTTGATGTAACCATTATCGTTCAAATATCTGTGTAGTCATTATTAATTTAGAACAAAGAAATTTCCCCAAAAAACTATTTGACGGACGACTGGACATCAACAGAATATGGAAACTGAACGGCATTTCTGACACATATTTATGCCATAGAGGGGACGATATGAATAGTTGGTAAGAGTTTCCGAGGAACCCCTCAATCATAACTCTAATCTAAACCCTGCTCCCCATCCTTTAAATTGTATATACTCCTCGTCAGGAAAGGTATAATTATCGGGGAGAAATGTTAAGCATAGGGGTTCGCAAAAACTCTTTCCGAATGGTGCACTGAACGAAGATGAATGTCATTCGCACAGTTTATAATACAAAGAATTCAAGAAAATATTTTCGTCAAGAAAGGCAACTTGAGAGTAAAATGGCATTGAGGCATACCGATTAAAAGTGGAGATTTGTATGGTCTCGATGGACGTACGTATATAATCTACATCGTATTATAGCCTTTTCAAAACCATTTTCCTATTGACTTCAAAAATTCACAAAATTGTCCCAGTTATATGCACTTTCCTTACGAAGAACTTTTTTTCAGTAAAAAATAAAAATTGACGCAATTTTTTTCATTTCCGGAAATATTGCAGAACATATAAAATAAAATTGCAGAATAATTTAGGCAAGATGTGGTGTGTGCTGGTGAAATAGTTAAAATAGCTAAACTTCAAAAGAATTATAAACTAAATCTTGATTGAATTGAATTGAAATTTTATTTCACCAGTAACTTAAGAAAATAAATGAAATCAATACTAATGTACAGAAATACATATACAAAGTATTATGTGAAGATATGAAATATTGTTTGCAGGAATGCAACTGGTGAGGGACACGGAAATAGTCCATGTCCCCGCCTAGCTTTATACACAGAAAGTGTCTACATGTCTAAGAAATATAATGATACAATTAAATAAGTGAAACAATGTAAAGTAAAATTACAAACTGAGTGAGTGAGTGAGTGAGTGAGTAAATGTTACATAGTTATACATGTTCTTTGTGATGTCCGAGATTCGACTTCGCGTGCATTAACGTATTGTCGCTGCGGGCGGTTTTCATTATACGCCATTTATAATCGGGTTTTGTGACACAGTCACTGCAGCAAGGTAGGTAGCGCGTGATCATGATCATGGGTTCGAATTCTGTATGAATAATGTAATATTTATCAATCTTTTGAATGTACGATTCATTGCATAATGAACGTAAACTGTTGGCAGTAGATTCTCTAATACCTGGGCATGTACTAAATAGTGCATAATATAGAAATATTAACATACAGATACTATATATTAATATACAGATTTGCGGACTAAAAGAGAGCGTTGTTAGGCCTACTGAAAAACCTAATCAAAGATAAAGCTGTCACAAGACAAACTAATCATTAGTTTTGAGTTGTTTTTTTCGTATTATACTAGTGTAATGACTATCATCAAACGACATTTTTAAACATTTCTTAGATGCAGTAGTTTTCAATACATATTTTCTTTCCCGTCTATCTTTAGTATTCATTATTGATGGGTCAATACACTCTTTCACTGTTTCTTGTAGTTTACCCTGAAACTGTTTTAAGTCTTGCTCAAACGTAGGCCCGTACTCAGCTATCTTCTCCCACAGTGTTCTGTTAAAATGCTGATAAAGTAGCAAATCTCCCCTATTCCATTTTAAGATTTTGTCACGTGTCTGTTGCGTAATTATATGATGTGATGCACCCAAACCCTTTGAAAAATAAAGAATATCGTCCATGCTCCAACATAGTTGTTTCTTTAATATCAGCAATGATTCGTCAAAATATTCTGTGATGAGAACGAGATCCAACTCCCTATCTAGAACTTCTATGTATTTGTAGACAAGGTCATCTAATTTGTTACCAGTATCTTTATTTTGTGTTTGAAGTCCAAGGTCATAAAGCTGACCGTTGTGACCTTGCCACCAAAACTTCATTTTAGCAGTTAGAAATCTTGTAGGTCTTTCCATGAACGTGGCAAATAAATCTGCACTTCCTCTACGATAAGCTTTCACAGCTTTTGTCCACTCGAAGTAGGCAAACGCGGACACAAGTTGATTTACAGGATGACGTAATACAGTGATGTAAGTTGCGTTGGGAATAACAGCCTCCATTTCATGTCGATTATAACCCACGTGATTAGTTAATATATCGTAATGTGTCCCACCATTTAGTGGTGGGTATTTGGTGCTGTTTAACATGTTCTGCTTAAAACCATATCTACTTGATAAAATATGACCTCTTGGGGGAACAGCAAATGACAAATTTCGCGAGTCACCAAATCGTTGAATGATGGAAGACATTGTGCTACTAGCAGTTTTGTGAGTTTTAATGTACACCACTTTTGTGACTTGCTTACATTCCGTGCCAGCATTTCTAAAAATAAAATTAAAAAACATACAGTCATGGAATATAACAATTAGACACGTTACAGTTGTATTTTAAAGTCAAGAAAAAAAATGCCAATATTTAAGTTGTCAAGACATATATTCGCAAACGTGTAATTTCGAAATGGGAATTGATTGTTATATTAGGCTGGTCATTTTGCCATCGACAAAGTAATAAATTCTATAAGCTTCTGTGTAAAAAACATATGGATTAAAATTGTTACATTATTTACTTTATTCAGTTCATCGTTGTTATTATCATTGGTATTAAACTCGAATTTGAACTTAACATAATGTTTAAGATCTCGTTAAAAGACTTACTTTAAACTACCATAGGTAGGGTTCAGGTGAAGTGCTTGAACGATTTTCAATTTGTTTTTAGATGTTCAAGTCAGCTAGTGATCGATTCATAGAAGGAAAAAAAATAACCAAATTATACCAAGACATGTTCAATTTAAACAGCTTCTCGTGGCAGACATGACTTCAATATCTATAGATTCACAGTCATCAGGCACCGCATGTTTAGAAAACAATTAATTCATCTGTATCAGACCCATATTACCTCGGAAATCTGATTAGTGGTCTGAGACCTGAATTCGAACATTTAGGGCAAACATTAACATTTACCACAAATTGCCGTGTGGCTAATGACGGCCAAGTTATTTTTTAATATTTTCTGGAACCTATTTTTTTTGTTTTTAACGTAATAAATTGCCGTCAAGTAATCACAATTTTAAAGTTTATAGCTGTAGTTTGACCAAATTAGCTGGACTGTAGTGTAGTGTTCATTCTTAAAAAAGTAAGTTTATAATGAGTTCGTATTTATTACCGTTAAAATATTGATATAAATTTGCGTTTATTTGCTGTTTCATTGAAACGTAATTTCTGAATATACTTGGCGACATTCGTTTGTGTATTGTGCGAGAGTTGTTGAGTGTCGTTTAGAATCCCCCATATATATCCGCGCCAGTAAAAAGGCTCGTATCGAAACCCGGATTAAATCGAATGGGTTTTCTTTTGGGCCAGACGAGCGAAAGATAGCATAACTAAAGACTTCTTTTTCATATAAGATGGGATAAAACCTTTATAGACTGGATACGGCTTTTGCTGCCCTCGATCGTACGGCTTACGCGCCCTCGGAAGCTCGGGCGATTCCGCCGCACGACCTCGGGCCGCAAAATCCGTGTACAGTCAATAAAGAATATTATAGCATTCAGACAAGTACAGTATTGATTGCAAGAGAAAGTCAAACATGAAGAAACTTAGTACAACGTCTCCAATATTTAAGTGTTCAAAACATATATTCATAAAATTGTCAATTTGAAAATTGAATTTCTTCTTATATTTGTCATTTGGCAGTCTGAGTGACAAAATAAACATTTTCTGAAAGCTTGGGTATAGAAAACAACATACGAGATGGTTTTGATATATTGTTTCTTTCATGGTGGAGAATTGTATGAGCATGGTTGTCACCATATGATTTACACCAACCGGACGAAGTCTCGAACTGAATTGTTCAACAAGATAACTTCACTGTAAGTCACGTCCTTTGCCGATTAATTGCTTCAGTGACGTCAAAATGACGTACGTGTGTGACGGAAGTATTTTTAAAATAGTGTTAAACAAGTGTTAAGTCAAGTAGGTATACACACTGATAATCATAATGCTGTTGTTGTAGGCTTAGCACCTGATTAATTCAACTATGATGTCATAAATAAGGTATTCAGGTAAGTCAAGTAGGTATATCCACTGATAATCCTAATTCTATTGTTGTAGGGTTAGCACCTGATTACTTCAACTATGATGTCATAAATAAGGTATTCAGGTAAGTCAAGTAGGTATACACACTTATAATCCTAATGCTAAATATTTTCTGAAAGCTTGGGTGTAAAAAACAACATATGAGATGATTTTGATATATTGATTCTCTCATGGCGGAGAATTGTTTGAGCATGGTTGTCACCATATGATTTACACTAACCGGACTAAGTCTCGAACTGATATATTGAAGATAATATTTGGTAATCGTAGTCCTAAATAACTATTAAAAATAGCTAGACGTTTCGAGCAATGGCTCTTTATCGATAGCAATTTATTTATTTATTTATTTATTTATTTATTTATTTATTTATTTATTTAAGTCTCGAACTGAATTGTTCAACAAGATAACTTTACTGTAAGTCACGCCCTTTGCCGATTAATTGCTTCAGTGACGTCAAAATGACGTACGTGTGTGACGGAAATATTTTTAAAATAGTGTTAAACAAGTGTTAAGTCAAGTAGGTATACACACTGATAATCATAATGCTGTTGTTGTAGGCTTAGCACCTGATTAATATGGTATTCACTGATCATCCTAATACTGTTGTTTTAGGGTTAGCACCTGATTACCTCAATTATGATGTCATAAATAAGGTATTCAGGTAAGTCAAGTAGGTATACACACTTATAATCCTAATTCTTTTGTTGTGGGGTTAGCACCTAATTGCTTCAACTATGATGTCATAAATAAGGTATTCAGGTAAGTCAAGTAGGTATACACACTGATAATCCTAATTCTGTTGTTGTAGAGTTAGCACCTGATTATTCAACTATGATGTCATAAATAAGGTATTCAGGTAAGTCAAGTAGGTATACACACTTATAATCCTAATTCTGTTGTTGTAGAGTTAGCACCTGATTACTTCAACTATGATGTCATAAATAAGGTATTCAGGTAAGTCAAGTAGGTATACACACTGATAATCCTAATTCTGTTGTTGTAGGGTTAGCACCTAATTGCTTCAACTATGATGTCATAAATAAGGTATTCAGATAAGTAAAGTAGGTATATACACCGTAAATCTCACAGCGCATATTTGTTATTTACAAACTTCTACTGATCAAACACAATTTAGATGTTGCTTGTGGCTACCTAACACATGACGGCATAAAAGTCACCAGTAGCTAGAGGGTGTATAAGAAACGATGTCTTAAATAATAGAAGCGCAATACAATTAAAATCCCTGTTTTAGTGGTTTTCTTTAACCTGTCATGATGTTTTTCAAAAAAAATCATTTCAAAAATACGTTCCGTGGTCAATGTTTTTGGTTCATCTTTGTTACTATCATTGGTATTGAGCCCGAATTTTAAGTTGACCGGACGTTTAATGGTCTCGTTAAAAATACTCAAACACTTTCTCATGGCAGACATTGCTTCAATATCTATATATTCAAACATTAAGGCCAATTACTCTAGCTCTAATATACTCAAATGACTGAACGTATTCTGTGAATGCATGGAATAAAATGACTGCCGGGATCTCGTTGACAGCGAGAGGGCTACGAAGCTTGGTTTTGTTTTAGAACACTATTTAGAGGATGGGGCTCTCATTCTCGCTCTCCGCGAGGTGTGTTATGGTAATTTTGAGTAGACTTACTGTATGATTGATTCTGTTGGTAGAGGCACAGTCACGTTCATCAAAAGATGTGCCAGCCGTACTTCGAGCATGTTCAAGTATGTTGTTGATTTGTTTCTGGAAAAAAATATATATATACATGATAAACATATTTTTATAAGTTATGCATTATATGTAACAGTAAATATCTGACGAGTGTGAGCAGCCGGGCAGTTCATTGATTTATTCAAGCGCGTAAACTACAATGGTGCGATTAACATTATTTGTGATTACTGGTACTTTGCCTACCGCCCTTACATCACCTTGAAATATTGCATGGTTTGACCATCACTGTCAGCATCCTTTATTTTATGTGTTTGTCATATTACCTCAAACCATGCAAATGGAATTGTGCACGGAATTTTGAGAAAAACGGTACGCATTGCCGTGTGATATCTGTCATAAAGGTGATTGACAGGTCATGCTTGTTATCAACTCTGGAAGAACAGTTGGAATCTATCAGGTGTGCTGTTATTTGAATAATAAAGGATGTTTATGCTTTACTGAGTTGCCTACGTAACACAGATGCTAGCAAGATCACATTCCGATTGGCTCATGTGGAAACCCAGGTGGCGTCACTGAATCGTTCCTATAAATTAGACAGACTGAGGACAGTAAGGGTACATCATTTCAACTTAGTATCCTGCGTGTGCTGCTGTGATATTGTGTGACAAGTGATACAGGCTACAACCATCATTCTGTGAGACTTGTATGCACTGCTCTGCAATCTCCTACTTTCAGCGGTGCTCTCCAAAATGCCAGTGTTCCTCTGCAAGCAAGACTCCTGCATTTCTTCGTTGTTGTGTTGCAGAAGCCATTATCGTTCATTATTACATCATTGAACTGTGAGTTATCACCAATGCACACTCCCCCGAGCAATCCCCTATTTTAGTGACTTTATTCATTGTATTTTTCTGTGCTTGAGAGGTATTAATGCCAGGAGTTTTAACTTGATATTTTGGTGTATATGTATTTCATTTCCAGTACTATTGTCTTGTCTACCCTTTTCTAGCAGTGAAAAAAAAACTGTCCAGTTTGAGATCCGTGTGTGGCCCTCTCTATCAGCATCTTTGTAAAAGTGTGTCTGTGGTTAGAACAAAGAAGACGATAACGATTACACAAATATGAATTCAAAATTAACCACCCCGACCACGCTTTGTGAAATTGGCGAATCAATAGAATAAAATAGTGACTTTTGTGTGTTCCTTTTATCTTATCTTATATTGAACAGCTGCCACATATTTATGTTTTAATATTTAATATATTTATGTTTTTTTCTTGAGTCTATAATTTCAGCATTCATTACTCAAGTTATAAATATAAAATTAACAAATCGGCGAAAAAACAAACAAACAAATAAATGTAAATGTTTACCAAACCATAAAAAAGTTTAGTTCGCGGCGTCCCTTGGTTTAAAGGTAAATGTGAAGCCGGTGACGGATGTGTGAATTGCAAGGCACAGTAAAGTTGAAGTTTTTCTATAAAGTGCAAAGTAATAGAAACACAATAAACACTGATTCAAGTAGTTTATAAGTTATTCTCGCGCCGTATTTATACTATGACCAGTCTTTACATATTACAGCAAGTAAAATACAAAATTTACAACGAAATGGATTGATAATAAAAATTATAAAGCTGCAGATAAAAATAATGTCTTATTTTGACCAGAGGTAGATAGAGGTTTGTGATTTGGCATAGTTGACGTAATTGATAAAGATACTTAGCATGGGCTAATGAATTGTGCGCAAACGCTTTACTGGGGCTAAATGCCCAAAACGCCATTGTATTTAATTTAAGATTTACTATTATATTATATTTATTTCTTTTGGTATACTTTGTATGTCCGACATAACAATCAATGCGAGTAGAACTAGGAACATTGTTCTGGAGAAAATCGTAACTGACGATGAAATGCTACTTTCTGCAATCTGCAGTTTCTATATTTGCTTTGGAATTGTTTCATAGCCGTGGAACTAACATGATACCTTCATGTACTGAGTAATCATAGTTTAAGGACTAACGACTAGTATACTAGTTATCTTTGCTTGTTTGTACGTTCTTTAGCCCGTGCTAACCATTGTTTCCTCCCGTACGTTAACGCAATTGGGTCAAGCCAATAAGCAAACATATGAGATTAGGTCAAATATCAACCGGTACTTGGTGTAACCAGTACACAAAATTAATATTTATTTGGTAAACATCAGTGTACATTGCCAATGTACACGTGTGAAGTGCGCGAGTGGGTACTAAACAGGTAGTTAATATTAAATAGTTTTTAACTGCAACTAGGGTGTATATTTTTCTCCTTGGTGCGAATCAGTGAAAGGCTGAAACGTTAGAATATCCCACCATGCCTTGCAAGTTACACATTTGTTTGCATTGAAACAATAACTTGTACGTATGTGTTTACTACTATATGCACATGAATATATTCCATGCTGCTTGATGTACTGATGTGTGGGTAGGTTATATAAATAAGGTATTTTTTTGATTATCTATTTTTTCAATGATTTTTTTTTTTACTAATTTGTCACTTACTGCAAATATAATTACATTACGTGTTTGACACCACTTCAAAGCAATTCTATAAACCAGTTTTGGTACCATAATAAATGTGTTGACAAATATTTGAGACTTATTTTGGTGTAAACAACTTGATCTGTTTACTGATGAACAAATTGCGCGCCGTTCAGTGTAATTACTTATTCATTCTGTTCCGCATGATGGAGTTTTGTGAGATTTATTATTCTTTGGCAAAATTCTTTGTCTACTTTTTATTGTTTGATGGGTTTGAATTTATTTGTTTTACGATTTACGGTAGCTATGAGTGGGACTTGAACACACTGCCTTTTCAAGCTAATTTTGTTTTATATCGATAGCACGACGATGGTCGTTGAGTAGTGTTCATTTTGCTAACTTAACTACTTCAGTGTTCTTGGTTCTTTATTTGAATGGAAAAGCCAAAACGATTGCTTTGGTTTCGTTGAGTGTTTATCTTGTCGGATTCGAACCCCTATCGTTTGTATTAGGCGGTTTTTCATTTCCCATGTTTGCTACGCCGTAATATGCGACCACTTCCCCGTTTTATTGTGAATTTTGTGAGTGTTTATATTGTCACGTGATTAGTTGCACCTTATTTAATATGTTTTAAGTATTTTTATTATGGCGAAAATTTTAGTTCTCTTAATATTTTATTGAAGAACCTACCCCCCCCCCTCAAAAAAAAACAAAAAACAAAAAAACAAAAAAACAAAAAACAAGAGACTGTACGCGTGTCTAAATCTTCTACTAATTGACCGAGAAGCAATATTCACACTGTGGCCACCATTGTTCTCCCGTGGTCATGCATGACACACCGTTCAACATTTACAACTGTTTGAAAAAGCATTATACACTATGTATGCACGAGTTGAAGGTAGAAGTTTATGAACTGTAAAACTTGAAAGAATCGGACTCTGTGGAGTCATTAGTTCGAAAGAAAGTCATCCCTTCTCTAGCAATAGGGCCGGCATATATCAATGAGACTCTGTGATATCGACTAACCTACTTTGATAGTTCAACTGACGCTGCCTGTGGATGATATGCCGGGTATGTTTGGCGGTCACAGTATGTAGAGAAAAACATTGTTATTTAGATCTGATATACAGTCATCGTTTACTCCTATTGGGTTGATGTCGGATATTATTACTTAAATACGAGTTAAAGTAGGCTTACCGCATTACTCCAAGCCGCTGTGGGATTCACATGGATGCTGACATGCGGCTACCATGCAAGAAGAACCCTAATATATCACACACGATTGAGTACTGTTCTGTGATTGGTCAAAATTGTGACACGTGCTGAGGACTCGTTTGTTTACTGGACGTTTTACAACTGACTCTATTGTATAAATCGCAATGAAAGAAAAGTGTGCCTTTTAATGGAGCACTGGTATTTAGATTAACAACAATGTTGTCGTTGACGTAGAAGTTTGCATTTAGCCAAGGTTTTGTCCTCATGAATGACTGCGAAGGTGTCTTTGCAACCACCTGTTAGCAATAGTATTTAACACGCTGGTAATTCGCGCTTATCGACCTACTTACCAATCATCTTTTCGCCGAGCGCAATAATCGACACTCGGCGAGTCGCACAATCGCGTCGCAGAGTTACTTTTTAGACCCTCTTACATACCTCTTTGTCTTTGGCATACGTTATGTGAATTAATGAATGATTAAGTTTATACAATAAAATGTCACGGTGTTGTGGCGACCATTAAAATAATACATACTGGATGGCTTTAATTTCATCTAGGGCAGATGCATATCATACAATGTACCTGGTTGTCGGGAATGAGTGTTGAGACAGGCATGGGGCGTGTGTGTGCAATTGTAACTTCCATGACAACACAGTTGCCATAAAATGGCTGAAAGCTTTGAATTGACGATCCTCATTTCTTAATATTTTAGTATTATATTGAATTGCATTTTAGGCTATTTTAACTAAATTTACTCTCATTAGCTTTTATTAAATTACATGCATTCATAATTAATTAAATAGAGAATACAAATCAGTGTTACTAAATTAGTAATATTTCTCTTCATTTTGGTTATATTGTATGATGTTTGGACGGGCACTTTTTATGGGAATGTTCAAGAAACAATATCAAACGAAACAACGATGGTGGCATGGAGCCGTTAATCAATAAAATAATAGTATTACTAGTACATGATGACTTTAAGGATAGTGATTATTTGACTTGACGATTTTAAGATAATGATAATGATCATATGCCCAAGTGACTTTCATATTAATTATTATTTGCCCTGGCAAGTAATAGTGGAACTAGTTGTACGCCCTAGGTATTAATTATATGCCCTGGTTACTACAGTACGCCCTAGGTATTAATTATATGCTCTGACAAGTAATAGTGGAACTAGTTGTACGCCCTAGGTATTAATTATATGCCCTGATTACTACAGTACGCCCTAGGTACTAATTATATGCCCTGGTTACTACAGTACGCCCTAGGTACTAATTATATGCTCTGACAAGTAATAGTGGAACTAGTTGTACGCCCTGGGTATTAATTATATGCCCTGGTTACTACAGTACGCCCTAGGTATTAATTATATGCCCTGGTTACTACAGTACGCCCTAGGTACTAATTATATGCCCTGGTTACTACAGTACGCCCTAGGTACTAATTATATGCCCTGGTTACTACAGTACGCCCTAGGTACTAATTATATGCCCTGGTTACTACAGTACGCCCTAGGTACTAATTATATGCCCTGGTTACTACTGTACGCCCTAGGTACTAATTATATGCCCTGGTTACTACAGTACGCCCTATGCACTAATTACATGCCCTGGTTACTACAGTACGCCCTAGGTACTAATTATATGCCCTGGTTACTACAGTACGCCCTAGGTACTAATTATATGCCCTGGTTACTACAGTACGCCCTAGGTACTAATTATATGCCCTGGTTACTACTGTACGCCCTAGGTACTAATTATATGCCCTGGTTACTACAGTACGCCCTAGGTACTAATTATATGCCCTGGTTACTACTGTACGCCCTAGGTACTAATTATATGCCCTGGTTACTACAGTACGCCCTAGGTACTAATTATATGCCCTGGTTACTACAGTACGCCCTAGGTACTAATTATATGCCCTGGTTACTACAGTACGCCCTAGGTACTAATTATATGCCCTGGTTACTACAGTATGCCCTAGGTACTAATTATATGCCCTGGTTACTACAGTACGCCCTAGGTACTAATTATATGCCCTGGTTACTACAGTACGCCCTAGGTACTAATTATATGCCCTGGTTACTACAGTACGCCCTAGGTACTAATTATATGCCCTGGTTACTACAGTACGCCCTAGGTACTAATTATATGCCCGGGTTACTACTGTACGCCCTAGGTACTAATTATATGCCCTGGTTACTACAGTACGCCCTAGGTACTAACTATATGCCCTGGTTACTACAGTACGCCCTAGGTACTAACTATATGCCCTGGTTACTACAGTACGCCCTAGGTACTAATTATATGCCCTGGTTACTACAGTACGCCCTAGGTACTAATTATATGCCCTGGTTACTACAGTACGCCCTAGGTACTAATTATATGCCCTGGTTACTACAGTACGCCCTAGGTACTAATTATATGCCCTGGTTACTACAGTACGCCCTAGGTACTAATTATATGCCCTGGTTACTACAGTATGCCCTAGGTACTAATTATATGCCCTGGTTACTACAGTACGCCCTAGGTACTAATTATATGCCCTGGTTACTACAGTACGCCCTATGTACTAATTATATGCCCTGGTTACCACAGTACGCCCTAGGTACTAATTATATGCCCTGGTTACCACAGTACGCCCTAGGTACTAATTATATGCCCTGGTTACTACAGTACGCCCTAGGTACTAATTATATGCCCTGGTTACTACAGTATGCCCTAGGTACTAATTATATGCCCTGGTTACTACAGTACGCCCTAGGTACTAATTATATGCCCTGGTTACTACAGTACGCCCTAGGTACTAATTATATGCCCTGGTTACTACAGTACGCCCTAGGTACTAATTATATGCCCTGGTTACTACAGTATGCCCTAGGTACTAATTATATGCCCTGGTTACTACAGTATGCCCTAGGTACTAATTATATGCCCTGGTTACTACAGTACGCCCTATGTACTAATTATATGCCCTGGCTACTACAGTACGCCCTAGGTACTAATTATATGCCCTGGTTACTACAGTACGCCCTAGGTACTAATTATATGCCCTGGTTACTACTGTACGCCCTAGGTACTAATTATATGCCCTGGTTACTACAGTATGCCCTAGGTACTAATTATATGCCCTGGTTACTACAGTACGCCCTAGGTACTAATTATATGCCCTGGTTACTACAGTACGCCCTAGGTACTAATTATATGCCCTGGTTACTACAGTATGCCCTAGGTACTAATTATATGCCCTGGTTACTACAGTATGCCCTAGGTACTAATTATATGCCCTGGTTACTACTGTATGCCCTAGGTACTAATTATATGCCCTGGTTACTACAGTACGCCCTAGGTACTAATTATATGCCCTGGTTACTACAGTACGCCCTAGGTACTAATTATATGCCCTGGCTACTACAGTACGCCCTAGGTACTAATTATATGCCCTGGTTACTACAGTACGCCCTAGGTACTAATTATATGCCCTGGTTACTACAGTACGCCCTAGGTACTAATTATATGCCCTGGTTACTACAGTACGCCCTATGTACTAATTATATGCCCTGGTTACTACAGTATGCCCTAGGTACCAATTATATGCCCTGGTTACTACAGTATGCCCTAGGTACCAATTATATGCCCTGGTTACTACTGTACGCCCTAGGTACCAATTATATGCCCTGGTTACTACAGTACGCCCTAGGTATTAATTATATGCCCTGGTTACTACAGTACGCCCTAGGTACTAATTATATGCCCTGGTTACTACAGTACGCCCTAGGTACTAATTATATGCCCTGGTTACTACAGTACGCCCTAGGTACCAATTATATGCCCTGGTTACTACAGTACGCCCTAGGTACCAATTATATGCCCTGGTTACTACAGTACGCCCTAGGTACCAATTATATGCCCTGGTTACTACAGTACGCCCTAGGTACCAATTATATGCCCTGGTTACTACAGTACGCCCTAGGTACTAATTATATGCCCTGGTTACTACAGTACGCCCTAGGTACTAATTATATGCTCTGACAAGTAATAGTGGAACTAGTTGTACGCCCTAGGTATTAATTATATGCCCTGGTTACTACAGTACGCCCTAGGTACTAGTTATATGCCCTGGTTACTACAGTACGCCCTAGGTACTAATTATATGCCCTGGTTACTACAGTACGCCCTAGGTATTAATTATATGCCTGGTGACTACAGTACGCCCTAGGTACTATTTATATGCTCTGACAAGTAATAGTGGAACTAGTTGTACGCCCTAGGTATTAATTATATGCCCTGGTTACTACAGTACGCCCTAGGTACTAATTATATGCTCTGACAAGTAATAGTGGAACTAGTTGTACGCCCTAGGTATTAATTATATGCCCTGGTTACTACAGTACGCCCTAGGTACTAATTATATGCCCTGACAAGTAATAGTGGAACTAGTTGTACGCCCTAGGTATTAATTATATGCCCTGGTTACTACTGTACGCCCTAGGTACTAATTATATGCCCTGGTTACTACAGTACGCCCTAGGTACTAATTATATGCCCTGGTTACTACTGTACGCCCTAGGTACCAATTATATGCCCTGGTTACTACAGTACGCCCTAGGTACTAATTATATGCCCTGGTTACTACAGTACGCCCTAGGTACTAATTATATGCTCTGGTTACTACAGTACGCCCTAGGTACTAATAATATGCCCTGGTTACTGCAGTACGCCCTAGGTACTAATTATATGCCCTGGTTACTACAGTACGCCCTAGGTACCAATTATATGCCCTGGTTACTACAGTACGCCCTAGGTACCAATTATATGCCCTGGTTACTACAGTACGCCCTAGGTACTAATTATATGCTCTGGTTACTACAGTACGCCCTAGGTACTAATTATATGCCCTGGTTACTACAGTACGCCCTAGGTATTAATTATATGCCTGGTGACTACAGTACGCCCTAGGTACTATTTATATGCTCTGACAAGTAATAGTGGAACTAGTTGTACGCCCTAGGTATTAATTATATGCCCTGGTTACTACAGTACGCCCTAGGTACTAATTATATGCTCTGACAAGTAATAGTGGAACTAGTTGTACGCCCTAGGTATTAATTATATGCCCTGGTTACTACTGTACGCCCTAGGTACTAATTATATGCCCTGGTTACTACAGTACGCCCTAGGTACTAATTATATGCCCTGGTTACTACTGTACGCCCTAGGTACCAATTATATGCCCTGGTTACTACAGTACGCCCTAGGTACTAATTATATGCCCTGGTTACTACAGTACGCCCTAGGTACCAATTATATGCCCTGGTTACTACAGTACGCCCTAGGTACTAATTATATGCCCTGGTTACTACAGTACGCCCTAGGTACTAATTATATGCTCTGGTTACTACAGTACGCCCTAGGTACTAATTATATGCCCTGGTTACTACAGTACGCCCTAGGTATTAATTATATGCCTGGTGACTACAGTACGCCCTAGGTACTATTTATATGCTCTGACAAGTAATAGTGGAACTAGTTGTACGCCCTAGGTATTAATTATATGCCCTGGTTACTACAGTACGCCCTAGGTACTAATTATATGCTCTGACAAGTAATAGTGGAACTAGTTGTACGCCCTAGGTATTAATTATATGCCCTGGTTACTACTGTACGCCCTAGGTACTAATTATATGCCCTGGTTACTACAGTACGCCCTAGGTACTAATTATATGCCCTGGTTACTACTGTACGCCCTAGGTACCAATTATATGCCCTGGTTACTACAGTACGCCCTAGGTACTAATTATATGCCCTGGTTACTACAGTACGCCCTAGGTACTAATTATATGCCCTGGTTACTACAGTACGCCCTAGGTACCAATTATATGCCCTGGTTACTACAGTACGCCCTAGGTACTAATTATATGCCCTTGTTACTACTGTACGCCCTAGGTACTAATTATATGCCCTGGTTACTACAGTACGCCCTAGGTACTAATTATATGCTCTGACAAGTAATAGTGGAACTAGTTGTACGCCCTTGGTATTAATTATATGCCCTGGTTACTACAGTACGCCCTAGGTACTAATTACATGCCCTGACAAGTAATAGTGGAACTAGTTGTACGCCCTAGGTATTAATTATATGCCCTGGTTACTACTGTACGCCCTAGGTACTAATTATATGCCCTGGTTACTACAGTACGCCCTAGGTACTAATTATATGTGCCCTGGTTACTACAGTACGCCCTAGGTACCAATTATATGCCCTGGTTACTACAGTACGCCCTAGGTACCAATTATATGCTCTGGTTACTACAGTACGCCCTAGGTACTAATTATATGCTCTGGTTACTACAGTACGCCCTAGGTACTAATTACATGCCCTGGTTACTACAGTACGCCCTAGGTACTAATTATATGCTCTGACAAGTAATAGTGGAACTAGTTGTACGCCCTAGGTATTAATTATATGCCCTGGTTACTACAGTACGCCCTAGGTACCAATTATATGCCCTGGTTACTACAGTACGCCCTAGGTACTAATTATATGCTCTGGTTACTACAGTACGCCCTAGGTACTAATTATATGCCCTGGTTACTGCAGTACGCCCTAGGTACTAATTACATGCCCTGGTTACTACAGTACGCCCTATGTACTAATTATATGCCGTGGTTACTACAGTACGCCCTAGGTACCAATTATATGCCCTGGTTACTACAGTACGCCCTAGGTACTAATTATATGCCCTTGTTACTACTGTACGCCCTAGGTACTAATTATATGCCCTGGTTACTACAGTACGCCCTAGGTACTAATTATATGCCCTGGTTACTACAGTACGCCCTAGGTACTAATTATATGCCCTTGTTACTACTGTACGCCCTAGGTACTAATTATATGCCCTGGTTACTACAGTACGCCCTAGGTACTAATTATATGCCCTGGTTACTACAGTACGCCCTATGTACTAATTATATGCCCTGGTTACTACAGTACGCCCTATGTACTAATTACATGCCCTGGTTACTACAGTACGCCCTATGTACCAATTATATGCCCTGGTTACTACAGTACGCCCTAGGTACTAATTATATGCCCTTGTTACTACTGTACGCCCTAGGTACTAATTATATGCCCTGGTTACTACAGTACGCCCTATGTATTAATTATATGCCCTGGTTACTACAGTACGCCCTATGTACTAATTACATGCCCTGGTTACTACAGTACGCCCTAGGTACTAATTATATGCCCTTGTTACTACTGTACGCCCTAGGTACTAATTATATGCCCTGGTTACTACAGTACGCCCTAGGTACTAATTATATGCCCTGGTTACTACAGTACGCCCTAGGTACTAATTATATGCCCTTGTTACTACTGTACGCCCTAGGTACTAATTATATGCCCTGGTTACTACAGTACGCCCTAGGTACTAATTATATGCCCTGGTTACTACAGTACGCCCTAGGTACTAATTATATGCCCTGGTTACTACAGTACGCCCTAGGTACTAATTATATGCCCTGGTTACTACAGTACGCCCTAGGTACTAATTATATGCCCTGGTTACTACAGTACGCCCTAGGTACTAATTATATGCCCTGGTTACTACAGTACGCCCTAGGTACTAATTATATGCCCTGGTTACTACTGTACGCCCTAGGTACTAATTATATGCCCTGGTTACTACAGTACGCCCTAGGTACTAATTATATGCTCTGACAAGTAATAGTGGAACTAGTTGTACGCCCTAGGTATTAATTATATGCCCTGGTTACTACAGTACGCCCTAGGTACTAATTATATGCCCTGACAAGTAATAGTGGAACTAGTTGTACGCCCTAGGTATTAATTATATGCCCTGGTTACTACTGTACGCCCTAGGTACTAATTATATGCCCTGGTTACTACTGTACGCCCTAGGTACCAATTATATGCCCTGGTTACTACAGTACGCCCTAGGTACTAATTATATGCCCTGGTTACTACAGTACGCCCTAGGTACTAATTATATGCCCTGGTTACTACTGTACGCCCTAGGTACTAATTATATGCCCTGGTTACTACAGTACGCCCTAGGTACTAATTATATGCCCTGGTTACTACTGTACGCCCTAGGTACTAATTATATGCCCTGGTTACTACAGTACGCCCTAGGTACTAATTATATGCCCTGGTTACTACTGTACGCCCTAGGTACCAATTATATGCCCTGGTTACTACAGTACGCCCTAGGTACTAATTATATGCCCTGGTTACTACAGTACGCCCTAGGTACTAATTATATGCTCTGGTTACTACAGTACGCCCTAGGTACTAATAATATGCCCTGGTTACTGCAGTACGCCCTAGGTACTAATTATATGCCCTGGTTACTACAGTACGCCCTAGGTACCAATTATATGCCCTGGTTACTACAGTACGCCCTAGGTACCAATTATATGCCCTGGTTACTACAGTACGCCCTAGGTACTAATTATATGCTCTGGTTACTACAGTACGCCCTAGGTACTAATTATATGCCCTGGTTACTACAGTACGCCCTAGGTATTAATTATATGCCTGGTGACTACAGTACGCCCTAGGTACTATTTATATGCTCTGACAAGTAATAGTGGAACTAGTTGTACGCCCTAGGTATTAATTATATGCCCTGGTTACTACAGTACGCCCTAGGTACTAATTATATGCTCTGACAAGTAATAGTGGAACTAGTTGTACGCCCTAGGTATTAATTATATGCCCTGGTTACTACAGTACGCCCTAGGTACTAATTATATGCCCTGGCTACTACAGTACGCCCTAGGTACTAATTATATGCCCTGGTTACTACTGTACGCCCTAGGTACCAATTATATGCCCTGGTTACTACAGTACGCCCTAGGTACTAATTATATGCCCTGGTTACTACAGTACGCCCTAGGTACCAATTATATGCCCTGGTTACTACAGTACGCCCTAGGTACTAATTATATGCCCTGGTTACTACAGTACGCCCTAGGTACTAATTATATGCTCTGGTTACTACAGTACGCCCTAGGTACTAATTATATGCCCTGGTTACTACAGTACGCCCTAGGTATTAATTATATGCCTGGTGACTACAGTACGCCCTAGGTACTATTTATATGCTCTGACAAGTAATAGTGGAACTAGTTGTACGCCCTAGGTATTAATTATATGCCCTGGTTACTACAGTACGCCCTAGGTACTAATTATATGCTCTGACAAGTAATAGTGGAACTAGTTGTACGCCCTAGGTATTAATTATATGCCCTGGTTACTACTGTACGCCCTAGGTACTAATTATATGCCCTGGTTACTACAGTACGCCCTAGGTACTAATTATATGCCCTGGTTACTACTGTACGCCCTAGGTACCAATTATATGCCCTGGTTACTACAGTACGCCCTAGGTACTAATTATATGCCCTGGTTACTACAGTACGCCCTAGGTACTAATTATATGCCCTGGTTACTACAGTACGCCCTAGGTACCAATTATATGCCCTGGTTACTACAGTACGCCCTAGGTACTAATTATATGCCCTTGTTACTACTGTACGCCCTAGGTACTAATTATATGCCCTGGTTACTACAGTACGCCCTAGGTACTAATTATATGCTCTGACAAGTAATAGTGGAACTAGTTGTACGCCCTTGGTATTAATTATATGCCCTGGTTACTACAGTACGCCCTAGGTACCAATTATATGCCCTGGTTACTACAGTACGCCCTAGGTACCAATTATATGCTCTGGTTACTACAGTACGCCCTAGGTACTAATTATATGCTCTGGTTACTACAGTACGCCCTAGGTACTAATTACATGCCCTGGTTACTACAGTACGCCCTAGGTACTAATTATATGCTCTGACAAGTAATAGTGGAACTAGTTGTACGCCCTAGGTATTAATTATATGCCCTGGTTACTACAGTACGCCCTAGGTACCAATTATATGCCCTGGTTACTACAGTACGCCCTAGGTACTAATTATATGCTCTGGTTACTACAGTACGCCCTAGGTACTAATTATATGCCCTGGTTACTGCAGTACGCCCTAGGTACTAATTACATGCCCTGGTTACTACAGTACGCCCTATGTACTAATTATATGCCGTGGTTACTACAGTACGCCCTAGGTACCAATTATATGCCCTGGTTACTACAGTACGCCCTAGGTACTAATTATATGCCCTTGTTACTACTGTACGCCCTAGGTACTAATTATATGCCCTGGTTACTACAGTACGCCCTAGGTACTAATTATATGCCCTGGTTACTACAGTACGCCCTAGGTACTAATTATATGCCCTTGTTACTACTGTACGCCCTAGGTACTAATTATATGCCCTGGTTACTACAGTACGCCCTAGGTACTAATTATATGCCCTGGTTACTACAGTACGCCCTATGTACTAATTATATGCCCTGGTTACTACAGTACGCCCTATGTACTAATTATATGCCCTGGTTACTACTGTACGCCCTAGGTACTAATTATATGCCCTGGTTACTACAGTACGCCCTAGGTACTAATTATATGCCCTGGTTACTACAGTACGCCCTATGTACTAATTATATGCCCTGGTTACTACAGTACGCCCTAGGTACTAATTATATGCCCTGGTTACTACAGTACGCCCTAGGTACTAATTATATGCCCTGGTTACTACTGTACGCCCTAGGTACTAATTATATGCCCTGGTTACTACAGTACGCCCTAGGTACTAATTACATGCCCTGGTTACTACAGTACGCCCTATGTACTAATTACATGCCCTGGTTACTACAGTACGCCCTATGTACCAATTATATGCCCTGGTTACTACAGTACGCCCTAGGTACCAATTATATGCCCTGGTTACTACAGTACGCCCTAGGTACCAATTATATGCCCTGGTTACTACAGTACGCCCTAGGTACCAATTATATGCCCTGGTTACTACAGTACGCCCTAGGTACCAATTATATGCCCTGGTTACTACAGTACGCCCTAGGTACCAATTATATGCCCTGGTTACTACAGTACGCCCTAGGTACCAATTATATGCCCTGGTTACTACAGTACGCCCTAGGTACCAATTATATGCCCTGGTTACTACAGTACGCCCTAGGTACCAATTATATGCCCTGGTTACTACAGTACGCCCTAGGTACCAATTATATGCCCTGGTTACTACATACCCTCTGGTGACGTCATTTAATAGCAAAACAATGATTGAACAGATTGAACAAATTTTATAGGACTGTCCAGGGAAAATATCCAGAATGGTGGAATGGAACTGCTGAACATTGGTCAGGGCTATTCAAAATCAATTATAAGTAACATAATTGAGAACTGAAAATAAAATACTGTAGAATACTTTATTTTCGCTTGGAATTTATTTTCGCTGAAAGGATGCTTCCGTGAAAATAAAATCCAGCGAATATACTTTTTTTCCTATATTTCAAATTAAACTCATCAAAAAATCAGTGAAAATAAATTCCATGTACAAAACGCCCAAAAAGCCTTTTCGGCGAAAATTAATTCCAGCGAAAAATAAAGTATTCCACAGTAAAATATATCTGCCAGAACCTTGTGAAGCCGATTGAACTTCTGTTTTAATTCACACCACCTAAAGTCATTCTGTCACACTTTATTTTGTTAAATGTAATGGAACTGTTATATTGCTGTAATATAAATGTATTTTGATAATGCCCAGTTAGCTAGCAAGGCATGCTCAGATGTGGAATGTGAATGACTGTGCTATTGCTGAAACTACGCGGTACGAGTTCTGCACCTAAGTAGGGTAGGCAATTCCGAGCTTATTATTATTATTGTGATGTATATTTCTGACCGGTGTGTAATTTATTTTACTCCTGTTTACGGTTTATTCTTAATGTATTATTAAATTAGTAATATTTGACATATTCTAACTGTGTGCATTTGTTTGACCTTTAGTGTTGTGTCATAGAGTGTGGGATATTGGCGGCCAGGTGCGCGGGAGACTATCTTGTATTCCCGTTTGTAACAGAATGACATGGAATCAAGAATAATAAAATAAATAATGCTCTATATAAAAAATTCAAAAAAAGAAAAATCTGCTGTTCTGCTTCATAGGAAACATTTACCAGAGGTACATTACTTGGGGTTTGTAACTACGGTGACATGATACCAAGATCCCGTCACAATCTCGCTCTCGCATAAGCGTTCCAACTCAGAAAAAATGCGAATGCGCATGCCTGAGGTAACTAGGATACTGGGATGTCCAGGTGGATCAAAATAGCTGCCCACGATATGACGGATTACGAGAACTATATTTTCTGTACATTTTCGATGTATTACATTTTTCACTATGATAGTGACAAGAAAAGTTTATTTTTTTTCATTACAAACCTTGAACATTGATATGCGTCATGTCAGAAGGTCGTAGCCTCAGTCTCGCTATCTACAAGAAGAGACTTGAATGGGATCTTGACATGATGTCACCATACAGTACTATGCGAATTGCAAACCCCAAGTAATGTACCTCTGATATTACCCATATTATCCTGTGATCAAGTTAAAGAATTTGACGAAAAATAACTCTATATATTGGCATCATAATATGAGAGGCCTTAATAACGGTTGTAAGTTTTTTTGTTGTTCTTTTAGTTGATCTGGTAAACTAATTTAAAGTTTAGAAGAAGTTTGTTTACCATCAATTTGCACCTCACAAGTTTATAATGCAGGGTACCAGTTATATGCCCGGTGGCTTACAGGGATAATAAAAACATCCCCTGGTGATTTTCACGAGTAATGATTATGTACCAAGGTAACATCCAGGGGTTTTACTTATGTCCTTGTAATTTACAGGAGACTGAATGCATGCCTTTGCTATTTTAATGGTACTAATTGTATGACCTGGTGACAGGGGTACTACTGTTATGCCCTGGGTATATTCACGTACTAATAAAGAGTGGGCGCGTGTGTAATGGTTACAAGATCTATTACACCAGTCCCCGAAGAACGACTGAAAGCTTTGTAGTGACGACCCTCTTTTCCCTAATATTTTAGTTTAGTGTCGAATTGCATTTTTAATAAATACACACCTAAAAACGAGTTTGGGTTTTGTTAACCGTCATTTTACTAATAGTTTAGTTTCATCTTGAATTGCATTTAAAAAAAATACAAATCTAAGAATTCAATTGATTTTAAGCGTTTTAACTTAATTCTCTCTAATTAGTTCTCTAATTGAATTGCATTATTATAAAAGATTGTGTTTTCGGGGTTACTAATTACAAGCCTCGATGACTTCAAAAGGTATTAATTAAATGCCATAGTGATTTTCAATATTCTAATTATTTGTCCTGGTGGTATACATGGATATCAATAGACCATTTTCCGTACACTGCGAGAATCACGCGTTATGCGTGAAATCGAACGTAAAAACAGAACAAACAAAGGTCATAGCGTCGTAGTCGCGTCAAACATCGCGTGGGATTCGACAAACGCGAAAGTATTCTGGGGGACATTTCCATGCTTAATAATGTGCTGTCCACATTTGATGATAGGCAATTTCGATTAAGTAAGGGTATTCGGAAGCAATATTCCTCTGTCGAAGATCGGCCGGTCAATGTAAGCTGCGAAATAAAGAAATTCTAGTTCAAAATCAAATCGTTCGATTTTTGCGGCAGACGTTCGTCGCGCGTCTTCCATGCATCTCGCGAGATCTTGCAATTGTACGGAAAATCACCTATTTTAGCCCATGATGATTTTCAGAGGTCATACTTATACCCTAGTGACTGACAGGAGGACTAATTATATAACCTGAGTGTCTGTAGGAGTAGTAGTACTTATGTCATTGAGTAGTAAAACTGTTTTGTCAGTGTTGTACCTGCTCGTACCAAAAGCATATTATCCGGTTATGTCAAATTTGACAATGTATTTGAACAAAGTGTGACGGTCTGAACAGAAAGAGCACATTTGAATACAAATTGCCATAGCACAGATTAGAATTATGACACAGTGTGCATAGCCCTCTTTGTTGCTGTGTTATGAAGACAACATGCGGCTTAGCTCATATCGTTATATAGTGATATTAGAACAAAACAGACACCGCATATATACTAATCTGTGTGACTAAATTAATAATGCATTGCTTGAGTTAAATAATAATGGTGCACGGGCAGATAAACAATTTCTGATGGAACTGTTATGACAACATTTAATCGACCTTTTGAAAATAAATTAAATACAGCATGTATCAGTTACTTGTATTCATTCCGATGTTTTAAAAAAAGTGATTTTAACTGTTAAAAATAATCTGGTTGACCTCATTTATAAGTTAAGTACGGAAGATACAAGATCATCTGCTAGATCCAAGTAAAGCAGTGCAGTCGTATTATACATATTGTTTTGTTGAATTTGACGGATTTGAACTTACTATATTCCCATGTATGTGATTTTCAGTTGATCTGGTCATTACAAGAAGACTGTGTAAATATCTATTGGCGTCTGAGTACAGAGTGAGATACTGGGTAAACAAACATACAAACAAGTTTGTATTTGACATACACCTGAATCAAATATACTAAAACTATTATACCGTTGAGTGGTGGAACTGTCGTACTGAATTTGCATATATACAAGTCTTTCATATACGGAATTCTTACAATTTGGTGAACATGTTTACTGTCTTTTGTTATGATACAATGAACTCAGAACAGTCCGAAGCAAACAATCTGCCTCCTTAAACACCGAGTCCTACAGCCGTTGTGTTTCTTAGTAAAGAGCAATGTTTTTTTACTCTTTTTAATTGGTAATTAGAACGAGGATCCAATCCAGATTTAACAGATTATTTATTTTCAACAGTTTTTACAGATCACAACTTTGAATACGTCTATCAACATTCATGGTTTGTCACAATTTATTCGTCATGTGTTTCAGAAAGTTCGATGTTTTTTTTATTTACTAGACAGCCATGTTGTAGTTTGTGGGTCGGTTTATTGAGCTTGATTTACTATATTATATACAGCATACGTATTGAGTTTAGGAATTCATTTTCCCTTTCAAAATATAGATGGCCTCTCGCCTATTCATTATCTTTGTTTTCAAGCATATATTTTGATGTCGTTTACAATGCTGATGACCTCATGTCTCTAAGAATAACATCGTGCAGTATCAATTCTTTAGTAAACTCAGAAATTGAGTATAACATTTTTTTGCCCCGATGAGAATTTATTTACTAGCACGTTTTTTTTGTTTACTGAACTTATTCGGCGTGTTGTCAGCGGATTGGCCCTTTTTATAGAAAAAACAGCATTCAACCATAATATTTGTTTTTCATGAGAATAGATATGTACATTTACTTGTTGGTGATGTGGTTTTTTATCTCGGATGTTCGTATTTTGATAAACCACCGTAATATTATTTAACAGTTTTTGATTGCCGTTCTTGTATTCAGGATTAATCACAAAGGTGCAAAATGCCAAGAAAAAGTAACAGCTTTTAAAGACCAAAAGAGTATTATAAACTACATTAGAACAAAAATATGTTAAATTCATTTCTAGATAGACCGTAATATGATTTTTATAGCATTTATTTCATGGCAAAAAGAGTACAGCCTATCTAAGTTTCTATGGAATTAAACTGAATATTTTGAGGTCTTGGCTATCATCTTTATCATGAAAAGCATATTATGTTGTACACAAACCAATGTCATGAATGAGAATTGAAGTATATTTAATTTTGAAAAAAGTAGCCAGTGAAAATAAAACATACAGGTCTTACAATACAAAATGTGCTACAGTGTTTATACATGAGGGATCTGACATGAACAATACATATTGGGAAATAAAATGAGAAGCGCTGTAACCACAGTTTTTTTTTTCTCTCCTTCAACATGATTTTACAGGCGAATCAACATTACATTTGCAACACGTGTTTTCATTTAGCCAAGTTAAATAGAATTGTCGTTCTGTGCAACTCTGTTTTGGATGGAAATTAGTAGACAGTACAAGCAGTGCTAATTTCTATAAATTGAAAAAAACTTTTGGGTTTGGAAGAGCCACACAAGATATCTAGATCGATAAATGTTGCTGAATACTCTGAATGAAATGCAGTGATCTGTGGTAAATTGGCGAGGAAGATTGGTTCTCTACAGAAAGTGTTTCAAGTTATATGCAGTATGAATATATTGCAAACATTGATCAAGTTTGTGTCTAGGAATAGTAATATATGCAGTGGTAACCCCGTTGCCCTCTTCATTGACCTTTTATGTGGAAAAAGTGGAGAGACGGTTTATGGGGTTTCTTTGAAAGGTGAAGCAGACGTGTCTGCATATATTGAAGATAATTATGGTGAGAAGTATATGAATGGTATTGACTATACAAGACAATTCGAAGTAGTTCCTGTGACATGAACATTGATATGAATTGATGTGCACACTGTATGGTTTATCGAAAAAATCTCAGAGCAAAATGGCGCAAGAATATGCGCCAAAATATCAGAAACAACTCCTATCAGTTCAACATTTGACCACAAGAAAGTACGAAAATTACAGAAAAATGGATTTCAATTTAAAAAAAAAACTTGATAGAGCTGTTAAAAATTTGCTTACAGAAGGTTTGGATTTTGATAAATTCCTTGAAACTGATTTGAAATCAATCATGGAAGAAAATTCAAAAGATGTTGTCGATTTTGCAACGACTGTTTGGGGGGGAAGCTAAAGCAATCAAGCAATATGTGGTAATGCCAAACAAATGCGTTAAATTTTCACTAAATTTAACATCTTCATCAGCTTATAAAACACGGTGTACTTCCAGTTGTGTGAAACTTCTGATTACACTAATTATATAAGACCACAACCTGGAATTAAAGGTACTGGAGGAAATTGTTTCTGAAAACCAAGTACATTATCTCCAGGAGCAATAGACATGTGTGGTAGTACTTCACGATCAATTTAAAATTGAAGCAGTTGATTGGTTTTGTGAATTAATATAGCATTAATGAAGATGTCAAAATCTCAAAATCTGGCAACTCATGTACGTGTCTTCATGATCGGAGTTCTAGAAACAAGTTCACCTACACATGTGGCATAGTACCCAACACTGGAGACAACTTGTTTCCTCCTTTATGGTAAGTAATCTGGTTTCTAGAACTGATTTGGGGACTGAAAGTGACAGCTTCAACAAGTGTTGGAGTTACATGGAATAGAAATAGTACAAAATGCACAGAGTCATTGGAGAATCTCAGGGGAGAATCTAGTCTACAAAAGGACCAACCCTATTTAGCCCGCAAAATAGAAAGATCTGTTTTTTTTCTGATTTACGAGAAATTGCTTTGCAAATTGAGAAGCACATAGGAAATCAAAAAGTGTATGAGTATGTGATACAAGTCAATATATAACTTGCTCATTATTCGTGCTATCAGTGAATATTTACAAATGGTATAAACTTGTCTGCGCATGTTTCAAGTTATTTTTTTTCGCAAAACAAGGTTTTACATGAAGCAGGTTTCTACATTACTGACGCATACATTTAGATGTTGGACCCCAAAAACTTTAAACTTCTATTCCACAGGAAGTAAAAACAATCAATAATTATTAAATGTTAACATATTTGTTGTTGAGGGACTGACTTCAGCAGAAACAATTGGTCAATTTAGTCAGGGGACTCTTAAATTTACATCTCACACAGTTGGTTATCCATTTGGTCCACAAAATTGGTTATGAGCACATTCAATTAACAACATTCTCAAATATGCGAGTCAAACTGGCAGCTCAGGAAATCATATGCAGTGTCGGTTGATATACCTACGCACCCCTAATCCCCTGTATTTATTTGTTTGTTTGTTATTTTCAATTTCTCGGTTGAACGGTTGCTAATGCAATTGAAATGGTTGGGACTGCTGGAGCCTTTGACATTGTTGAATTTGTTAGATATACAGACAGATTTTTTTTCGATTGCTTGAATGTCAGACGTTTTGACGAACAACACCGGGAAAATAAATCAATGTGGCACCCTATGCAGACTAGACAAATGCTAATTTGAGGTAGGAGCATATTCAATTATTTTTTGTAAATAAGCAGGTAGAAACCTTGACAAACTAGCTTGTGATATTTTACAATGCTTGTGTTTACCAACTCCATCTAAATGTTTAATTTGGTGACGGGTATTTTGGGTTATTTCATTTTATGTATTGGCTTCAGAAGGATTTCCTGGTTTACTTTGCAGAGTGGGGCATTCTGCTTTGGATCGAAATAGAAATTGTTCAACATCTAGACAAAATGCAATGTGGAAAAACAAAACTCGTGGAAGGACTGAAAATGGCGGGTATGAGAATAAGGCGGCATATTTGCATAGCTTTCTTTGGTTAAAATTGCATGATTACTATTTCAGGATTTGCACTACTGTCTTATACTATTTACTCGAGTTAATGCCGTATATATTTGTTATCAAAGATAGTGCCATATCTTCCCTAAATACATGGGTTTCTTTTAAATCACTGGGAAGAAAAAAATGGTGTTAATGCAATCCCTGAGTAATTGCAAACCACAATCGTCCAGATCAATGGAAGTCTTCATTATTACATTATAACAGATTACACAAAACACTTTATTTTTTCAAAATGAAATTATTTTGTTCATGTTTATTTCATTTATGCACGAAATGTGTGATAATGTAGTATTGTGATGATAATACAGCAGGAAGACGTATGCATATCCCTCGATAATACGTTACCAGCGTTATTGATAACTTGATTTATACTTTTTGTTCACAATCCTTAAAATGACCTTTCCATGCCGTGTTTTTAATAGTGCAATCATTTGTAGAAGCTTCAAAGTATGTACTTAGCCAAGGAGTGGATTTTGTACTGAGTGAACGATGTTGCCAGGATCCTCCTGAAGCTCACTTTAGTAAACATCGTCATAGAGGTGATGCAAATAATGATACCGCATTACATACCTTCGGATATCAAGAGAACATGATACATCTTCAAAAATCTCATCACTTGCAGTGTGTCACTGGCAATACAGGAAAAAATTAAAGACCTCTCCTCTACCCCAAAAAGTATGCGTGAACATCAAGTTTGATTCCCAAGTACATTTATAAAAACATCAAAACCGTTGGAATGGGGTTAAATTTGCTAAGATGAATTTGACTAAAGATAAAATGATGGCTTGTTATAATTGGTATTTCTTGGAAGTGTCTTCTTAATGTGTATCACAGTTAAAATTTCAAAATGGCTACTTCAAACAATATTTGGTGCAACATTTCCAATACGCTGTACATCCAAAATTGTTTGTATTATTTACAAGTATATTTTCACTGGTAATATGGGTCCAATGTTCGTGCTATTTGGTCGCATGTGAATAGGTGATTTTCCGTACAATTGCGAGATCTCGCGAGATGCATGAAAGACGCGCGTCGAACGTCTGCTGCAAAAATCGAACGATTTGATTTTGAACTCGAATTTCCTTATTTCGTAGCTCACACCGACCGGCCGATCTTCGACAGAGCAATATTGCTTTCGAATACCCTCACTTAATCGAAATTGCCTATCATCAAATGTGAACAGCACATTATTAAGCATGGAAATGTCCCCCAAAATACTTTCGCGTTTGTCGAATCCCACGCGATGTTTGACGCCACTACGACGCTATGACGCTTTGTTTGTCCTGTTTTTACGTTCGATTTCACGCATAACGCGTGATTCTCGCAGTGTACGGAAAATTGTCTATTATAATTGGGTATAACAGTATTTTACCAGGTCCTATTTTAGTACTGTTGGTGAAATTAAGCTTCAAGTAAAGTATAACACAGTACCTTCACTATTATATGCATCTCGTAAAATTTACTTCTAGAAAAATCATGAAATGTATTTGCATTTGATGGGGTTTAACTTGGTCATTTTATTTATTTCAACTAACTGTATTTTCTATTTTTTTTATTTTTTAATCAAAAAACAAATGTGTAATATACCATTATTATCCAATATTGTTTTCAATAATATGCGGTTATTACGAGGATACCTCAAACTATGCACTAAGGCAGTACAGCGGGAGTATAGACCGACGCACAGCTACCTTATTATTATACATCTTCTTCTTCCAAGGATACAGCATGGAAATGCTGAAATCAAATAAGTAACAAAATCAAATTATGTCCGGTCACACCCTGGTGGCATCAATGTTTGCTATTATTCCATATTTGGAATTCGAATTTCAAAATATGGTAGGATGAAAATACCTCGTAAAATACCGCAAAATTACGGCACGCTGTAACTTATGGCGTTACGGTGACAGATGTTAAAATAATACCTTTTATTTAAAGTATTAACCCCTTAGATCCTTTTGAATGTTTTCCCAAATACTCTGAGCTGAAGAAAATTACCTAATAACAAGTGTACAGTAGAATGGCAACTGATACATCATTATTTCATCATCTCCAAAGACTATTTCAATATAATACTAGTATAAGGTTATTACGAAGATACCTCAAAGTATGCACGAAGACAGTACAGCGGCAGTATCGACCGACGCACAGCGGAGGTCAATGCGACAGCATACTGTCTGAGTGCATACTTTGAGGTATCTTCGTAATAACCTTATTATTATACATCTTTTCCTACCAAGGATACATCATGGGAATGCCGAAATCAGCGAACTTCTTTGTATGGAGTCCTGTCAAACCCTTGTGGCAGCCATGTTTGTTTTTATTATTAGAAGACGCTTACGCGCGTAATTATTCCATATTTGGAATTAGCATTTCCTAATATGGTAGGATGAAATTCCCCGTAAAATACCGCAAAATTACGGCACGCTGTAACGTATGGCGTTACGGTGACAGATGTATAACAATAATTTAATTTAGTATCAAGTAAATTCGTAAAGTTCGAATTGTATTCCATTTTTAATTAGTATATCCATTCCGTAGGGATTGCGTTCTTAATCACATATAGCGCAATATTTAATATCCTTTTTTATTAGATGAATACAAGCTCGTGTTCGCTATCGATATCGAGCCAATTATTGTTGTCGAATAGCTGGCCAATTTTGGTGATACCAGCTTGCTGAAAATGCAGTAGTTTCTGAGGTGTGTGCTGTATGGGATATAACATTAAAGGATTGTGGAAGAGTGGTTCACACCTTGATAAGTGGTGGGTCTATCTTACCTCAAAGTTGGTAAAGAAGACAAGACTTTTAAAATTTCACAGTAAAACAAAGGAATGTTGAGGTTATTTTGGGGAGGAGTAGAGATAACAATACGAGGTTGTGTATCTGTTGGAGAAAGTAACTTGGGAGTGACAAGCAGGGGTGGTTCAGAAGCGAGTATAAATATCGTTGTTTGTAAGTATGGGAGACGGAAACAAGAAATACGTGTTGGCAGATCCACGAGACCTTGGTCACTGGTAAGTAACAACGGATACCCCACATGAGGTTTCCTGTGCAGCTCTCGTATCACAAGTTCAGATATGTATCCGTTTTACAATGTAATCAATGACCTAGAGCACTTGTTCCTGAAATAGACCATTTTCCGTACACTGCGAGAATCACGCGTTATGGGTGAAATCGAACGTAAAAACAGGACAAACAAAGGTCATAGCGTCGTAGTCGCGTCAAACATCGCGTGGGATTCGACAAACGCGAAAGTATTTCGGGCACATTTCCATGTTTAATAATGTGCTGTCCACATTTGATGATAGGCAATTTCGATTAAGTAAGGGTATTCGGAAGCAATATTCCTCTGTCGAAGATCGGCCGGTCAATGTAAGCTGCGAAATAAAGAAATTCTAGTTCAAAATCAAATCGTTCGATTTTTGCGGCAGACGTTCGACGCGCGTCTTTCATGCATCTCGCGAGATCTCGCAATTGTTCGGAAAATCACCTATTGCCGAGAATTAACCATCTACTCACCACGGTTAGAACAATGATACATTATCTGCTATTCTGCGCTATTCTGGTACATTTTGGGCGAGAAAAAGACACGCCTATAAAAGTCATTGTTAGCTTCTCTTCATTTTAACAACCGCTAATAAGGAAACCCATATTACAAGCCATAATGAACAGAAGGCGCTTGATCTTACCGATCTACAGTTTTGTTTAAAACCACGTTTCAGCAACCGAGTCATCAACGAGTTCAAGTAGCACCTACTCATCCACTCCATCCAGGGATTCATCGAGCAGTACTGCATCAACAACGCAATCGTCACAGTCGACAGAGAAGACCACAAACTATCGCACAGCAATACGCAAACATTAAACATTTTCCGGATCGTGATTATTGACATTCACTCTGTAATATGACCTTTGATAATTTAAAAAAAAAAATCATATAATCTACTAATTGCTGGTAATTCGATACCATTTTCTCGATTCATTAATTTTTACTTTTAATTATTTTTAAATTTTCAAATAAGTAATGTCATTTTTTTAACTGATCAAAACAAACAGAAATGTACACACACCCAACAGAAACACAAGAACTGTATTTCAACTGTTGTATGTACACACTCAATAGAAGCACAAGTACTGCGTTTTCCCCATTGCAACGCATACCTTGGCTGGTTGGCGGTAAATAAACCGTTCACACCCTGGGACAAGTAGCCAGGAAGCTGGCGAATTGCCGTGCATGTCATAAACGTTGGTAATTTACCAGTATGCAACATACAACAGTACAGTGCGCTTGCGCAGAATTCTTTGTCGCCATTGTTTTAAAACGGGGGGGGGGTCGTTCCATGCGCACGCGCAGAAATTCAGTCTCAAGTGACGATAACAACACAAGCTAAAACCGCAAAGGGTCATGGGTAGACGCTTGTTTGCAAACAATGACACGCTATGACACGGTCTTTGTTAGCTGTGGAATCATATGCCAATTTTGGTCGTCGCGAAAATCACTTTTTAAGACCAGCAAACATGCTCACTGTGTTTATTTACCTCCAGACAACAAAAGTAACAAGACGAAATACGTCATTTTAAACCCCAGACTTCATAGCAAATTACGCGAGTCATATAATTGTGTACCATATAACATTTATTTGCATATCGCCAAACAATCCTACCAGCGCTTGCTAACATTTTCTTGTCAAACAATTGTGTTTCTTCTTGTATTTCATTTGAATATTTGACGCAGGTATACTGTGCGACATTTCATATATGGGTAGTTGATTAAAACCAACTTAGCCATTTACAGCACATTGGGATACCTAATTATGCCAATTAAAGTCATGACTGCCTATTTATATGTGTAATGGAATACAAACTAACATCTTACTGATGACATCAGCACTACTTAGCGTGTCAAATAAATTGTCAATACAGAAATAATTCAATGATGTTCCCCCATTATGTTTGATCATTTGGTTTTACTGTATCACATTAGTAAATTTCATTGGTTCATTTATTTTAGTTGAGTTGTCTTGTTCGTATAATATTAGTGTAATGAGTGTCTTCAAACGACATTTCCACACATTCCTTAGATGCATTAGTTTTCAATACATATTTTCGTTCCCGTCGATCTTTAGTATTCATCTTTGATGGGTCAACGCACTCTGTCAATGTTTCTTGCAGTTTGCCCCGAAACTGTTGTAAGTCTTCCTCGAACGTAGGTCCGTACTCGGCTATCTTCTCCCACAGTGTTCTGTTGAAATGCTGATAAAGTAGCAAATCTCCCCTATTCCATTTTAGGATTTTGTCACGTGTCTGTTGCGTCATTGTATGTCGTGAAGTACCCAAACCTTTAGAGATGTAAACAATATCGTCCATACTCCAACACAGTTGTTTCTTCAGTATCAGCAACGACTCATCAAAGTATTCCGTGATGAGAACGAGGTCCATCTCCTTGTCCAGAATTTCAATGTGTGTGTAGACTAGGTCATCTGTTATAATATTATTCTCTGTTTTGAATCCAAGGTCATAGAGCTGCCCATTGTGGCTTTGCCATTTTAACCTTACGTTTCCTTTTAGATATTTCGATGGTTCTTCCATGAACGTGTCAATTACATCTTCCTTATTGGGACGAGGTACTTTGATAGCCTTTCCCCACCGGAAGTAGCTGAAAGCGGACACAAGCTGATTCACAGGATGACGTAATACAGTGACGTAAGTTGCATTGGGAATAACAGCCTCCATTTCATTTCGATTATAACCCACGTGATTAGTTAGCAGGTCGTAATGTTTCCCGCCATTTAGTGGTGGGTATTTGATGTTATTCACCATGCTACGTTTAAATTCTTTTTTACTAGAAAAAACGTGCGTTTTCGGCGGAACAGCAAACGACAAGTAATGTGAGTAACCAAATCGCTGTATGATGGAAGCCAGCGTGCTGCTTGCAGTTTTGTGAGTTTTAATGAAAACCACTCTCGTGACTAGTTTACGATCAGTGTTAACATTTCTGAAATAGACAAGAACAATATATAATAAGTATATAACATCATATTCTTTATTAACCATATTTGCATTGGCCGGGAACTTGTTTAATCCTCTACTGTGTTTTATGTATATCGCCAATATGTCACCTCTTACACTGATTCGCACTATGATATAACACACGTGTTTTATGTATATCGTCAATATGTCGCCTCTTACACTGATACGCACTATGATATAACCAACGTGTTTTATGTGTATCGCCAATATATCACCTCTTACACTGATTCGCACTATGACATAACCCACGTGTTTTATGTATATCGCCAATATGTCACCTCTTACACTGATACGCACTATGATATAACACACGTCATATAGCGATCTAAAATCGAGAAGAACTAGCACCGAAGACATTACGCAACCCTTGGTGTATAGAATATATGCATGTCACTTACTGTCCGTGTGTCACAACTGGAACCTTATAAACGTATATGTGTACTAAACTATAGCCGATGATTGACACTGCAAGCAATAAAGCAAATATACGATGTCTGGCTCTGATTACCATGACGAACTTTCCTATTTACTGCAATCAGGTGGAATATCAGATATCACATTTTTTTTAAACATTCATCTATGGCAAGAGAATGAAAATGAGTTAAAATTAAGCTCTCAATACATATTCCAAACGTCACCACAAATGCTACTCCAACATGCGAACAATGTTATTGCTACTATCGAATTAGTATATTTAATATATCTGGTATTTAATTATTAAATGTATCATTACATTTTTTACATTTTATAACCGTATTTGTATGTATTACTGAAATTATTACATTTTATCTTTTTAATTTATTTTTTTGCTTTAAATTTATAGATTCAATTATGTAATTCGTATATTGTATTGTTAGATTATTAATTTAATCTATAGAATGCAGGCATAAATTCATTGTCACCAGAGGTACATTACTTGGGGTTTGCAACTCGCATAGTACTGTATGGTGACATCATGTCAAGATCCCATTCAAGTCTCTTGTCGTAGATAGCGATACTGAGGCTACGACCTTCTGACATGACACATATCAATGTTCAAGGTTTGTAATGAAAAAATAAAACTTTTCTTGTCACTATCGTAGTGAAAAATGTAATGCATCGAAAATGTACAGAAAATATAGTTCTCGTAATCCGTCATATCGTGGGCAGATATTTTGATCCACCTGGACCTCCCAGTATCCTAGTTACCTCGGGCATGCGCATTTGCATTTTTCTGAGTTGGAACGCGTACGCGAGAGCGAGATTGTGACGGGATCTTGGTATCATGTCACCGTAGTTACAAACCCCAAGTAATGTACCTCTGTTGTCACTTACTTATATCAACCAGAATGATGCAAATATTAAATCAACTTCCAGTTATTGAAAAATTATCCGAAACCGCCGATTTAATTTCTCAACAAGTGAAAAGTTTTCTCAATACTCACTCGTGATGGCAATATGCAATCTTTCATTTATCTATCATTTATCTATCATTTATCTATCATTTATTTATCATTTAGCTATCATTTATTTATCATTCACCTATCATTTATCTACCATTTATCTATCATTTATTTATCATTTATCTATCATTTATCTATCATTAATCTATCATTTATTTATCACATATTTATCATTTATCTATCCTTTATTTATCACGTATTTATCATTTATCTATCATTAATCTATCAATTATCTATCATTTATTTATCATTTATTTATCATTTATCTATCATTTATTTATCATATATTTATCATTTATCTATCATTTATTTATCATTTATTTATCATATATTTATCATATATTTATCATTTATCTATCATTTATTTATCATATATTTATCATTTATCTATCATTTATTTATCATATATTTATCAATCATTTATCACATATTTATTATTTATCTATCATTTATTTATCATTTATTTATCATTTATCTATCACATATTTATCATTTATCTATCATTTATTTATCATTTATTTATCATTTATTTATCACGTATTTATTATTTATCTATCATTAATCTATCATTTATCTATCATGTATCTATCATTTATTTATCATATATTTATCATTTATCTATCATGTATTTATCATTTATTTATCATATATTTATCAATCATTTATTTATCATATATTTATCATTTATCTATCATTTATTTATCATATATTTATCATTTATCTTTCATTTATTTATCATATATTTATCATTTATTTATCATATATTTATCATTTATCTATCACATATGTTTCATTTATCTATCATTTATTTATCATTTATTTATCACGTATTTATCATTTATCTATCATTAATCTATCATTTATCTATCATTTATTTATCATTTATTTATCATTTATCTATCATGTATCTATCATTTATTTATCATATATTTATCATTTATCTATCATTTATCTATCATTTATTTATCATTTATTTATCATTTATCTATCATGTATCTATCATTTATTTATCATATATATTTATCATTTATCTATCATTTATTTATCATTTATTTATCATATATTTATCAATCATTTATTTATCATATATTTATCATTTATCATTTATTTATCATTTATTTATCACGTATTTATTATTTATCATTTATTTATCATATGTTTATCAATCATTTATTTATCATATATTTATCATTTATCATTTATTTATCATATATTTATCATATATTTATCATTTATCTTTCATTTATTTATCATATATTTATCATTTATTTATCATTTATTTATCATATATTTATCATTTACCTATCACATATGTTTCATTTATCTATCATTTATTTATCATTTATTTATCATTTATTTATCACGTATTTATTATTTATCTATCATTAATCTATCATTTATCTATCATGTATCTATCATTTATTTATCATATATTTATCATTTATCTATCATGTATTTATCATTTATTTATCATATATTTATCAATCATTTATTTATCATATATTTATCATTTATCTATCATTTATTTATCATATATTTATCATTTATCTTTCATTTATTTATCATATATTTATCATTTATTTATCATATATTTATCATTTATCTATCACATATGTTTCATTTATCTATCATTTATTTATCATTTATTTATCACGTATTTATTATTTATCTATCATTAATCTATCATTTATCTATCATTTATCTATCATTTATCTATCATTTATCTATCATTTATCTATCATTTATCTATCATTTATCTATCATTTATTTATCATATATTTATCAATCATTTATTTATCATATATTTATCAATCATTTATTTATTTATCATATATTTATCAATCATTTATTTATTATTTATCTATCATTTATTTATCATATATTTATCATTTATCTATCATTTATTTATCATTTATTTATCATATATTTATCATATATTTATCATTTATCTATCATTTATTTATCATATATTTATCATTTATCTATCATTTATTTATCATATATTTATCAATCATTTATCACATATTTATTATTTATCTATCATTTATTTATCATTTATTTATCATTTATCTATCACATATTTATCATTTATCTATCATTTATTTATCATTTATTTATCATTTATTTATCACGTATTTATTATTTATCTATCATTAATCTATCATTTATCTATCATGTATCTATCATTTATTTATCATATATTTATCATTTATCTATCATGTATTTATCATTTATTTATCATATATTTATCAATCATTTATTTATCATATATTTATCATTTATCTATCATTTATTTATCATATATTTATCATTTATCTTTCATTTATTTATCATATATTTATCATTTATTTATCATATATTTATCATTTATCTATCACATATGTTTCATTTATCTATCATTTATTTATCATTTATTTATCACGTATTTATTATTTATCTATCATTAATCTATCATTTATCTATCATTTATTTATCATTTATTTATCATTTATCTATCATGTATCTATCATTTATTTATCATATATTTATCATTTATCTATCATTTATCTATCATTTATTTATCATTTATTTATCATTTATCTATCATGTATCTATCATTTATTTATCATATATATTTATCATTTATCTATCATTTATTTATCATTTATTTATCATATATTTATCAATCATTTATTTATCATATATTTATCATTTATCATTTATTTATCATTTATTTATCACGTATTTATTATTTATCATTTATTTATCATATGTTTATCAATCATTTATTTATCATATATTTATCATTTATCATTTATTTATCATATATTTATCATATATTTATCATTTATCTTTCATTTATTTATCATATATTTATCATTTATTTATCATTTATTTATCATATATTTATCATTTACCTATCACATATGTTTCATTTATCTATCATTTATTTATCATTTATTTATCATTTATTTATCACGTATTTATTATTTATCTATCATTAATCTATCATTTATCTATCATTTATCTATCATTTATCTATCATTTATCTATCATTTATCTATCATTTATCTATCATTTATCTATCATTTATTTATCATATATTTATCAATCATTTATTTATCATATATTTATCATTTATCTATCATTTATTTATCATATATTTATCAATCATTTATTTATTATTTATCTATCATTTATTTATCATTTATTTATCATATATTTATCATTTATTTATCATATATTTATCATTTATCTCTCATATATTTATCATTTATCTATCATTTATTTATCATATATTTATCAATCATTTATTTATCATATATTTATCAATCATTTATTTATCATATATTTATCATTTATCTATCATTTATTTATCATATATTTATCAATCATTTATTTATTATTTATCTATCATTTATTTATCATTTATCTTTCATTTATTTATCATATATTTATCATTTATTTATCATATATTTATCATTTATCTATCATTTATTTATCATATATTTATCATTTATTTATCATTTATTTAACATTTATCTATCATTTATCTATCATTTTGTGCGATGAAATTACCTTGGTGAACAACGCCTGAGTTGATATATGTTTATATCATTTAAACTGAAATCATTATATGAGTAAAACAGGCTCAATTCTAAAAGGACAATGGGTGAAAAGAAGATTGATTTCTGGCAGTTATCAAACACATCCACACTCGCAGTATTCTTCGTCTAAACGTAATGAGTATTTGTATTAGAAAACAATACCGTTCATACAACGTAATTTTAAAGAAATATTAAAACTCATGTAGATTTGTATTACAGAATTATTTTCTCAAACTATTCTATATTTATATAATGTTTATTTTACATATATTCACTGCAAAGGCCTTTTTTATATACATAGCCAATACTGAAATATTCATTCACCGTGAACATTTACTCTGTTAAAGCGCGGTGGTCGTCGCGCAGCGCGTGTTCGAATTTCATGTAAATAAACAATGTATTTTACACGCGTTGTATACGTCGCCATGAGTCCCATGTCGAACAGGGCGCGGCGCGACGACTTCCGCCCTTTAACAATTAGCTTAAAGGGAACCTCAATCCAAACAACATAATGACCCCTAAAGAAAAAGCTCCACAATTGTAGGAGAATGCAATTTACACTTTTTTATAACAGTTTTCATTCTCTAGATATTCAACTTTTCATCGTTAATAAGTAGTCAGCCATCTTGATTCTCAAGCAAAGGATTATGGGTAAAGTATGACATCATAGAATCTGTTGTCAGAAATTGAGAAAATTATTTCATCTATAACATGAGAAATACTGAGTTAGCGTGATCCATGGCGTGATTGTCATAATTATAACATCATATTAAAACTTTATTTGGTGGAAACACATTGACCAAGCCCGGATTCTTATTTCAGAAATTATTACGCAGATCAAGCTGCAAGCATGGAAGTAAAAAAAAAGAACAGAGGTGTGAATTCGACATTCAACACAAACCACCAAACAATTCAGAAACTTTTAGCCTTCGAAAATGAAAACAATTAGCCATGTGTAAGGGCTGTGTAATTTCCTGTTTGTCCGACGCTTCGTTTTCGTGTCACTGTCAAAATTATTGCTACCTTTTACTTAACATGGACTAAATGGTCTCTATAAAACGATAATCAGGGTCGCAAAAAAGTCAACTCATTTGAAACACTTGCCGGACGTCTCTCTCTCTTCTGAAATCCGCCTCGGTGATCATGGTCCGGAATCTATTTCTTTCAAAAGTGTTGCGCCAGGTTTATGTTGTCCGCGTTTCTCTTCAAACCTAGTTGTTGTTTTTTTCATGGACGAGGACAGTTTTTCCAAAAAATTAATCTGAGGTTAAGTGGCTTTCGTCCACTGATGTCGCACCTTCGGATCGATTAGAAACGTGTGAATACTTACACTATGACTATACATTTCACTGCAACTGCCCACAACACAACATCTAAAAACTCTCTCTCTCTCAAAAAAAAAGAAGAAAATAGACAAAAAAAGAAAGAAAAAAACGCCGACTAAAAAATGTAAATCGTTAAAAAGTATACTGAATGACCAGTGTTATTACGGCTCAGGGGTATGACTTCCTCTCACATTTTGTCATTTGGTGGCGCACTTTCGGCGAGAGTCGGAAATCCGGAAACAGTCGACCGTTTCAGGATAGGTGGGCGTGGCTACAACACAAGAAATATCCCAAATTTACTTGGATACGAGTAATCATTTTCAGCAAAAAAATCAATAACTTCCCATTTCAGTGGGATACAGATCTAAAATGGGAAACGTGAGGGTGGGCATTGCACAGGCACTTTAAGATTGTGGAGTAAGAAGAAATCACCAACGTTTAGTTCTAACTTAGTTCTTTTGTTAAATACACTAACAAGGAATAGCACAACAACATAAGAGGATAAACAAATTTCAAGTAACCTATACTAATACACTCTTGACTGGATTGCAAATAATCTATACTAATAATCAAATAGATTGCAAGGAGGTATACAAATCTATATATAATTAGCATATTTAGGGGAAGATAGATGGCTGGTTCCCGGCATCCTTTGCGAATGACAAGTAGGACGCAGGCAACAAGTAATCGCCATATTGTTCGACTGGGCCGGGATTCCGGCCCAAAGTCACGTGACTGAGTGACGTAATTTGAAAACATTCCAAGTTTCCTTCTGCGAGAACGTGTCTGCCATACCGAAATGGTTCTGTTATTTCTCGCTATTTGTAAAAAAAAACAAAAAAAACAACGGTTTTATATTCACGAGAGTAAAAGGAAAACCCTGCTCCACGACCACAAGCGTAAGCGCTGACGTCAGGTAACCAAGGGAAATAGAACAAGCAACGAGAACGTGATCAAGGTGCGACATTATTGTTCTCAATGTACATGCGTCCATTGGGCGAGTTATTGCGACGTCACGGCGTAAAATATCATTTTTACGCCGATGACACACAGATTTATTTATCGGTTTCTGAAGATGATCAAATTCGCGCCCGGGTGATACTTCAGACATGTATTCAAGACGTTAGCGATTGGATGTCTTGTAATTTCCTACTTTTGAATGTGTCGAAAACTGAATTTGTGTGCATGTCGTCTCGGAGATTCTCACAAGACTCGTGTCCTTTGTCTAGTATCGCAATTGGTGAAGAATTGGTTAGTGCTTCGTCAAGTGCTAGAAACTTAGGTGTCTTGTTTGATTCGCAGCTATCTATGGAAACACACATTTCTACTATTTGTAGATCTGGATATTCCCATCTAAGAAATATTAATCGTATTCGTAAATCATTATCCCAATCTGATACTGAAAAGTTGGTACATGCATTCATATCTTCTCGCTTAGACAGCTGTAATTCATTATTGTCTGGTCTCCCTGTAACTAAGATAAAACCTCTTATTCGTGTACAAAATGCAGCAGCCCGCCTTGTCACTCGTGCTCGAAAATATGACCACATTACAGACATTTTTATTAAACTTCATTGGTTACCAGTTGTACAAAGAATCAATTTCAAATTACTTTTACTAGTGTATAAATCTTTGTATGGTTTTGCCCCAAATTATCTATGTGAATTAATCGAATTTTATGTACCTAGTCGTAGTTTAAGATCTGAATCAAAGTTTCTTATTAAAACTCGTCAGGTGTGTAGTAAAAAGTCCAAGGTGTTATACAAAGACCGTGCTTTTGAAAATTTAGGTCCTAAACTTTTTAATGAATTACCTCTGTCTGTTCGTTCTAGTCCTTCAGTAGACATTTTTAAATCCAGACTGAAAACGCACTTATTTAAATGTGCTTTTAATATTTGACTGATTGTTTATTGTATCAGCGCCTTTGATCTTCATATGTTGGAATTGTTGCGCTTAATTAAATAAAGTTATTATTATTATTATTATTATTATTATTATTATTATTATTATTATTATTATCAACCAATCAGAATGCTGGACCCATTACTAAGTACCGGCCTCTGGTGGCTTGGAACCAGCCAAGGGAAGATTGTATCTCCGCGTATTATATCCACTTACAAATGTTATCGCTTACTGTTTTTAATCTCTAAATAAATAACTAATAGAAAATGACGGACAGCCAGTTCCAGTATTTTTACACGACATTATACTGCTGCTGCGTATTGTCTTGTCTGTGGAGAATGTACTCACAATTATGTGGAAAAGTGATGCTACGTTTATTTGATAAAAACAAAATACTTACCTTACAATTGAAATATAGCTCATTGACCAATGTATGTATGTTAGGTTTCACATGTTCATCTGGCCAGATAGGACATGGAACTATTTTGACCATACAACAATTATAAATCAGAAATCAATGCGCATATTCAAAGGCAGGAAAAAAAAAGCCGCCATTGTTTGCACAAAGTGGCACAATTCAGTACCACATTGCGGCCATCCCGCCAAAATATCGAATTGTGAGCAACACAGCATCTTGTTGTTGTTTTTTTTAACATATCATGGGACTACATTCTTGCTGCATAATTATTTGGACAGCTGTTATTAGACTTGATTTGAATACATGTACATATATAACTATATATATATATATATTAAAACACCAGTACATATTATAATTTATTCATGGATGTTCTTGTGGGTGGTAAATCCGAGGTCAAATTGGTTGTCCCCATTTTTTAGACTTTTTTCAGAGACACCATAATAAACATCTGTTGTCATGACTGCAATACACATTGTAGTAAAAATTGTATTTCTCTATATTTGCTTTTAAGAGTGTTATTTGCGGTGTGTTGATTTAATTCATTGGGAACTTATAAATACCCGATCGAATATCTCCCAAAGCTGTGGATTATGAGATCGGGAAATATTCACGTGGATGTGAGCAGAAAATATTTTAACGATTGTTAAAAATACCCCTCAGTTGTATTATACAATAAGTTTGATATGATCTTTGTAACAAAATGATCATTGAAAGACACCCTAGCAAAGCAAATTTTCTTTACTTCTGTCAATTTCACACACCAGTCGTCTTCTTGCTGCTAGTTGTCAAAGGTCATAGCTTCTCAGTGGCGTCAAATATCGCAAGGAGTTCCACAAACGCGGAAGTTTTTTGAGGATTTCCACACTTAATAATGTACTACACAGATTTAATGATGATCTATTATGATGAAGCAAAGGCATCTCAACACAACAATCCGCAATTTCGAATAAAAGAAATTTAAATTCCAATTCAAATCGTTCGATTTTTTGCGAGATACGCGTGATCCAAATTGTGCCTTCCACACAATAAACGAGATCTCGCAGTGAAGGTATAAACACTTACTGGAGGTCAACATTTTTTTGACTAAATTACCGCAGTTGTTAAATATTTATATGGTTTAAAAGAAACGTTCACTACATAGCTATATACGTTGTATGGGATGTCCGTGGTTGGATTTATGCATCTATCCTCGGGGGCGGACATCCGGGCATTTTCTACCGCCTGGCAACCCTCGCGGTGAAAACAAAGACCAAAAACTCGCAGAAAACGGTACTTTGCGAAGGTTGTTGAGAGTCCCCTGAACAGTGTAACAAGATTAGCCCTACGTGTGTAACATATATGAATTTGGTTGTTCAGGATTACTTCAAAGTTGAGTTTGTGTTGTTTTCTCGAATTTTCACCGGCAGCGCACACAAAGCCCATAGAAATACGTGGTACAGTGATGCGCGTCTTAGCAACATAGAACGTCTGTGACGTAGCTCCGCCCCGAGGATTCCGTGTGATAAAGTAGGTTATTTTCAGTCTTCACGCAATGTCAAGTTATCTTATCTATGAAATCTGCGACGCGAAGTTATAAGCTGAATACATTGTAATCGTTCAATCTGATTAAAATCTGATGTAGTGTACAGGCTTTAATTATTTTGGCTATAAACTTGTTTTAATTTTATTTTGTATTACTTTTGTTATTAATGCCCTTTTATTTTATTATTTTACTTTGATTTTGATTTTTTTTAATTCCGCCCTACCTACATCTGATCCGACGCCTATGTAAGTCCCGTTCAAATCTCGCGTAAGTAACAGCCAATCACAGTCCCCCTTTTATACAGGCTGTCGGTTGCTTACTTTTCAGTGTATACGGGCAATTCTTCTGTACATTTATATTTTGCCCACTTGAATAAACCATTAATAGAAAATTGCTAGTATATTTTTATTTGCAAAAGAAATTCCACAGCATTTTACAATTTTTGTCATTTCATTGAATATTTTTTTCACTTCCAACAAATGTGTACACTTCCAGATACATCTTCGCCAGCCAAGGTTCGTTCATTCAGTCATCGCTTCAATTTTACATCACTGAGCATAATTATCTAGAATGGAAGCAAAAAAAAAGTAAATCGTAATGATTAGAACACTGTAAACAGCTATAGTAAACAATGCAAACTGATTTTAAATTGTATAGCGGTCACCGGCCCACGGCATCGACGCAGAAAATTGGAGCAAAACAATATTTCCTGATCAATTGCGATGTGTTCCAAATAAAAAATATTTTATTCCAGTCCAAATCAGCTCATTTACTTTAATAAAGTGTTATTGTATAATGTACAAAATGTTGATACAATTTGATGAATATTTACAGCTACGGCTTCAATACCGTAGACGATTTTGGCCCGATCTTCAACAAAACATCACCCGTCTCCAGGGCCGGCAACTGGAAAAAGACACTGGTGTTCGGTCGAACCGGTGGAAACAAAATCGTCACTCCTAGAATAACTATGCAAAATAACGATCTAAAGTCGAACCATTCGAGCCACAATATTAACATAAAAATGACTTTCGTTGCATTTGACAATGATAAACTTACCGAAAAGCCGTGTTTTTTTCGGTCGGTATAATCCGCCATTTTATTTGAGTGTGTTTGCCATCAGACTCTGCCCGGTGACGTCATCATGTGCGCTATAAAAGGAGGTCTGTGATTCGTTGACTAAAATCGTCGATAGTGGGTCTCGTTGAAATCTCGTTACATAGGCATCGGTTCAGATGTAGGTAGGGCGGAATTAAAAAAAATCACAAAATCAAAATCAAAGTAAAATAATAAAATAAAAGGGCATTAATAGCCAAAATAATTAAAGCCCGTACACTACATCAGATTTTAATCAGATTGGTAATCGTTGTGCATGCTACAATGATGAGATCGGGTCATCAAATGATACAGGTGTCAGATACAAATGAAATGTGTAATCTGAATAACGATGAATTCAGTCCACAAATTTGGCATGTGTCCGATTGGTATGAATGTGAGATGTTTGCATTTGCTCATTATCCAAAAAATAGGCACCTCTAGGATTCGAAGGCAGAATGTCTTGTTTACAAGACAAGCACTTAAACCAGCTTAGCGATTTATATAAGCAAATTGGTTATTTTCGGTCCTCACGCTATGTGCATTTATATTATATACACATCTGCGTGGCTAAGTTATGAACTAATTAATCGTATGAGTAGTCGTATGAGTATGATACAATGATTAGATCAAGCCATCAAATAATAAAGGTGTCATATGCAAATAATGTGAAATCTGAATAACGATGAACTCAGTCCACACATTTGGCAGGTGTCCGATTGGTATGAATTCAAATATTTGCATTTGCTCATTATTCAAGAAATAGGCACCTCTAGGATTCGAAGGCAGAATCTCTTGTTTACAAGACAAGCACTTTAACCAATTAAGTCTTTGCGCCAGATATATACTCGACATTGTGTCAAAGAGGTAATGTCTTCTCTTACGTTCGAGACAGAAATGACATGGCTTGCTCGCGCGGATAAAGGGAGAGGCGCCCCCACCCCACCCCTCCAGCCTGCAAAAGAATGACAAGTCAATAGACCATTTTCCGTACACTGCGAGAATCACGCGTTATGCGTGAAATCGAACGTAAAAACAGGACAAACAAAGGTCATAGCGTCGTAGTGGCGTCAAACATCGCGTGGGATTCGACAAACGCGAAAGTATTTCGGGGACATTTCCATGCTTAATAATGTGCTGTCCACATTTGATGATAGACAATTTCGATTAAGTGAGGGTATTCGGAAGCAATATTCCTCTGTCGAAGATCGGCCGGTCAATGTAAGCTGCGAAATAAAGAAATTCTAGTTCAAAATCAAATCGTTCGATTTTTGCAGCAGACGTTCGACGCGCGTCTTTCATGCATCTCGCGAGATCTCGCAATTGTTCGGAAAATCACCTATTGAAAACCCCACTCCAAATCAAAAGGATCCGCCAGTGGTTTGAATGATTAAACTGTGTCATAGACCTGCCTGCAGTCTGTTGTGATTCCGATGAAAAATTCTCGAGGACAAATTAGGTAAGGGGGGGGGTGAACGGAAAAAGTCCTGTAACTGTAAGTCCGCGTAAGACTTGCTGTCAGTATAAGCGCACTTACATTACCGGCCACAGATCCAGGCTTGTGATGATTGACATGTATAATGTTTGTCAACCAATGAGATGACAGGGTAATTAACAAATAAACTGGGTTCCAGAAACCATACATACAAACTTCCTTGGATACGCCATATTATTTTAGCTTCAAATAAAAAAAAAAACGTGCAATGTTATCCGAAGAATGTGTGGAGCGAGCCTTAAAGATACACTAGCTGTAACGACCTAGTTTTTTGTATTGCAAACGTGTTCTACATGAATAGCAAATATTTCCGTTCTATTAGCTGAAACTAGTTCGATTATTTGGTACCGGGCCCTTCTGTATGCTTTATAAGCTCGCTAAAAGCACTGAATCAACATCGTGAAGTGTTTATTGTACGTACCCTAAGCTCCGTTCGCTAAACCATCATACGTCATTACTGATTGTTTGCGCGTGCGCAATTCCGAAATGCTCCGTTGTGTCGTCACCGGAAGCGCTGTCCCAGCACAAACCTGTGTCATATGACGCCTTACTAAACGATTTTGGCTAAAAATCCGCTCCGCCGCCTCTTTACAACAGTGTTTATACGCGGAACTTGATATTGCTTTTTACAATTTGGGTTGCCTTTGTTTGAATCACATATTTTAGTGAAATATTGTTTATAGAGTGAAATATTATTGTCATACATAATTCAATCTTTGAAACAACAGAAACTAACACATAATAACGATAATCAAATTTGTGTTTGAAGTTCGAAAGTAGTTGCGTTATTTCCGGTTTCAACTAGTTCGAAAATAGAACGTCCTTGAGCGCAATAAAATCACGCGTAGAACTCCATCCGAACCAACGTAAACTTATTGCAATTTGCGCGATTTGGGCCCAGTTTGTTCTTACAAGCTTTCTAAGTTTCATTTATCATTATTTAGTAAACAGGTCTCTGAAACGATTTAATATATCCGTAAAATACGTGGCAATCGACAATTGACTTCGAAACGTTCGAAATTTCGAACAAACTCCCAGCACACCAAGCGCGATATGCGTCAGATCGGTGTAGAAGACGTCGAACTGCAGCGTCAATGATTGTTGGAGTTCTTCATCTCGTGATCAGTCAGACCACCTAGAAATATGGCGTTGAGTTTGATCGTGAGCATTTTCTCCGCATTCGTATCCGCACAGAGATCGATGAAAATGTTATTATAACAGGAGATAAGCAATTTCAAAGATAAATGCAACAAGTTTTCAACCCAAAATAGTTATTTAGAACGCCGTTAGAGACGTTTTCATTACAGCTACTGGGCCTTTAATATTATTAGATATCAGTGAGAGATCGTGGATGCCTACTCAGATGCCCGAGACGTTTTCGTATCTGTGCCTACAGGCAGTGGAAAATCACTAACTTTTGAAATGGCCCCGTTTTGTATCGACTAGATGCAATGTGATGAGTTTAAAGGAAACCCCGACACTATAGTTTTAACCCGGGGGGGGGTACTTCCACTTTAATGGGTAGGGGTGTGCAGCCCATCTCTCGCACACCATACTCACTATTAAACCCGTTTTTTTCTATTTATATACCCAATTCTAAACACAAGTGTTTTCAGTGACATACATGGTTGTAGCGCATCAATAAGAAATGACGTCATCCACGAAGATAGTACGAGACATCGGACGCAAGAAAAAAAAAAAAACAGCTCACAACTTTCGCAACCAGTGAGCGCATCCGGGCGACGCATTTTATTCAGCTTTTCCCGGTATAGTATCTGGCTTTGAATATAAGTACCTGTGAAAAGTAAATAAATGCTACACACATCAATAAACTATGTGATGAATGTGATATTTGTCTAATTCAGGAACACTGGCTAACAAATGACGACCTAGGGTGCTTATCTACGATTCACAGTGATTTTTATGCATTTGGTGTTTCGGCCATTAATACAAGCAGTGATATACTTTCTGGTCGGCCTTATGGAGGGACAGCTATATTATGGAATAAAACACTTGGAAGTGCGGTTAAAATTAGAACATTTAATGACCCCAGATTACTTGGTGGGGAAATCACTCTGGAGGACAACAATAGGCTTTTCATTTTGTGTGTTTATCTTCCAACGAATAATGTTGAAAACCGAGACGACTTTGTGGACTATCTAGCAAAAATTAACGCCATCATTCAGGAAAGTGGTACGCCTAATATTCTTGTTATTGGTGATTGGAATACTGATCCTCGTTCGCAGTCCTATTTCGGTAACGAGTTACGTGATTTCTGCAATGCTGCCGAATTACGAATCGCGGACATTGAAATGCTAGACAATTCAGTTGACAACTTTACATATGTGAGTGAAGCACATCACACGACCTCATGGATAGATCACTGCATTGCTTCTAATACTGCATATTGTGCAATAATTGGTATTAACATTATGTGTGACTATGTTGCATCAGATCATATGCCTATGACCATTGCCTTCCAGTGTAGTAGCATGAAATCATGCGACTTAATAATTGGGAATTGTAAGGAGCGATCAATACTTCTTGACTGGTCCAACATCACGACGGAACAAATGAACCAATACGCTCACAACACGGATATTGGCCTGCATAATATTGTTTTACCAGTGGACGCCCTGGGTTGTACGCATGTTAACTGTCAGAATACTGACCATAAAAGAAATATTCATGATTATTACGAGAATATTGTCAACTCTCTTAAAAAAGCGACGGACTTAACATTCGTACGCAAGAAGGTTTTTGCGTCTTTTAAACCAGTCCCTGGATGGAATGACATTGTTAAGGATGCGCATAGCTTTGCACGTGAGTGCTTTCGGTTGTGGCGTCTTGCTGGCAAACCAAGAGAGGGCGCGGTTCATGACATGATGAGGTCAGCGAGGGCCAAATTCAAACTTACACTGCGCAACTGCAAATCTGCACATTCTCGTATGACTGCAGACAAATTAGCCACTCACCTTTTAAATAAAGATGAACGCTCGTTCTGGAAAGAAGTCACGAAATCATACGCCACTTTCATTCCTTCCGTTGTTGGGAATGCGTCTGGTGAGACGGACATTACAAAAATGTGGGCGAAATATTTTGAATCATCTCTGAACTCCATCACGAATGACACATATAAGTCCAAGGTGCTAAATAATATTACTGAAATTCACGAAAATGCTCATTCTGTGTCCTCTGTGGAAATTGATGGGATTATTAAAAACCTGCCGCTAGAGAAATCTAGTGGTATAGATGGTTTATGTGCAGAACACTTGAAGTATGCGACTCCCAGTGTTAGTACGCATTTGTCAATGTGTATGTCGTCATTCTGTGTGCACGGCACACTCCCTCGCTCTATGATGGAAGTTGTTATAGTGCCACTCTTAAAAAATAAAACTGGAGATATTACCAGCACAGACAATTATCGCCCTATTGCAATAACATCTGTTTTGTCAAAAGTTTTTGAACATATATTACTCAAGAGGTGTGATAAGTTTTTTGAAACTACAGACAACCAGTTTGGTTTTAAAAAGAAACATTCCACAGATCTCTGTATTCTGCTCTTAAAAGAAACCATTCGCCAGTATAATAGCCTTGGTAGCAGTGTATTTGTGTGTTTTCTTGACGCGTCCAAGGCGTTCGACAGAGTTAACCATTGGACGTTATTTAACAAGTGTATTGAACGTAATGTTCCAGCGTATATCATTCGTGTTCTTGTAAATTGGTATTGCAACCAGTTGTACTGTGTTAGATGGGGAAGTACTATCTCACAATTTTTTAATGTTTCCAATGGAGTTCGACAGGGAGGAGTAATGTCCCCAGCACTGTTTAGTATTTATATGGATAATCTCAGTGTATCACTCAATAGCATGCCTTGTGGCTGTCTTATTGGCGATAAAATTATAAACAATTTGAGCTACGCAGATGATATGTGTGTAATTGCGCCCTCTATTAAAGGTTTGCGCAAAATGTTACATATTTGTGAGTTATACGCTGAAGAGCATGACATTACCTACAACTCAACCAAGTCTAAATCCATGCATTTCTATGATCGTAATTGCATGGACATTTGCCCTCCACTGTATTTATATAATAATAATGTTGACTTTGTTGACCAGTTTAATTATCTAGGACATAAAATAACTCGTGACCTGAAAGACGATGCGGACATTGATTGTCAGAAACGTTTATTCTGTGTGAGGGCAAACATTATGCTACGTAAATTTAAGAACTGCAGCAACGAAGTCAAACTTTTGCTATTTAAAACATTCTGTTCTAGTTTGCATTGCTGCCAATTATGGTGTATGTATAGAAAATCTACCGTTAATGCCCTTCGGGTCAGTTATAATAATGCTTTCCGTAAACTGTTGGGGTACGGCCGTCGCACAAACACATTTACCAGTTTATATAGAAAGCTAATTTATGCTTTTATGGATCGATTACGAACATCAAACAATACGCTTGTGTGTGCCTTGCTCAATAGTGATGTGAGATGGAAGTCTACCTTAGTGCAGCATTGGACAAAAGTAGTCTACTGAGTTTAGTATAGTTTTCAAATCTGTATGGTTTGTCATTTTATCTTATTACATATTTGTTTGTATCTTTTTCTTTATATATGGACTATGTCTGAAATAAAACCATAATAATAATAAACCAAAACTTCGATAAATGACTATCCACTTCTAAACGACAAAAATTGCACTTCTATTGAAGTAGCACCTTCGGGAGTTTTAATCGTCTCGTTAATGACAGAACAGACCCAGAACCGAACACCCGTGGCTTAAATTACGATGTCCAAACCGCACACACTATAATTTCTTGCATTCTCTATGGAAAGCCGTACGGGACCCTGCTGCATCAATATAAATTACATGGTAAAACATATAGCTTCAAAATTATGCTACTTCTTCAACAAAAATGCGATTTACGATGTCTACGTTTACCAATTTTAGTAGTAGCAATCAGTGCAAAACTTATTCATAGTCGTCGCTAAATAATTAGCAGTTGTCGCAAAACGAGTTGTAGTAGTCGCCACTAACACTTAATTTCTAGATGACGACGACTTTTCATTTTGAAAGATGTCGACGCAAACAGGTCCCCTAGTAGACGACGCAACTTGCACTTTTTAAGTTGTCGACGCAAAATGAGTCCCCCTAGGAGACTTTGCACTTTTTATTTCAAGTTGACGCAGACGCATTTTTTCTAGTAGACGACGACGCAAAACAGTACATTTTCAAGTTGACGCAGACGCATTTCGAGATCTCGCGTCTGCCGAGAATATGTAAATGACAAAAACCCGGAAGTATGGTCATCGATTTACCAGATCTGAGTTGGTCATGTTCAATAAGGTATGTTATTATTCGGTTTTTTTTTTTTTTTTTCTCTTTACACAATTTTATTCTCTTTACACAATTTTATTATTCGGTTTTAGTATTGCTCCCAGGCAAACGAGCAAAATCAAGTATTGACTGGTATTTTGTTCATAGTTCCACAAAATATCGCTGAAATATCCAGTGTACACGGTAAAAATATCTCGTCCCCTGTTATGTGTTTTCGTGTAGACCACGCAAAATGGGCACTGTTTATTGTTACCGGCTATTTGTGTTGCCTTTTCTTATCATTAGGGGTTGGTAATTTTAAATCATAGGAAGTGGCTGGAAAATTTCTTTAAACAAATTTGCAAGTTAGACACAGAGAAAGAAAAAGCATGAAAGACACGTACAGATAAGACACTATGAACAGTAATGCAGTCGGTGGCCATACGCTTCCATCTCCCTATATTTTAAATGCCCAACCCGTTATGTTGTGCTATTTAATGTACACCTGAGATGAAAACTGGTGTTTCATAATTACTTGCTATAGTTACTACAATTACTATAATTACTATAATTACTTAATTGCTATAATTACTTGTCATAGGGGATGACTAGGGGTTACTAGGGATCCCGTTTGCGTCGACATCTTTGAAAATGAAAAGTCGTCGTCATCTAGAAATTAAGTGTTAGTGGCGACTACTACAACTCGTTTTGCTTTCTATAGTTCTCTGAAAAACAATAGTTGCTTTGCTAAATTGTGTTGGCGTCAACAATATCATGGTAACATAGTGAGAGTAATGGTCCGTGGCTAGGCTGCCCCACCCACCATATTGACGTACATGTATATGCAAATTTACGAGCCCGAATCTGGCCGGTAATGTGAGGGCGCTTACACAGAAGGCAAGTGTCTTGAGAGTGTTTTATACTTATTTTTCTTCGGAAACGCAAGTGGTTGCAAGCAGGTCTAGCTGCGTCTCAAAACAAGTATGTCTCCAAGTTCTGGTCAACTGTGGGCGACAGCGATAACAGGGTGTCCAATAATCTGGATTAACGATTGGCTTGAAGTATTCACGCATGCGTATTGGAAGTAAAATTTACCGTCGAAAGATGGCGGCTTCCACTCGGCCCCTGGTCACGGTGTTCAGCCAGGTTGTGGACATTAAAGGTCTCCTAGCGAAACACTGTGCTGGAATACCGGTGAAATTTGTTGACGCTGGAGTTCCTGGTAAGTGCTGATTTCGGTGGTTTTAAAAATACACGCCCACTCTGTTCTTCCAGGCACCACCCCTCGACTCGATCGTGCTCTCGTCCACGGGCCGAGGTTGAGTGAAATGGTCATGCTGGTTCGTTCAACCACAGTCCCCGGTCAAAGTCATATACAGTACTTACGATCCGGACGTTGTGTAGGCCCCGTGTGGGCCCCGTGTACAGCCAGTGAGTTTAGTATCTCTGCAAGATACAACGACCAATCGTCAATGGAAACGCGTCTCCAGCTGATTTGTGTACCAGTGTTATAAGACAGCAGAAACTTTGTCACTGTAAGTGAGTGTACAGTTACACAACATTTTATACTAGTGATTTTCGCTGGCAAATCTGTCTCTCGCGAAATTAAAACGGTATACATTACACAATGTACTGTAAATTTTTCTTATTTCGCTGACTGGAAAATGCGCTAAATTAAAACCCAGTGAATATGTAAAATTTAGCATAGAACACATTATCTAAATGATAAAACTGTGAATTTAAAACCCACTGAATATGCCTGAAATGGTAAATCAGCTAAATTTAAACCCAGTGAAAATTAGTCATTTTACAGTATGTGAAATTATGAAATATTTATTCACTTGCAAATCAAACATGCATATCTGATAATGGAATTTGAATAAACATACTGAACTTTTGACCTCGTTACTGTAACTTAACCTTCAAGTTCACTTCAACTCCCTCTTTTCATCACAAAATCTCAAAATAATCCTGTTTATAGCATTTTCTTTTCGAAGATTGGATCAAAAATACTAGTAGCCAATTTTTTGTAATAAAATAATGAATATTGTCTCCAAAACTGGGGTTTATTGCGAAAAATCCTGAAGAATATAAAAAAAAAAAAGTGCAGACAAATTTGGGCGAGAGTCTTTTGGTTAAAAGGAGTGGCGGGATCGTCACTTGCACACACAACAATAACAACACGGTAAAAATGCAAAGGCTTCTGGGTAGATGCTTTTTTGTATTTTTTTTTTTAATTCTCCCTGATGTTTTTATTCCATATGTGCTTCAACAGTACATGCGGTTTAATATCAGCTAACTTTAAAATTTGCGTTTTCATAAATACTACTATTGTACATCTGTCAGCATAAGTTACAGCATGTCGTAATTTTGCGGTATTTTACACATGGTATTTTCATCCTACCATATAAGGAAGTGTGAATTCCAATTATGGAATGACTACGCGTGTAAGCGTCCTCTAATAATAAAAACAAACCTGGCTGCCACCAGGGTTTGACCAGACTCCACACAAAGAAGTTCGCCAATTCTGTTTTAAACTTTTTTGATTTCGGCATTCCCATGATGTATCCTTGCAAGAAAAAGATGCATAATAATAAAGGTCATTACAAAGATGCTTCAAAGTATGCACTCGGACAGTACGCCATCGCATCGACCTCTGCTGCGTGCCAGTCGATACTCTTGCTGTACTGTCCTCGTGCATACTTTGAGGTATTCTCGTAATAACCTTATATTATTCAAGTGATTATCAGTGTCATTAATAATTGTAACATACTCTTTGTAGTATGTTATTAGTATAAGACATATTCAGACTGATTACTCTGTACAGGTATGTGGCGGTTTTTAAAAGCAAGCTAAGCTAATAAACAGTTTCAGCCACTGTAATTTTATTGTTTATTTGATTATCTTTTTAAATAAATGTTTTCGCAGCAATTGGCATTCATAGTGTTCAGGCGACGATGTTTAATGTTTTCCCATAGGAAAGTATGTTCGATGGGTAATAATTCTTGGACCGAATGCGATTAACTGGGGATGGGAAAACTATTAGGCCAAATAAAATAAATTCAGTGCTTCCAGTAACTATACCCATTTTGGAGAAATTAAAAAAAAATTATTTAATGCATATGAGCCCCAAATTATGTATTTCTATGTAATTCCACCAATGGTTTATTATTTGATTTCAAGACTTTCTTTTATGTAGTGAAAAATAACCGAGACGTTAGCTTTTACATCTGAACTTAAATCATGGTTATGTTTTCATTAAAACTAAAATTAAATTCAAAAGGGAAAATGAAAGAAAATTAAAATCTAGTAGGCAACCTAGTATTTTTATCGTCTGTTATCAAAAACAGCAAATTTGTTTGTTTGGCTAAAATAATTAATAATTTCATCACAAATTCACAAAAAAAGTCCTGTTTATAGTCTGCACTTTCATTCAGAAGATTGGGACAAAAATAACCAAATTTTTTCAGTAAAAACTGAAAATTGACTCAAATTTTGTCTGTTGGCTCCAAAATTAATTACTAAAAATATTGAAGAATACAAAAAAAAAAAAGTGCAGAAAAATTTTGGCGAGAAAGTCTGGTGGGGAAAAAGGTTAACATTTAGTGAATTGTAACTTGTGCGGAGGGTTCTATATATATATATATGTCTCTTATCAGAGGTACATTACTTGAGGTTTGCAACGCGCATAGTACTGTACGATGACATCATGTCAAGATCCCATTCAAGTCTCATCTCGTAGATAGCGAGATTGATGCTACAACCTTCTGACATGACATAGACGGTTTGTAATAAAACATGTATTACGACATTCATAGTGAAAAAATATAATACATCGAAAATGTACAGAAAATATAGTTATTGTAATCCGTCATATCGTGAGCAGCTATTTTGATCCACCTGGACATCCCAGTATCCTAGTTACCTCGGGCATGCGCATTCGCATTTTTCTGAGTTGGAACGCTTATGCGAGAGCGAGATTGTAACGGGATCTTGGTATGTCACCGTAGTTGCAAACCCCAAGTAATGTACCTAAATAACGGGTTAATACTACGTTGAAATTATCTCGATTGGAGAGAAAACAGTACACTGGTGGGATGATTATTTCTTTGGGGCATGGTAGTGCGTACTGTAAAAGAAAAAACAGTCCACACTTTAATACTTAGTCTTTAGTGTAAAAGTTCACCCCCCACCCGCACGCACTGTATAATACTGTAGAATACTTTATTTTCGCTTGGAATTTATTTTCGCTATTTTCGCTGAAGGGATGATTCCGTGAAAATAAAATCCAGCGAATATACTTTTTTTCCCATATTTCACATTAAACTCATCAAAAATCAGTGAAAATAAATTCCATACAAAACGCCCAAAAAGCCTTTTCAGTGAAAATTAAATCCAGCGAAAATAAAGTACTCCACAGTACTTTATTTTCGCTTGGAATTAATTTTCGCAATTTTCGCTGAAGGGATGATTCCGTGAAAATAAAATCCAGCGTATATACTTTTTTTCCTATACTTTTTGCTATATTTCACATTAAACTCATCAAAAATCAGTGAAAATAAATTCCATACAAAACGCCCAAAAAGTCTATTCATTAATTCCAGCGAAAATAAAGTATTCCACAGTACTTTATTTTAGCTGTTTTTTATACAGTTTACTTTTTCACTGTTTTTTTGATGAGTTGAATGTAAAATATTTTCAAACTGGATTTTATTTTTTATTTTTTTTTAACTGATTAATCCCTTCAGCAAGTGAAAATAAAGTATTTTACAGTACACAAAATAAGGCTACCTTCTGTTGTTTTTGATATGATTTGTTCATGTGTAGAAGAAAGAAAGCAAAACACTGTTCTAAAGTCATCTTTTTAGGGGCTAATCAAGTACCATCCTTTCATCATCAATGGTATGTCTGTCGTCATTGTCGATGTCATTAACATGTCGTTGAATGTGATGTTGTTTAACTTGTTTTTTTTTTGTGTTTTTTTAAAGGCAAAGGTTTTGAATATGATGGTGATCTTTCAGATGACAAGTTAAAAGCATTATCAGAAGCAGAAATACTACTCACTGACCCACCACTCTTCAAACAGGATGTCATATATAAACTAACAAATTTAAAATGGATGCAAAGTACATGGGCAGGTAAGGGAGGTGATCACAATCTAACCAACCGTTCCCGGCCTGCTATCTGGGGAGCTCTGTGGAGCTACCGTATCTTGTGAGGAGCTCAGTCGATTTCACTGAATAGCTTTCAATGAGGTCGCCCGAAAACAGCCTTTTCCCTGTCAGAATACGAACAGGGTCAACTAGAAAGAATAACTTCCAAAACGTCTGTGTTTGAAAAATTAATTGAAATTGATTCAAAGTTCAGAGGGGGCCAAGATTTCTGTCCTGTTCCAATTTGTTTTTTGGGTCAGTGCATCTATGTCACCGAAAGCGTCTCCATTATATTCATGTAGTTTGACCTTGATGGGGAATTGACCCCCTCCCTCCATGTGGTCTCAAAAAAAATGAATCATAGTCATGAATTACATTATCATATAATTCCATTGTTACTATAATTATAAATGTGAATTTTGTAGAATATGAACGTAATGTTATTTTACTTTGGAAACTGTGTTGTCTGATGTTTACACCCCAAATATTAGACTGTCGACAGTTCTCGGACCTAATAAAGAGTCACTTATTTTCCAGCGCCATAGGCATTTCAAGCAAGGGTTGTAAGGCCCGGGAGACTGTTATAGCATGTAATGCCGTCATGCAGCATTACGTGGAAACTGCCTGGTGACGTTCCTGCCAGAGTTCTAATTCTATGAATATATATACTTTCGGTGATCTAACCGCAAGGATCTCTGGGAAGGAGAATAGTTCCTGCTGAGACGTGTCACACAAACTATGTCATACACTGATCAACCAATCATGAGCGAAACCAGTCACTAAGAAACAGGAAGTAGTAGTAGTTTGAGTGACAAGTTTCAACAGAAACGTCACCGGGCAAATTCCACGTAATGCCGCATGAGGGCGTTACATGCTATAACAGTCTCTCAGGACTTACTGCCCTTGCTTGAAATGCCTTCTTTTTTCAGTTACACATTCCACATAGTTTTAGGAAAATGTCTCTTTTATTGTACCAATTGGACGCATTGAAGTCACAACATAAACAGCGACATTTTTAATCTGGGATTGTCTACTTTAAAACAGAAGTTTAAGTCTATTATTTTCTAATTGTAATTGTGTTTACTGGTGTATTGTATTTAACAAATGTGTCTACTAACACACCACTGTAATATTGGCCTTATATGGCTGCTGTGGTTGTATTAAATAAATTAAATAACTAAATAACTAAATAACTAACTGAATGAATGAATGAATGAATGAATGAATGAATGAATGAATGAATGAATGAATGAATGAATGAATAAATAAATAAATAAATAATAAATCAATAAATAAATCAATAATTAAATCAATAAGTAAATCAATAAATAAATCAATAAATGAATAAATCAATCAATCAATCAATCAATCAATCAATCAATAAATAAATAAAAACAAAGCTAGCAAATATCCAGCTTTGAAGTTACGCTTGAACTGTACTCTACAGGCAGGTGTGGTGGTCTTTTATTACATGTATGTAGAGGTGGTCACTAACACAGAATTGAGTGTACTAGTAATCTTTATTTGACAATGTTGAGATAGGAAGGAAGGAAGTTAAACTTGGCATGACCAAATCGTTGTGTGGATACTGCTGTAAAGTGAAGGAAAAACCAACAAGTTTCCTCCTCAGATGGACAACCTCTCTTACTGTTGCCAGTGATGGCAATTCAAAGCCTTTCTGGTAGAGGAGTTTCATATTGAATGTAAACAGTTCTTTTAATATGAATCTGGCTTTTTTTCTTTTCTTCTTAGGTGTTGATGCAATATTAGATAAACTCGATAGATCCAGAGAACTTCCAAAGTTCAAACTGTCACGATACGCTGGTGTCTTTGGTCCCCATATGGCGGAGTATGTCATTGGTTCCATCATTGCTAGAGAAAGAAGTTTTCATTTGCTGAAGAAAGACCAAGAGAAGTGTGAATGGTAAGCATTTTTGAAAGTAATATGGTGGCCCATAACAACAATGACATTATAGGTGAAATGTTGCCGTAATAGACCATTTTCCGTACACTGCGAGAATCACGCGTTATGCGTGAAATCGAACGTAAAACCAGGACAAACAAAGGTCATAGCGTCGTAGTGGCATCAAACATCGCGTGGAATTTGACAAACACGAAAGTATTTCGGGGACATTTCCATGCTTAATAATGTGCTGTCCACATTTGATGATAGACAATTTCGATTAAGTAAGGGTATTCGAAAGCAATATTCCTCTGTCAAAGATCGGCCGGTCGGTGTGAGCTACGAAATAAGGAAATTTGAGTTCAAAATCAAATCGTTCGATTTTTGCGGCAGACGATCGACGCGCGTCTTTCATGCATCTCGCGAGATCTCGCAATTGTACGGAAAATCACCTATTGTACAGCAATGTTCCAACACATGTATAACAACAGTTTACAGAACATTTCAAGCGTAACTTAAGCTGGATTAATTTGCTTTCAAAGCTATCACATAAATAGTATCATACATGTAGGCAACATAGAAAAAACCCACAGAAACCATATTCCATAGTTAGGACTCCATGACAGGGCTGTGTAACCATCTACCTATCATAATGGTATTATGGTAATTTAATGCATACATACAGTGCATTTCACCACAGAAACCATATTCCATAGTTAGGACTACATGACAGAGCTGTGTGACCATCTTCCTATCATAATGACATTATGGTAATTTAATGCATACATACATACATACAGTGCATTTTACCACAGAAACCATATTCCCTGTTTAGGACTACTTGACAGGGCTGTGTGACCATCTTTCTATCATAATGGTATTATGGCAATTTAATGCATACGTACAGTGCATTTCACCACAGAAACCATATTCCATGTTTAGGACTACATGACAGGGCTGTGTGACCATCTTCTTATCATAATGGTATTATGGTAATTTAATGCATACATACAGTGCATTTTACCACAGAAACCATATTCCATGTTTGGTACTACATGACAGGGTTGTGTGATCATCTTCCTATCATAATGGTATTATGGTAATTTAATACATACATACAGTGCATTTTACCACAGAAACCATATTCCATGTTTGGTACTACATGACAGGGCTGTGTGATCATCTTCCTATCATAATGGTATTATGGTAATTTAATGCATACATACAGTGCATTTCACCACAGAAACCATATTCCATGTTTAGGACTACATGACAGGGCTGTGTGATCATCTTCCTATCATAATGGTATTATGGTAATTTAATGCATACATACATACAGTGCATTTTACCACAGAAACCATATTCCCTGTTTAGGACTACATGACAGGGCTGTGTGATCATCTTCCTATCATAATGGTATTATGGTAATTTAATGCATACATACAGTGCATTTTACCACAGAAACCATATTCCATGTTTGGCACTACATGACAGGGCTGTATGATCATCTTCCTATCATAATGGTATTATGATAATTTAATGCATACATACAGTGCATTAAATAAACTATCCTAGTGTCAAGCTGGTCCAGTCAAACACTAACAATTTGACCAAAATCAGTTTTTTGCTTTGACCTTCTGCATTGATTCTATCAAATGAATTGTCAATCAGTCAATCAGTTTACAAAGTCTTCCCTCAGTGGTAGTTGACTATTACATCATCTTGATTTACAGGAACAGACCATTACGTAGTGAATACAGGCTATTGTCTACACTGTCTATTGGTATCCTAGGTGCCGGGGACATCGGGCTAGAAAGTAAGTGAAATGTCAGATTAAATGATTGAAATGTCTTCATGTCTTCATTCACTCATTCACTCCTTCCATCCCTTCCTTCCTTCCTTCCTTCCTTCCTTCCTTCCTTCCTTCCTTCCTTCCTTCCTTCCTTCCTTCCTTCCTTCCTTCCTTCCTTCCTTCCTTCCTTCCTTCCTTCCTTCCTTCCCTCCCTCCCTCCCTCCCTCCCTCCCTCCTCCCTCCCTCCCTCCCTCCCTCCCTCCCTCCCTCCCTCCCTCCCTCCCTCCCTCCCTCCATTCATTCATTCATTCATTCATTCATTTACTGTGAAAGTAAGTTTTCAGTGGCTGTTTGAATGTGGGATATACTTGCATAATAAATGAGTAAGTGGGATATACTTGCATAATTAATGAGTAAGTTGGTTATCTTAGCATAAGTAAATAGTTAATCATATGTCTTATTTCAGTTGCAAGAGTGTGCAAGGCTTTTGGCATGACTGTCTGGGGATTGGTGCGACATAACTTGCCTCCAGAGAAGAGATCACAATATATTAATTACTATCGACAGATGTCTATGTTGCCGGAGCTCCTTGAAAATTGTGATTATGTTTGTAATGTATTGCCCAGTACGAAACAAACAATTGGATTGTTGAATGGGAATGTGTTGGAAAGCTGTAAAGCTAAGGTGAGAATTAATGGAATATCTTAAATACTGTGGAATACTTTATTTTTGCTTGGAAATAATTTTCGCTAAAGGAATGATTCAGTGAAAATAAAATCCAGCGACTATAAAGTTGTTCCTATATTTTACATTCAACTCGTCAAAAATCAGTGAAAATAAATTCCATACAAAACACCCAAAAAGTTTATTCAGTGAAAATTTATTCCAGCTGAAATAAAATATTTTACAGTATACCATATTCTCGGGGGCGGGCATTTTCACTGCATGGCAACCATCATGGTGGAAACAAAGGCCGAAAACTTTCAGAAAACAGTACTTTGGAATGGTTGTTGAGACTCCCACGAAAAGTGTAACAAGATCACCCCTGAATGTGTAACGCATATAAATTTGATTTTTCAGGATTACTTCAAATTTGAGTTTCTGTTTTCTTGAATTTTCACTGGCTCTTGACATTCCGCGTTCCTCAGCAGCGCGGGCAGAGCCCATAGAAATACATGGTACAGTGGTGCGTGTGCGTAAACATCTTGTGACGTAGCTCCACCCCGAGGATAGTCATAAGTTGAGCGCCCTCACAGTTTGTTGTAGAAAAGGAACTCAGAAAGAGGCTTCTGGAGTAAAGAACTTGATAAGCTGCATGCATATATAAGAAACCCCTCTTCCAAATGTACAGAACGTTTTGACGATTCTTGTTTTATTGACCAAACTTGCTGGTGGTAAACACATGCACCTAAATTCATCACGTCATTGCCTGTTGAATGCCTCCATAGATAGCCAAAATGAATGGAAACAAATCTGTGTCTACTGGCGATGTGTTAGCTAAAGCTTCATTAAAGCACGGTGGTGGTCGCGCAGCGCGTGTTCGAATTTCATGTAAATAAACAATTTATTTTTCACGCGTTGTATACGTCGCTATGAGTCCCATATCGAACAGGACGCGGCACGACGACTGCCCCCCTTTAAGGTAGAAGGCTTCTCATGAATTCAAATGCCCAGAATTTATTCATTTTTTAATAAATTGTATTTCTGGGCAATATATAGACTTAAAAAAAGTTGGGGGTCTCCAGGTTAATTTTCGAGAAAACTATGGTTGTATTTTTGTGAATAGCAGCAATTTTGACAGTATTATAGTGCTTTTACCATTTGTTCCTATGGTGGAGATATTATGTCATATTTCACATTGTAGGCTGGTGACATAGGCTGAAAAAATAATATGTTGTTACTGATGGTATACTTTTTGTTTCCTTGAGTTTTTTCAAAAATCTGGGTTTTAAAAAGTGTCAAAAAATGCAATTTTTGTTTAATATTGTGCTCTATGGAAAAATATTAGGACAAGTTTCCCAAAATATGTCACTGTAACACACAAAAGAATGCTATTTTATAGCGTCATATGGGACAATACCTCCACAATTTCACATAATAAACCAATTGACATTGTCGTGCGATTTACATGTATGTCCAACTTTCTCAAAAATTATGAGTAGGCTTCTACCTTAAGGTCACGTCAATGAGTATATGAACCTCAGCCCTTGGCTTTGGTGACACTTTTTGAGTTAGTAGAACACTTGATCAAAGTTTGGTTATCTCCACATATTAATTGAACTTGGACCGTCCATGGACATCAACCATGGCACACAAATATTTTATAATAATAATAATAATGTGCATTATTGTTTTAATTGTTTTCAGAAATCTGTTTTCATCAATGTTGGAAGGGGAAATATAATTACAGAGGAAAGTTTGGTGAACGCGATGAAGTAAGTGAATACTGAATATAATCGACAAGGTTGCTAGGTTACTGAGTGCCAGTGCGCCCTCTGATGGCTGTTTTTGAGTCACAATGGAATTTATACTAGCAAATTACAAATTCCATATCTTAATATTAAGTAAAATTGTTTGAAGAGTACTGTTAATGTAAGGGACCCCAGAAAGCAAAATCACATATCTAGAAATTATTTGCGCGTGTGAAAAAAATGGTAGAATTTTGTTGTATACTGTAAAATACTTTATTTTCGCTTGGAACCAATTTTCGCTATTTTCACTGAAGGAATGATTCAGTGTAAATAAAATCCAGCGAATATACCTTTTTTTTCTATATTTTACATTCAACTCATCAAAACTCAGTGAAAATAAATTCCATACGTAACACCAAAAAAGTCTTTTCAGCAAAAATTAATTCCAGCTAAAATAAAGCATTTTACAGTATTATTTTTTATTCTTCTCAAACTTTGTCCATGTTTATGAATGTATAGTATAATGTTTTTGAAGATCACAAAATCACTTTATGATTTTCTGTTGCATCATGGGTGATTCAGCGAATGGGTACAAGAAATCTTTGTACTGTAAACGCAATAATTATTCGTAGGTTTTAATTTCGCTATTTTGCTGATAAGTATAATCTGCTGAATTAAATCTACATGAACAAGTAAAATAACAATTAAACTCAATTGTTTCCTGTCAAGTTGTGAACTTAAAACCTAGTGAAATAATTCAAGGCATGAAAATAGTGAAATTAAATGTCAGTGAAAATAAATGGTTTTAACGGTATATCAGAAATGCATCATATTGAGGGCGCACTACTAAGCATATGTTCAGGCAATGGGTATTTTCGTAAGCTGTAATCAATTGTTTTATTTTCATAATAATGTAATTTAAATAAATAAAAAAACGTAAAATGTAATCAGCTATTTTAATCGACCGTAATTTGTACAAAGATATTATTTTTTGTAAGCGTATAAAGCATTTTCCAAATTAAATGTCATAATTCGTACGCAATTTCCAATTTTGATTCTTAAACTCAAATTATCCAAAAAAATTGTAAAATGTAATTAGGAATTTGCTTTATCTGTAAAGTGTAAAAACCTATTTTTTACTGTAAATGAAACTTTCGTTTTATTTCCTGTAAAAACGTAAAATGACATTTTTATTTCCTGTAATCTTGCTCCCCCTCCGCAAATATAAGGGAGACAATTGATTATCTAAAAACATAATTTATGTTCAAACTTACTGTTCAGTGATAATCCACGGCTGAATCCAATGCCACAGAATCATGTAGGCATATGCTGAACAGGGGTTTTTCTAGAAAAAAAACTGCAAAAGGGAGCACTGTAATTCAGCGACGCCACCAAGTGTGGGAGATAGGGTTCTCCCTGCCAGGGTGTGGAGTTTTTGATAATTCTAAGGGAAGTGACGGTTTCCTGTGGGGCCCCGCCAATGCCCGAACTGGCACGACATGGCCTGGCAATACCGTAGTTTCCCCGGAACCTAGCTTCCCCAGGAGTAGTGATTCACACTTGAATTTCCATACATGTGGTCCGCGGTACGAACGACAGCATTCAGGAGAACGAAATATTCACAACAAACACAATGGCACAATTACGTAGAACGTCGTGAGTTGGGAGTGTTGTCATTTTAAACTGGGTACAATATTAACAACAATGGAGCATATCCAGACTTCCTGGGTGTTGGCGGAGCCCCGCAGGGAACTGACCAGTTTGATTTCGGTAACTTCCCTAAGTTAAAGTTAAAATGAAGCATTCTAAAGCTTCCTTGGGGCCAAAATTACTATCAGACAGGTCACAGTTGAAGAATGTGGCCACATGTGATCCCCGGTCAATCAACCGTGTACCTGGTATCTGGTCAAATTGAATTGAAACCACCACGATACTAAGTCGTCAACAAAATGAGATGACTTATTTCCGCTTTGGCTGGGGTTAGAAATGGGAAGAGACAACCTGAAAGTTTGGGAAAATTCTTGAATGGCGTGATATCTTGATACATTCATTCAACAACTGATGTATTTATTCTGACTCAGAGTAAAATGAGATGCAAAAATTTAATAAAAATACAAATTTCCTATCAATGAAATATATATTTCATTAAATTTAAAAAATATTATTGAATGAAAAGTATTGCCAATATAGGACAACAATATTTCAAGAGAATTTCAGAATGTGACTATGATGTGTGACCTTTAGAAGTTTTTGTGCAAGTACCAGGATGTGTGACCTTTAGAAGTTTTTGTGCAAGTACCAGGATGTGTGACCTTTAGAAGTTTTTGTGCAAGTACCAGGATGTGTGACCTTTAAATGTTTTGTGCAATTACCAGGATGTGTGACGTTTAGAATTTTTGTGCAAGTACCAGGATGTGTGACCTTTAGAAGTTTTGTGCAAGTACCAGGATGTGTGACCTTTATAAGTTTTGTGCAAGTACCAGGATGTGTGACCTTTCAAACCTGTATTCAACATTACAGTGAATATGTTTTTTTTCAGGCAGGGTTGGCTATCCGGTGCTATTTTAGATGTCTTGCCTGCTGAACCCCTTCCTCCTGACAGTGAATTATGGAAAATGCCCCAGGTAAGATAAAACTACAAAGGTCATACTTGACATTTGAATATTTAAACTTTTACCTGACAGATCTTGTTAATTTAATTTTTATTTATTTTTTTATCTATTTAATTCTATTCTGTTTTGTAGGTTTTTATATCTCCACATATATCGGCTATCACTTTTGCTGACGAAGTAAGTATTATGTAATCACAACGGAAGTCTTTGTTTCACTAGCAAATTTCTGAATTTAAAAAAATCAGTGATTGTGATTAAATATAAAAGTTGTGAAACAACATTTTTACAGTACCCTTTATCACTGTATTCTTGGGGCGAAGCTACACCACAGAACGTTCCACGTTGCTAAGACGAGCACCACCGAGAATACAGTGGTGAGCAACTAAATTGCCATTGTAGAATGTTCTGTGATGTAGTTTCACCCCGAGAATACAGGAGTGCACGGATTGGTATTGTAGAATGTTCTGTGATGTATCTCTGCCCCGAGAATACAGTGGTGCGCATCTTAGCATCTTAGAACGTTCTGTGATGTATATAGTTCTGCACCGAGAATACAGTCGTACGTGGTTTGGCATCATAGAATGTTCTGAGATGTAGCCCCACCCCAAGAATACAGTGGTGCTCATCTTAGCATCTTAGAACATTCTGTGATGTAGCTCCACCCTGAGAATACAGTGGTGCGCGGCTTGGCATCTTAGAACATTCTGTGATGTAGTTCCACCCCGAGTATACAATAGTGCACGGCTTGGCATCTTAGAACATTCTATGATGTAGCTCTGCCCCAAGAATACAGTGGTGCACGGCTTGGCATCTCAGAACATTCTGCGATGTAGTTCCACCCCGAGTATACAATAGTGCACGGCTTGGCATCTTAGAACATTCTATGATGTAGTTCTGCCCTGAGAATACAGTGGTGAGCATCTTAGCATCTTAGAACATTCTGTGATGTAGTTCCTCCCCGAGTATACAGTGGTGCGCAGCTTGGCATCTTAGAACATTCTGTGATGTAGCTCTGCCCCAAGAATACAGGGGTGCACGGCTTGGCATCTTAGAACATTCTGTGATGTAGCTCTGCCCCAAGAATACAGGGGTGCATGGCTTGGCATCTTCGAACATTCTATGATGTAGCTCTGCCCCAAGAATACAGGGGTGCACGGCTTGGCATCTTAGAACATTCTGTGATGTAGCTCCGCCCTGAGAATACAGTGGTGTGCGTCTTTGCATCTTAGAATGTTCTGTGACGTAGCCTTGCCCCCAAGAATATGCATGTCAATTATTCCAAATTTGGTGACAATCATTAATCTTCTTTCCTATGTAATGCATACTACTATAAACTGCTAGAATTTTACGAGAGACAAATTTTCTGAATCTGTAAAAAATCCTGAAACTTTATAGCAGTGATATATCCACAACACAAAGTGTCTTTGTATGTCTGTCACGAAATTTTGTCTTCATGAATTCCGTCAAATCATGATAACATTGATGTGAAAATTAAGCTACTTAGAGTATCTGCTTAGAGTTTCTCTGTAGTAATTAATTTGTATCATATTTTACAGGTAGTGAAATTTTTTCACAAAAACTATCTGACGTATGAGAATGGAGAAGAAGTGGATTACCTCGTCAACTGGGAACAAGGATACTAATGGATGTAACCATGGTGATATCTGTATGTCGCACCTTCGGAGTTGGGAGCGATGAAAACTGATGTAAATACAGCAGTTTCTCAGTGCTCTAACTTCACATCTTTTAACCAAAATTGAGCAAAATTTGTTAAGAATCATTGTTTAAATTTGTTGGGGGGGGGGGGTGGATAATGAGATTGACAATTTTTTAATACTGAAAATGACATATTGTTTATTGGGCAGGGAGAGAGATGTCACTCAAAAACCATAGTGTTTCTAACGAACAGATGTCCTGCTTCTGAATCTGACTCCTGTCCTCTCATAAATTATCCCAAAATTTGTATACAAATCACATCAAAGATGAAATACTTTTAATCTTTACTGTATTGAGAATAACATACAAAAAAAAAATCAAAGCTCACATAGCGACGATCTGTCAGACACGCTACAAATCGAGCTGTTCTGAATGTGATGGCGGTTATAAGGAGATATGGTCCATATATTATGTTTTGAGTTAGATCATGAATATTCATAAGTTGATCATGAATATTCATAAGTTGATCATGAATATTCATAAGTTGATCATTATGCAGATTTTGCGAATAGGGTTCAGGAACTCAAGGAACTACAATATATTTTTTTACCATTGCTATTTCATTGGTATTACAAACATTGTGATTAAAAAGGTTATTGACGCAAATCAATTCATAAAAGGATATTTTATTTCTGTATGATACGTAATAATCCCCCCAAACCTGCCACACAATGTAGCCTCGTAATATCACAAATTTCTGAGTTGGTGTCTAGAGGCACTTAATCGGTCAAATACGGTATATCATTATCAGCTTGTAGACATAATTTAATGGGACATATTTTATTTTAACTGGAATTAATTTTTGATGGAAAATCTTTTTAGGTGTTTTGTATGGAATTTATTTTCACTAAGGCCAGACTTTTTTTCCTTGTTTCGCGAGTTTTTATAAGGCAATTTTTTTGAGGAGGGCGGAAAAAAAAGAAAATTAATTAGATTTTTGTGATTCTTAAAGAATTGTGAGTGAGATCATTGATCGGAGAGAAGAAATGAATTAAAATGTTATTCCATGTATAACGTTGTTTCTCATCTGCGCGAGACTTTGGTACTTTGATACTCCCACGAAAATGCAACTTGGGTTTGTTATGCGAAAAAAAAATGAAGATAAAAATAAGTTTTTTTTTCGGCAATTTTTTGCACTTACAAGTCGGCGGGCGCGAGAAATTAAATTAGATTTTTATTTCATTTTCAGCTCCTGTTCATTTGGCGGGTTCGCGAAACAAGGGATAATAAAATTCTGGTCTTATATGGTACATTCATGGGGGTGATTGTCTAACATGACAAACTTTATGATTCATTGGTGCTAGATGTATATTAATAAGGTTATTACGAGGATACCTCAAAGTGTGCGCAAAGTCAGTACAGCGAGAGTATCAACCGATGTGCAGCAGAGGTTGATTCGACGCGTACTGTCCGAATTCGTATTTCCTAATATGGTAAGATTTATTTATGGCGTTAGGGTGACAGATGTATAATAATGGTACTTACTTGGAACTGTAAGTTATTTGATTATCAATATACTCTTTTAATCTCTATAATATATTAATTGTAATAAAATGATTAAACACAAAAATGAGATTTTCGATGCTTACAAGTTTTTTATTGATTTGGAGGATGCGCTTCTTTTTGTTTGCCAGGTGTAATGGTTGATTGATGGATTCGCTGTATTGTGAGCCCGAGTGCTTCACGTTCAATCTTTTCACAACCAGTTTCTTCTTTTCATCACAAATTCACAAAATAGCTCCGTTTATAGTCTCCACTTTCTTTCAGAAGATTGGGACAAAAAAAGTCAAATTGTTTGAGTAAAAACTTAAAATTTTGTCTTTGGCTCCAAAATTAGGGTTTATTTCTAGAAATATTGAAGAAGATAAGAAAAAAAAAAGTGAAGAAAAATTTGAGTGAGAAAGTCTGGTGGTAAAAAATTTAAACCAAGTTGATTAAAATTAAAATCCTATTTTTTTTATCTTTACTTTAATCTTGTTTTCATACATTTTATTTTGTTATCAGTTTATTTCCTGGATTTTGTTTTGTAGAACTTTGTAGCAGTGAAAAATAGTTATTGGGTGCCACAACACGAGTGAATTTCTGAATCCTATAAAATTATGAAATCGCAAAAAATTCAAATCTATGAAAATTAAATGTTTTACAGGGATATATGAAAAAAACAATACACGCTACATACTGTAAAATATTTTATTTTAACTGGAAATATTTGTTCATGGAAAGACTTTTTAATTGTTTTGCTGGATTATATTTTCACTGAATTATCCCCTCAGTAAAAATAGCTAAAATTAATTCCAAGTGAAAATACAGTATTTTACAGTACATCAAATTTTAAAGCGCGATATTTATCGCGCATGTGTGACATTTGTGTTGATAAACATTGATTTTCCCACAGTCCATTGCGCTCTTCAAATGGAAATCACAAGTATGAGGTTTGACCTGGGCGCGACTTGCACTGATTACCGCCGGTGACTCCTTGATACCTTCGAATAACATGAAAATTACCTAATTAAAGCTTGGAAATGTCTCGGTTCGTACTCGTTGATCTGCGCAACAGTCAAAGTCGCCATCGTTGTTTATATGAGACCCATATATCTCGCACATGTGCGACGACTACTGCGCTTTAATCAATTTGTAATATTAGTCAATAAATTTTATATGCCTGTGATTACCAGGATTATTTAAAGTGAGAGCTAAAGTACTTGTTTTTTCCCTTCAAATAGTGTTTTCTGTTCCCTCCAGTCAGCCTAACCACTCTTTTACTGGTATGTGGTATTTTTAAAAGCTGCCTGATTGATTTCAATTACTGTATATATGCAAAAATTGGTTGGTTTTAAGTTCTCCATTTTATTTATTTTTTCTTTCTTTCTTCACATTTGGAAAATTTTAGTTAAGTAGGTGAATGTTAAGAGAGTAATTATAATTATTCGCCTTAATATTGTTATTTTATTATTATTCAATTACAACACATTTACAAATAAATATCGCTGAATTCAAACGTTTCATTCTGCCGTGTGAGGGCGCTGCAAATGCAATAGAACAATATTATTTATTTATTTATTCACATTTTACGCTGTTCTGAGTTCACGTACAGTGGGGCAAAAAACAATATGGCGGATACATTGATGTGAATTAAATGAATCCCAGCTCCATCGCTTGTACTTGTTCATTTGTCAAATTTTGCATACAATTATTGAAATTATGTTATACGGTGCCAGAACTTAACGCTTAGTTTGAAAATTATCACAAAATATGGAGCAAATATTGCATGATTTGTTGTCTAAAGAAAAAGCGAGGGTTAACAGCCATTGATAAAATTAAATTTACAAACGGTGCCGCTCTTGAATAATGAAATTAAAAACGACAATGACAGACTGCGTGTTTTTGTGGAAAATGCAGCAAAGCTATCGAAAAACAAATACATTGAAATATCTATCGTAGGTGGGCGCGCTTTGATCGGGACTTCCCTTTGACCTATCACCCCGATAATTATTCATAAAATGGCGACGTCCTCTGATTGTAATGTGTCCTGTTGCCATTCGACGTCGAGAGTTCACATGACCAGTTTGTAGCCAGTCAACAGTACGCCGGTAATAATAACGGGAAAGCGTGGGAACCCAAAATCTGCATATGACTTCAACAAATATCGACAAAGCTCCGGTTTCCGACTTTGACGATGTTGAACTAGAAACTCGGACATCCGTGAACGAAGATACAAGAACTGAACCGTTGAAAATGAAGGCTGACGTGGCAGAGGGTTCCCGGCTCAAATTGTTGGTGTGCTTTCTGGGGATTTTCGTGAGTTATTTCTTTTACGGGCTGGTGCAAGAAAAAGTGTGAGTATGGTTTCTTTGCTAACGACTTGTACCGATTAATTATTTTTTTTCACTCCTGTTATATTACGCGAGTCGAAGATGTTTATTTAATTTTAAAAAATATCGCGCGGTGGTTTACTAGATACATGTATAAATGAAATTTGGCGTGATCCGTCGATCCTAATATTATTATAGGCACGTTAATCGTATATTCCACGTCCATTTATGAGCACAAGCTGTTGCTCTGTAAACGATGTACATTTATACATGTACTATGTCCCTGCAAATTAAAACCATGGAGCTAGTATTTTTGTTGGATCCCCGTAAATGTTTGTTTTACAGTTTTTAACGCCACCCCTGCCCCGATGAGTTTCTATGTCAATATGTTCTAATTTCTTTTGAGTGTTAGTGAATGTAAATTAAAAACAAAAATGTCACTCATTTCCTATCTACATCATTATGTTAATTATAATATTATGAGATTTTTAGTAAATTTTGAAAACAAAAATCAATTGCCTACATGTACTGCTGAGAGAGCATTATAGGCATGTACTGTGGAATACTTTATTTTCGCTGGAATTAATTTTCGCTGAAAAGGCTTTTTGGACGTTTTTTATGGAATTTATTTTCACTGATTTTTGATGAGTTTAATGTGAAATATAGGAAAAAGAGTATATTCGCTGGATTTTAATTTCACGGAATCATTCCTTCAGCGAAAATAGCAAAAATAAATTCCAAGCGAAAATAAAGTATTCTATAGTATATACCGTAAAACGTGTCTTTTTAGCTAAAACGTTATTTTAGCTAATCTGCAATTTCGTTAAATTAAGATGTCGCTAATTAGAATAGTTTATATTCGCAGTGAGATTGTTGACACTTTAGCTAAATTAAGATTCAGTTTAATTCATGCATGGAGTCAAATTCGCTAAAATGGCATGTACCTATTTCAAAGTATTTTACAGTATTTGACCCATAGTCCTTAGAAAATACTGTAAAAACTATCAATAAATTGTTTACATATTGAAATGTGTAGATATCTATAGGTATCTGTTAAATAACATTTGGTATTTCCGTGAGTCGCTGGGTTGGTGGCACCACACGCTCCTAAAACTTTTAGATAAAAGTGCATATTGTCGTACACAAATATTGTACATGTATCTTGTGTCTGTCAAGATGGTGGTTGATTTGATTATTTTCTGCTGATGGCTCATCACGTGTGTCAACTTTGAATTACAGTACAGTGCAAATGTCACTTGAAAACTGGCTTGAAGCCAGCTTGGCTTGCTTTCCAAACTGCCATAAATCTACTTTTTGCAGAGTTCTTTAACTAAATATGTTTTATATTACGGTAGTAACATGGGTAAACTACAAAGAATACTGTAAAATATTTTATTTTCGCTTGGAATTCATTTTCGCTATTTTCGCTGCAGGAACGTTTCAGTGAATTAAAATCCAGAGAATATACTTTTTTTTCCTATATTTTACATTCAACTCATCAAAAATCAGTGAAAATAAATTCCATACAAAACACCCAAAATGCCTTTTCAGCGAAAATTAATTCCAGCTAAAAAAAAAGTATCTCACAGTACTTCAACACCAAAATTGTGACTTGACATAAATTATATTATCCAATCACCTCACTCGTTTACTGTCAGCTGACCAATGGTATCCAATCACATCATTACAGTGAAATCAGTGAAAATAAATACAAAACACAAAACAAAATTAATTCCCGCTAAAATAAAGTGTTTTACAGTACTCGATATATACTAGTAGTCAAGTTTTGCTCTGCGGAGCATGTTACTACATGGAAACACAATGCATTATGGGAAATTTTACTTTGGAAACTCTATATTATTTGTAATTTTTTTTTTAAATGTTTTCACAATGTTAGGATTCATGTTAATAATATACAACTTTTTCGTCTTATGTCAAAATTTAGAGATATTAAGAAATAATTTAGAGATATTAAGAAATAATTTCATCATAGAAACCAATGTAAAATTGTCAATTTGATGTTTTTTTATTATATAAAATGGTACAATGCAACAGAGGGGATGGGGATTTTATTAGAGCATGCACACGTATGAGAATTGATGAATATTTGGTTCTCAATTTTTCAAAAAAGAATGGGTGCAACTTCTGTTAGAAGTGTGCCTTCTAATTGAGATTTAATGGTACACTTTATTTTTATATTTCACAATAATTTTACAATAGAAACTATTTTTCTTTTTTTTTTAAAAATATGGGGAATTGTGTCCATTTTGTTCTACAAAATGCATAAAAAGAAGAGCAAAAAGTTGTACCACAATTTTTGCAGGATATATTATGGCACTTAATTCTTGTGAAATTATCAAATATATATTCATGAATTTAAATTGTAAGTGCATATGGCATGTATCATACTCAATATTAATTACTATAATTGTATTAGCTTGGAAACATCTGCTAATCCAAAATTTCTCCAGGAGGCAATCGCCAAAGATTGATCATGTGAAAAAAGCACCCAAATATTTTTTTGAACTGGATTACAGCTCCTTAATATTCCTAATACTGTAAGTACTTTTTCTTGGAATAAATTTCGCTATTTTCGCTGAAGGATCGATTCAGTGAAAATAAAATCCAGCGAATATACCTTCTATATTTTACATTCAACTTGTTGAAAATCAGTGAAAATAAATTCCATACAAAACGCCCAAAAAGTCTTTTCAGCGAAAATTTATTTCAGCTAAAATAAAGTATTTCACAGTAAATACAAATTTATTGTCAAATCTTAGCAATTCTCAAGGGCAGACATCCATACATTTTCACCGCCTGGCTTCTGTCACAGATGAAAACAAAGCTGAAAATATTATGGGATGGTTGTTGAGACTTTCCTGAACAGAGTGACAAGATCACTCCTGCAATATGCAACATACTGTGGAATACTTTATTTTCGCTGGAATTAATTTTCGCTGGAAAGGCTTTTTGGGTGTTTTGTGTGGGTTTAAATTTCGCTGATTTCCTATTTCAGGCATATTCAGTGGGTTTTAAATTCACGGTTTTATCATTTAGATAATGTGTTCTATGCTAAATTTTATATACTGTGGAATACTTTATTTTCGCTGGAATTAATTTTCGCTGAAAAGTCTATTTGGGCGTTCTGTATGGAATTTATTTTCACTGATTTTTGACGAGTTTAATGTGAAATATAGGAAAAAAAGTATATTCACTGGATTTTATTTTCATGGAATCATCCCTTCAGCGAAAATAAATTCCAAGCGAAAATAAAGTATTCCACAGTATATAAGTTTAGTTACCAGTACTCAGGATTATTTCAAAATTGAGTTTGTGCTGTTTTTTCGACTTTAACTGTTTCCACCGACTACTCATCCTATATTCCACAACATTGTACAATGGTGTGCATCCAAGAAACCTATATCTGATGTAGATCCACTGCGAAAGATTAGGGAGTTTTTAATTCATTTGGTAATGTATCGTTGTGCATTTTAATATTATACAATTTTTCCCTAAGTTTATTTCTGTCCAAATTATTTTGTTCAGATTATAGTACTGTACCCCCCCAGCAAGAATGGTTCATTCCTTACTTACAGTTGCCACAGTTTGATTGATGTATGTATGTACCTACATTGATTGAAGGACTGGTACAAATAGTAGGAATGGTATCAGAGGTCAATGACCTCTGTACTGATTTGTATGCCATAAATCAGTCAGTATAGTCACAGCATAGGCATTATGTTTTCAACAAAATTTTCACCGATTATATTCATGAATGATTTGTCTATCAAACTGAAAATGAAATTCTATAAAAATGTTGAAAAAAATATTCTTAGAAATTTATTATGGGGAGAATAGAGACATTAAATAATGGAAAAATTAATAATTTTTTTGTAAATTGTACGTTTTTCATAATTTTTATAAATTAAAATTTTTATTTTGAACAAAACTGTCAACACATTTTGATAAAATAACCCAAAGATTTTGTCAATATTTTGGTTGTAAAAAGGGAACTGCAAATGAACAGCAACTACAGGTACAACTACGGTAGTACCTTGTAAGAGATACTGTCAAATTCTTTATATTAGCTGGAATAAATTTTCGCTGAAAAGACTTTTTGAGTGTTATGTATGGAATTTATTTTCACTGATTTCTGACGAGCTGAATATAAAATATATTCGCTGGATTTTATTTTCACTGGATCAGCGAAAATAGCAAAAATTAATTCCAAGCGAAAATAAAGTATTTTACAGTGCACCACATAAACAATTTTTAGAGCGATTTACTACAGTCACAGATAAAATAGAAAGCTGCACGTATCAGGTGTTAAGTCGTTAGATTTTAGTCACAGCTGGTGAGGACTACATGCCATATACAGTATAGTTCCAAGCTGGCTAGTAGCTGCCATTGTCTTTTAATAAAAACTGATCATTTTTAAAGTGACTCTGATTGTCATCAATAATTTCAACTTACCCTTTATGGTATTTACTAATAAGGCCAGACTTTTATTATCCCTTGTTTCGCGAATCCGCTGAATGAACAGGAGCCGAAAATGAAATAAAAATAAAATTTTATGGCCAGCGTGTCATTGTTTACAAACAAGGGTCTACCTATGAGCCTTTCCGTTTTTAGCGTATGTTGTTATCGTCTCTTGGGACTCAAATCCCCGCGTGTGAGCAGGTGATGACCCTCTCGCTTTAGTATACCATCGTACATTATTGACTTTGTTTTGAGAAACTATTTTGATTGTCACATCATTTGTTTTTGTTCAACATTCAACATCCAAGTGGCAATTTTCGAGCACTACTGTTGTATATAATGCGAGGTTTCCTAGTAATGCTGAACAACAGTACAATCGCTGATTCATCATTGCAGGCATATTCAGTGGGTTTTGAATCCACGGTTTTATCATTTAGATAATGTGCTCTATGGTAAATTTTACATATTCACTGGGTTCTAATTTAGCACATTTTCTAGTCAGCGAAATAAGCAAAATTAATTAATTAAAACCCAGTATGTACCAGATTGGGGTAAAATAAAAATGTCGCGCCACTGATTTCCATAAAATTACACACATTTTATAACAATATTATTTACATACAACCTGAATTTATAATGTAAAAAACAAGGAAAGTATCATTATCATTGTTGTGGAATATTTCATCCGTTCACAAACTCATTACAATGACATTTATTTCTGTTTTGAGGAAGACATGAGTGGAGCTATTTTGACCATTAATTATGGACCTACATTTGTAATAGACGTAATTTCCCATTAATAACGAACCTTGATCAAATTTTGGTAAAAAAAAAAAAAAATATGAAAAAGGAAACATGATTCAGGTTTCTTTTGTAAAATGTGACCACAAGAGTTGATAGGCTAATGTAAATGTAAATCATGTCAGGATTAAATAAAGACCAGATAAGAAGAGGAATTAACACTAGTATTTACAACAGGGATTAAAAGGTCATCTCGAAATGAGACAATGCACATTAGTTATATATAGTGACACCTGTCGCTTACCTTTATTATTGGAAAAAAACTCTCAAAATGTGAATAAAGCCACACTAAATTTTATCAACTGCTGTTATGATCTTTGACATTTCTGTATTAGTAACATCCTGTTTACGACCACTTGAATGTTGGCCTGTATTCAACTTTATGAACAGTATTTCTTCTTGATGTTTTCAATACTGTAAAATGACTAATTTTCACTGGGTTTAAATTTCGCCGATTTACCATTTCAGCCATATTCACTGTTAAATTCAGGGTATCATTTAGTGTTCTATGCTATTTCATAGTCACTGTGTTTTAATTTAGCGCATTTCCCAGTCAACGAAATAAGCAAAATTAAAACCCAATGAATAATTAATCCTTTTATAGTACTTGGTTTCATGTTTCATTCATAAGATTAAACTCATAAGCTACATGTATATTGAGTTAACGATACAGAAATACTTATTTCTCACTCTTAATGTGATTTACTAGCATTTGAAAAGAAAACAGAATAAATTCTTGTTTCCACTTTGGCCGTAACAACATGGACGACATGCTTTGGAAAAAAACTTGGCTGTCAGGTCAGAGGTCAATGTCTCAAAATACACATTTTAGATGATTGCGAAAATAAAGTGTATATACGTTTTCAATTTCAAAGCAGATTAATTTTACATTGAAATATTTAAAATAAAAGTTAAATGAATTAAAGTAGTTGAATGGAAAAATGAATATTAATTTGCTCTTGAATATTAATGAACTCATGAATATTAATTAGCGACCGCACTCGAATTAGGCTGGGCAGAACCCTGAGTATTGTATACTGAATCATTAAAATATGACTTATTTTAACCATAGATACACACCTCTGTCATTTACCTAAGCTACTAGTAAATTTGTTACTGTACGTATAATATTAAAACACAACTTGATTTTTTTGAACTCTTGAATTTGTCTCTCGCGAACTTAAAAAAAAGATTTTCAGTGCTCCAGTTTCGTAATAAAAACTGTATGTTCTCTTATAATACCGTTTTGTATTTTCCAGATCTAGTCTTGAAATTGTCAATTCTAGCAAAAACATGGTATGTTGTGTTCACTAGTGTTGTTGACTAATTTGTCTATTTGTTTATTTACAGTACTCGGGGTAAATACGGCGAGGGCGCAGAAGCTGAATATTTTACATATACGTTATCTTTGGTGTTTTCACAGTGTATTATTAATGCACTCGTTGCAAAAGCAGGTATGTTAATTTTGACTAGTAATAGTGATAGGAAGATGGTCACACAGCCCTGTCATGTAGTTAATTTTCGCTGAATAGACTTTTTGGGTGTTTTGTATGGAATTTATTTTCACTGAGTTTTGACGAGTTGAATGTGAAATATAAGAAAAAAAGGTATATTCGCTGGATTTTATTTTCATTGAATCAGTCCTTCAGCGAAAATTAATTCCAAGCGAAAATAAAGGATTTTATAGTAGCTAACTTAAAGCTGACTTAAAGGCTAACTTGCCTTGCTTTTAATACTTCCACATATCTAAACTGCAGAGTAATCTATTTCATGGCAGTAGCGAAAGTAAAATCATAAGTTTTTTTGAAAAGGCAATGCCAGCTACCAGCCAGCTTGGCAATTAAAGCGCGGTGGTTTTTCGCGTGTTTGAATTTCATGTAAATAAACAATGTATTTTACACATGTTTTATACGCCGCTATGAGTCCCATATCAAACAGGACGCGGCACGATGACTGCCGCCGTTTAAGTTACGACTGACTGTACTGTATACTGGTACGTCGCTGTCACCAGCTGTGACTAAAATCTAGCACACGCACACCACCTATCACATGCTGCTTACCATTGAACAGATTTTAATACAGCTTTTTATTTCACGCACAGAGTAAATAGTTATGTAAATATGTATTTATGTATTTATTTTATTTATTGTATTTTATTTATTTAAATATGTAAATTGTTCTGAAAATTTGTTTATGCAGTACTGTAAAAGGATTAATTATTCACTGGGTTTTAATTTTGCTTATTTCGCTGACTGGAAAATGCGCTAAATTAATTAAAACCCAGTGAATATGTAAAATTTAGCATAGAACACATTATCTAAATGACGAAACCGTGAATTTAAAACACACTGAATATGCCTGAAATGGTAAATCAGTGAAATTTAAATCCAGTGAAAATTAGTCATTTTACAGTATATCTCTCTGACCTGCTCTCGCCACCTTTGTCAATATTGAATCTCAATTACAAAGTACTAAATACTGTAAAATGACTAATTTTCACTGGGTTTATATTTCACTGATTTACCATTTCAGGCATATTCAGTGTGTTTTAAATTCACTGTTTTATCATTTAGCTAATGTGTTCTATGCTTTATTTTACATACAGCGCATTTTTCAGTCAGCGAAAATAAGCGAAATTAAAACCTAGTGAATAATTAACCCTTTTACAGTAGTTGGTTAATTTTTCTTTTTTAACCGAAATATTGTCAAAATATTTCTGTTAATTTATGAAATTTTTTTGACAGTATCAGGTTTGGTGTCTCTTTCCAAAATAAATATCATAATTTATGAAAATTATTAAATATTATTTTTTATTTTTACTCTTGTTTTTCCCTCCAAAATTTCAATTGATACTTTTCAACATTTTTTACTGGGAATCAAATTATTGACCGTGGTTGTTATATGACATTGTGGTAACACTAATAACAAGGCTACAGAACATTCTTACAGTTAGTTAGAACAATAGTTACAGAACATTGTCAACTTTGTTTTGAGCTGATCAATATTCAATCGATTATTTTTAATAAATATTTTTTTTGGAGAATTTTGTTCAAATTTGGAATATGTCAGTCATTCGTATGGAGATAAGAGTAGACGTCACATGTATGCTATGTGTGTATGATCTTTCGAAAAAAAAAATTACGCGAACATAGTATGTGAAATGAACCGAATGTGGACAGTTCAAACGATTTAACATTTTTCAATCTCAGTTGCGTTTCTTCACAATGGCATTTTGATTATTTATTTGTTGGTGAATCGCAAGGAAAAGTTTATGAGTACCCGCAGTACATCTGTCATCCTCCTAGTTTTTGTTTGTCCATTTGTTTGTCCGAATATTTTTGCATAATTAATTGCATTATGGTAATGGCCAGGAATGCCATTAAATTCAAATGCTATATTCTCATAATGGTTTTGCACTGTAATAGACCATTTTCCGTTCACTGCGAGAATCACGCGTTATGCGTGAAATCAAACGTAAAAACAGGACAAACAAAGGTCATAGCGTCGTAGTCGCTTCAAACATCGCGTGGGATTCGACAAACGCGAAAGTATTTCGGGGACATTTCCATGCTTAATAATGTGCTGTCCACATTTGATGATAAACAATTTCGATTAAGTAAGGGTATTCGGAAGCAATATTCCTCTGTCGAAGATCGGCCGGCTACGAAAGCTACGAAATAAAGAAATTCTAGTTCAAAATCAAATCGTTCGATTTTTGCGGCAGAAGTTCGACGCGCGTCTTTCATGCATCTCGCGAGATCTCGCAATTGTACGGAAAATCATCTATTTATTCCACAGTGGATAACCACAGTGATTTAGTAGCAGCATAGTACTTCCTATCTAATTGGTTTATATTATCATGATTACTTTGGGTATTGGGTATTTGAATTAAAGGTTTCTCAACATGATTTCCATAACTATTAATGAAACCACATGATTGCACTGTGGCATGAATGTGATCCAAATTGAACCACATGATCATTTTGGGCCATTCCAATTAATATCTGCACCCCTTACTGTGGAGCCAAGTAATCATTCTTTTGCTTTGATAACTTTAATTTAAATTGGTTTCATCAGCCAATCAAAGAATCTTTCGGATAGTGAATTTTTTTTTTTGCCACTCTCAACTTTCTAAGAGGATATGTGAATATTTCGGCGTTATTAGAAGACAAAACTCAGAGACAAATGACACACTATAGTTTTGTTTTGTGTTTTGAATGTCATTTGTGTCAGGCAACAGTGACTTTTTCCTTTTTTGTATGTGCAAATTGCAAGTGCTAGTGCTGACACACATCTCCCCTATCTAATGGCTATTTAATCCTCTATCCTGCTTGATCGAACCTTAGCGCCTGCAGACCTTAACCAAGATTCTCCCAAAGTTGCACAAGTTAGTGAATAAAACACAGCCACTGGAATTGGCCTTCCCATCGAGTCTGTGGCACACTCACCCAGGGCATGGCCTCGACCCTTTGATTTTCGGATTTAAATTTGGGTCTACCGATCATAAGTCTGATGCAACAACCACAAGGCTACCAGTGCCTGGGAGATATTGCACAGCTTATTGTGTCATTACAATTGATATTTACACCCCCCCCCATTTATAGCGCCAATAAATCATGTGTAATTTAGATATATAGATATATTGCTAGTTTAAAAGCAAGCTAAGCTACTTAACTGTTAAATTGCGCTTCGATCGTACTGGAGGTCAAAAGTCAAATGATACGCTGATACCATTTTGAACTACTAGAGGCTTCTATCTTAATGTGAAGTGTGTCTCATTAAAACATGTAAGTGGCATGTGTCATTGGAGATGTGTGTTCAATTTGTTGGGCTAATCTGCACTGGCTCGGAAGGTTGTAAATGATTAGCTAGTTTGAATTTGCATAACAATACTGACAATGAACGTGCATTCAACGCCACAAGTTTTTTTTGTTTTTTTAGCCAATCAGAATTCATCTTCCGAGCCAGTGCAGATCAGCCGAATTTGTTACTTCTTAATAATGCTGTCAAAAAAAACTATTCTTTTTTTTTTTTTTCTTCTTGTGCATATAAATGGAGTGTCAAAATCTATACTATACTTGCTCATCAGATATAGAATAGACTTAAATACTTCTGTTTTATTTTTTGTGTTGCTGAGTTTGCATGTGTATGTCAAAAGCGGGTCCATTTTACCGGTTATAACATGACATTTGCGAGTTGATTTGCATTAGTTTTTCACCAGTAGAGTGGAAAAATTTGGATGTTGCTCTGATGAAATGTCTTGCAAAAGTATGCATGGTCTGAGCATGACTTAAGATTTAGCTAGCTGCACACTGGCTTTATAAAGCTGACTCAGCTTACTCTCAGAGCCATCATGCATCTATATTATGGCGAGTAATTTGTCTAAATACATTGTATGTCTTTCATTGTTAGTAACAAAGGTAATTACTGGAGCACTGTACACAGGCTTGACTGTACCTGGGCAGACACTGTACACAGGCTTGACTGTACCTTGGGCAGACACCGTACACAGGCTGACTGTACCTTGGGCAGACACCGTACACAGGCTTGACTGTACCTTGGGCAGACACCGTACACAGGCTTGACTGTACCTTGGGCAGTCACTGTACACAGGTTTGACTGTACCTTGGGCAGACACCGTACACAGGCTTGACTGTACCTTGGGCAGTCACTGTACACAGGTTTGACTGTACCTTGGGCAGACACCGTACACAGGTTAGACTGTACCTTGGGCAGACACTGTACACAGGTTTGACTGTACCTTGGGCAGACACCGTACACAGGTTAGACTGTACCTTGGGCAGACACCGTACACAGGCTTGACTGTACCTTGGGCAGACACCGTACACAGGTTTGACTGTACCTTGGGCAGACACAGTACACAGGCTTGACTGTACCTTGGGCAGACACCGTACACAGGCTTGACTGTACCTTGGGCAGACACCGTACACAGGCTTGACTGTACCTTGCGCAGACACCGTACACAGGTTTGACTGTACCTTGGGCAGACACCATACACAGGTTTGACTGTACCTTGGGCAGACACCGTACACAGGTTTGACTGTACCTTGGGCAGACACCGTACACAGGTTTGACTGTACCTTGGGCAGACACCGTACACAGGTTTGACTGTACCTTGGGCAGACACCGTACACAGGTTTGACTGTACCTTGGGCAGACACCGTACACAGGTTTGACTGTACCTTGGGCAGACACCGTACACAGGTTTGACTGTACCTTGGGCAGACACCGTACACAGGTTTGACTGTACCTTGGGCAGACACCGTACACAGGTTTGACTGTACCTTGGGCAGCCACTGTACACAGGTTTGACTGTACCTTGGGCAGCCACTGTACACAGGTTTGACTGTACCTTGGGCAGACACCGTACACAGGTTTGACTGTACCTTGGGCAGACACCGTACACAGGTTTGACTGTACCTTGGGCAGACACCGTACACAGGTTTGACTGTACCTTGGGCAGACACCGTACACAGGTTTGACTGTACCTTGGGTGGTCACTGTACACAGGTTGGACTGTACCATAGGTGGTCACTGTACACAGTTTTGACTCTACCTTGGGCAGTCACTGTACACAGGTTTGACTGTACCTTGGGCATTCACTGTACACAGGTTTGACTGTACCTTGGGCAGTCACCGTACACAGGTTTGACTGTACCTTGGGCAGACACCGTACACAGGTTTGACTGTACCTTGGGCAGACACCGTACACAGGTTTGACTGTACCTTGGGCAGACACTGTACACAGGTTTGACTGTACCTTGGGCAGACACCGTACACAGGTTTGACTGTACCTTGGGCAGACACCGTACACAGGTTTGACTGTACCTTGGGCAGACACCGTACACAGGTTTGACTGTACCTTGGGCAGACACCGTACACAGGTTTGACTGTACCTTGGGCAGACACCGTACACAGGTTTGACTGTACCTTGGGCAGACACCGTACACAGGTTTGACTGTACCATAGGTGGTCACTATACACAGGTTTGACTCTACCTTGGGCAGTCACTGTACACAGGTTTGACTGTACCTTGGGTGGTCACTATACACAGGTTTGACTGTACCTTGGGTGGTCACTATACACAGGTTTGACTGTACCTTGGGTGGTCACTATACACAGGTTTGACTGTACCTTGGGTGGTCACTGTACACAGGTTTGACTGTACCATGGGCAGACCCCGTACACAGGTTTGACTGTACCTTGGGCAGACACCGTACACAGGTTTGACTGTACCTTGGGTGGTCACTGTACACAGGTTTGACTGTACCATAGGTGGTCACTGTACACAGGTTTGACTCTACCTTGGGCAGTCACTGTACACAGGTTTGACTGTACCTTGGGTGGTCACTATACACAGGTTTGACTGTACCTTGGGTGGTCACTATACACAGGTTTGACTGTACCTTGGGTGGTCACTGTACACAGGTTTGACTGTACCATGGGCAGACCCCGTACACAGGTTTGACTGTACCATGGGTGGTCACTGTACACAGGTTTGACTGTACCATGGGCAGACCCCGTACACAGGTTTGACTCTACCTTGGGCAGTCACTGTACACAGGTTTGACTGTACCTTGGGTGGTCACTATACACAGGTTTGACTGTACCTTGGGTGGTCACTATACACAGGTTTGACTGTACCTTGGGTGGTCACTATACACAGGTTTGACTGTACCTTGGGTGGTCACTGTACACAGGTTTGACTGTACCATGGGCAGACCCCGTACACAGGTTTGACTGTACCATGGGTGGTCACTGTACACAGGTTTGACTGTACCATGGGCAGACCCCGTACACAGGTTTGACTCTACCTTGGGCAGTCACTGTACACAGGTTTGACTGTACCTTGGGTGGTCACTATACACAGGTTTGACTGTACCTTGGGTGGTCACTGTACACAGGTTTGACTGTACCATGGGCAGACCCCGTACACAGGTTTGACTGTACCATGGGTGGTCACTGTACACAGGTTTGACTGTACCTTGGGTGGTCACTATACACAGGTTTGACTGTACCTTGGGTGGTCACTGTACACAGGTTTGACTGTACCTTTGGCAGTCACTGTACACAGGTTTGACTGTACCTTGGGTGGTCACTATACACAGGTTTGACTGTACCTTGGGCAGTCACTGTACACAGGTTTGACTGTACCTTGGGCAGTCACTGTACACAGGTTTGACTGTACCTTGGGCAGTCACTGTACACAGGTTTGACTGTACCTTGTGCAGTCACTGTACACAGGTTAGACTGTACCTTGGGCAGACACTGTACACAGGTTTGACTGTACCTTGGGCAGTCACTGTACACAGGTTAGACTGTACCATGGGTGGTCACTGTACACAGGTTTGACTGTACCTTGGGTGGTCACTATACACAGGTTTGACTGTACCTTGGGTGGTCACTGTACACAGGTTAGACTGTACCATAGGTGGTCACTGTACACAGGTTAGACTGTACCATAGGTGGTCACTGTACACAGGTTAGACTGTACCATAGGTGGTCACGATACACTTTTTTGTCTGTACTTTGGGTGGTCACTGTACACAGGTTTGACTGTACTTTGGGTGGTCACTGTACACAGGTTTGACTGTACCTAGGGTGGTTACTATATGCAGGTTTGACTGTACCTTGAGTGGTCACTATACACAGGTTTGACTGTACCTTGAGTGGTCACTATACACAGGTTTGACTGTACTTTGGGTGGTCACTATACACAGGTTTGACTGTACTTTGGGTGGTCACTATACACAGGTTTGACTGTACCTTGGGTGGTCACTATAAACAGGTTTGACTGTACTTTGGGTGGTCACTATACATACATGCAGACACAACTGTACTTTTATGCTGTTGATTTTTCAGTGAATCCCATATAACAATATTCTGTCAGTCATAACAGTTTTCTTAAATGTTTACGTGCTTATCATGAGCGGCGATAACAATAAACATTAAATACCCGAGGGCTTATGGGTAGACACTTGTTTGTAATCAACGAAACACCATGGCTGTCTGCCACATGTACAGATGATGACTCCCTTCCTTTTAAGTATTTATTTAGTATTTTATTTTTTTTTTTTTTTTGTCTTTTTTTATGATTTTCAGTTATTCAATATGTAAAGCCGTCTCCAGATACAACTCTGAATACTTATTATGCAGCTTGCTCATTTACATATATTGGTGCCATGGTAGGCAGTAATTGGGCTCTACGCTATGTCAGTTATCCTACACAGGTATTAGGGAAGTCATGTAAACCAATACCAGGTAAGTACTGTCTCTGTAATCCTATTATTGCATGTATTCAGGGAACAGCGCCCTCTTGCCCTCATGCCCTCATGCCATGGCCATGTGCTCCCTTACCCCGGGGAGCAAATGCTCTGGCAACCATAAAATTCTGTTTGACCAGGGATCGCCGCAGTTTTCAACTGTGACCTGTCTGATAGTAATTTTGGCCGCAAGGAAGCCATAGAATGCTCCATTTTAACTTAGAATTATCAAAAACTCCACACCCTGGTGGGGAGAATCCTATCTCCCCCACTTGGTGGTGCTGCAGAATTGCAGTGCTCCCTCGTGCATTTTTTTTCTAGAAAAATCCCTGTGTATTTATATATAAAAAAAACTGTAAGTTGTAAATATCTTTGCATTTACTCAGTATTGACAGTTGAGTAGAATCTTATATTCAAGGAAGAATTTGAATTGTCAACCCAAACAGAAGCTTCTCTCTGATTGGTCCGACTGTTTAAAATTAGCGTTGGATAGCCAATCAGGTATTATGTTGTAAATTTCTTTGCATTGACTCCATATTGGCAGTTGAGTAGAAGCATATATACAAGGAAGAATTTGATTTGTCAATACCAACAAGCTGCTTGATTGGTCTGACTGATAGGTTGGGTAGCCAATCAGGCACAATCTTGTAAGTAGTATACAAGGAATAATTTGATTGGTTGAAAAAACCTTTCAACAAACAAGCTGCTGTCTGATTGATTGCCTGTTTTGACAGGCTTCACAATGATTTGAAATTGGCATAGTATCGACTGACGAACAGCCTCAGATTTGTAATATGTAAATCATGTCCATATATGGTAGTTATACATGTAAACAAATTGTCTTTGTCATGTTTTGTCTTTAATAACCAGAACATGACTATTATTCATCCAAAATGTTATTGTCTTCATGCAATCTTAATTTTACATTTCACACCATGTATTTACCATATTACCATATAAGTATTTATCCAGTTCACAATTAATCACAAGATTAACAACAAATTGGCTTTTTCGATGTTTGTTTTAATAAAATTGCTCAAAATACAACCATGTCATACCTTGCCAAGTAAATGAGATTAAATCCCATTTTATATTTTTTTTTTCATTTTTCATAATTTTATATTTTTATATTTTCATAATTTGTTTTAAATATTTTTTTTTAATTGTTTTACTGTACACGCTTTAATTATTCACAGATTTTAAATTTCGCTATTTTCGCTGAGAACAAAATATGCTAAATTAATTATTAGTCATATGAACAAATAGAATAACAATAGAACATATGGTTTCCCTGCCATGAACATCAAATTAAAAAAATTAAATTCTAGTGAAAATAAATGCTTTCACAGTATTCTCACTACTGTACATTGTTTTTGTTTCAGTGATGATACTGGGTGTAATATTTGCCAGAAAACGTTATAATCTTGCCAAGTATTTGTGCGTCTTATTGATCGTAATAGGCATCACGTTATTCATGTATAAAGATAACGTGTCTAGTAAAGACGATGATCATACATTTGGTATGGGTGAAATGCTCTTGGTAAGTACTGTATATGTTACCACTATAATCTTTTAAAAACCAAAACAGCAACAGTACGGTCCAAGCGTAACTTGAAATTCATCTACCTGTAAGCTGGCTTGCTTAAAGCACGGTGATCGTCACGTAGCCCGTGTTCGAATTTTATGTAAATTATTGATGACAATCATACTCACTTTAAAAATGATAAGTTTTTATAAAAAGGCAATGCCAGCTACTAGCCATCTTGGAAGTTGAAGTGTGGCGGTCGTCGCGCAGCGCAGCACAGCGCTTGTTCGAATTTCATGTAAATAAACAATGTATTTTACACGCGTTGTATACGTCGCTGTGAGTCCCTTATCGAACAGGACGCGGCACAACGACTGCCGCCCTTTAACTGTCAAAACTGTCGCATATCTGAATTGATCTGTATTCCCTGGGGGCGGAGCTATGTTACCGTACATTCTACACTGCTGATACGTGCACCACTGTACCATGTATTTCTGTCGTTGAAAACAGTAAAGTCAAAGAAACAGCACAAACTCAACTTTGTAGTAATCCTGGGCAACCAAATTTTGATACTGTGGAATACTTTATTTTTGCTGGAATTAATTTTTGCTGAAAAGGCTTTTTGGACGTTTTACTTGGAATTTATTTTCACTGATTTTTTATGAGATTTATGTGAAATATAGAAAAAAAGTATATTTGCTGGATTTTATTTTCACGGAATCATCCCTTCAGCGAAAATAGCGAAAATAAATTCCAAGCGAAGATAAAGTATTCCACAGTATTTTGCGCATGTATCTTATTACACTATCTCAAAGTACAGTTTTCTGAGAGTTCATCGTGATGGTTACCAGGTGGTAAAAATGCCCAGATGGATGCCCCTGAGAATAACCTGCCTGGATATGTCTCATGTTTGTAAACATTGGTAAATCTGTATTTATCCGGCTAAGTGTCCAGGGTCCTGATTTTGGAAAATTGACATAAAATAGGAATCATTTGAATTGGGATTTTTCTGCCGAAAAACACGTCCAATACGCGTGAACTCAAAATGAATTAAAATGTCAGGGGTTAAACTGCGTAAAATGATTTCCAGTCTGGACAAATTACAGATCAACTGTCATACAAGATCAATAATAATTTACAAATTTACACAGTGAAAATTCATAGTTGTTTGAAAAAATTTTTCAGCGTCTATTTGTACCTTCATTGCCTCTTCATCAAAGTCCAAACCCCCAAAGTCCATGTTGATGTCATTGTTGCCGTCAGACAAAATCCCTACAGCTTCGTCCTAAATTTCGTTGATGTCGTCGCTCACAATTTGGACTTAGCACTTCTAATCCACTGATTTCGCAGTCTGTCAGCTTGGGACTTTTAATTTATTTCGCATTAAAGAGACAAGACAAATGGGGTCGCTCTGATACAATGGCACACGATGCTTTTGTTTCCGACCTTTAAGCATCCGCTTTACCGATTGGCTAAGAATTACATCACTACTAGTGTTTCATCATAGAGGTCAAGTCAACATTGCTTTCTTATCACACTAAACATTTATCAATCATGGTGAAAGTTATTACATGTGCTAACATAAGTGAAAATGTCATGCAATTGTGAAATTTAAAAAAATCATCTCCATTTACCGAATTTATTTTGCCCTCTTCAACATATTTTTGAAGGGTTAATGTGGTAATGACTTGACATCTGTATCTGAATAAATTACTGTAAAACATGTTGAAAAAGGTGGCATGTAATTTTAGCGAATTGTGGTAAAATGCCGTAATAGCGAAATGTTGATTTAGCGAATCTCTGTCATTGTTGATTTCTTAGTTTGGTGGCCATTTTGAATTGATAATAAAGTCATTAGCGACATCTTGAATTAGCGAATCAGTTCTCTCACTAAATTCGCGAAAAAGACATGTTTTACAGTATTCAACAACTTTGACTGTAAAATTAAGCAGATATGGTGTAGTTGGTGCAATTTGAAATTCAATTGAATCATAGAAAAAAAATGTAGGAAGTGGGCTCATCAAAGCTCTACCTTTTCAATATCTGCCCAAAATTTCATCTATTTTAATAATTCACTCTTAGGACTAGATATACCTTGATCTATTATGCAAAAACTTTTCTTGCAATATCACCTATATTGTGAATGTATTTGGTTCAAAACAAGGACAACGATATTTTACCTTCAATTGTTTCTAAATATGCGCAAAATTTACAACACATTGAGGGCGCTGTCTCTAAATATGCAACAAATGAATACCTTGAGGACGCTGTTCTTTAAATATGATCAAAATTAACAACACATTGAGGGCGCTGTCTCTAAATATGGCACAAATGAATACCTTGAGAACACTGTCCTTTAAATATGATCAAAAATAACAACACATTGAGGGCGCTGTCTCTAAATATGCCACAAATGAATACCTTGAGGACGCTGTCCTTTAAATATGATCAAAATTAACAACACATTGAGGGCGCTGTCTCTAAATATGCCACGAATGAATACCTTGAGGACGCTGTCCTTTAAATATGATCAAAATTAACAACGCATTGAGGGCGCTGTCTTTAAATATGGCACAAATGAATACCTTGAGGACACTGTCCTTTAAATATGATCAAAATTAACAACACATTGAGGGTGCTGTCTTTAAATATGGCACAAATGAACACCTTGAGGACTCTGTCCTTTAAATATGATCGAAATTAACAACACATTGAGGGCGCCGTCTCTAAATATGCCAGGAATGAATACCTTGAGGACGCTGTCCTCTAAATATGATCAAAATTAACAACACATTGAGGGCACTGTCTCTAAATATGGCACAAATGAATACCTTGAGGACACTGTCCTTTAAATATGATCAAAAATAACAACACATTGAGGGCGCTGTCTCTAAATATGCCACAAATGAATACCTTGAGGACGCTGTCCTTTAAATATGATCAAAATTAACAACGCATTGAGGGCGCTGTCTTTAAATATGGCACAAATGAATACCTTGAGGACACTGTCCTTTAAATATGATCAAAATTAACAACACATTGAGGGTGCTGTCTTTAAATATGGCACAAATGAACACCTTGAGGACTCTGTCCTTTAAATATGATCGAAATTAACAACACATTGAGGGCGCTGTCTCTAAATATGGCACAAATGAACACCTTGAGGACACTGTCCTTTAAATATGATCAAAATTAACAACACATTGAGGGCACTGTCTCTAAATATGCCAGGAATGAATACCTTGAGGACGCTGTCCTCTAAATATGATCAAAATTAACAACACATTGAGGGCGCTGTCTCTAAATATGGCACAAATGAATACCTTGAGGACACTGTCCTTTAAATATGATCAAAAATAACAACACATTGAGGGCGCTGTCTCTAAATATGCCACAAATGAATACCTTGAGGACGCTGTCCTTTAAATATGATCAAAATTAACAACACATTGAGGGCGCTGTCTTTAAATATGCCACAACTAAACACCTTGAGGACGCTGTTCTTTAAATATGATCGAAATTAACAACACATTGAGGGCGCTGTCTCTAAATATGGCACAAATGAACACCTTGAGGACACTGTCCTTTAAATATGATCAAAATTAACAACACATTGAGGGCGCCGTCTCTAAATATGCCAGGAATGAATACCTTGAGGACGCTGTCCTCTAAATATGATCAAAAATAACAACACATTGAGGGCGCTGTCTCTAAATATGCCACAAATGAATACCTTGAGGACGCTGTCCTTTAAATATGATCAAAATTAACAACACATTGAGGGCGCTGTCTTTAAATATGCCACAACTAAACACCTTGAGGACGCTGTTCTTTAAATATGATCGAAATTAACAACACATTGAGGGCGCTGTCTCTAAATATGGCACAAATGAACACCTTGAGGACACTGTCCTTTAAATATGATCAAAATTAACAACACATTGAGGGCGCCGTCTCTAAATATGCCAGGAATGAATACCTTGAGGACGCTGTCCTCTAAATATGATCAAAATTAACAACACATTGAGGGCGCCGTCTCTAAATATGCCAGGAATGAATACCTTGAGGACACTGTCCTTTAAATATGATCAAAATTAACAACACATTGAGGGCGCTGTCTTTAAATATGGCACAAATGAATACCTTGTGGACACTGTCCTTTAAATATGATCGAAAGTAACAACACATTGAGGGCGCTGTCTCTAAATATGTCACAAATGAACACCTTGAGGACACTGTCCTTTAAATATGATCAAAATTAACAACACATTGAGGGCGCTGTCTCTAAATATGGCACAAATGAATACCTTGTGGACACTGTCCTTTAAATATGATCGAAAGTAACAACACATTGAGGGCGCTGTCTTTAAATATGGCACAAATGAACACCTTGAGGACTCTCTCCTTTAAATTCAATAGAATTAAAAAACATTGAGGGCGCTGTTTCTAAATATGCCTAAAATGAATACCTTGAGGATACTTTTGCTGGTTCCTGCCTCAGGTGTCATGGCGTACCAAGCCACAAGAGGCCGGTAATTAGTAACGAATCCGGTATTCTGATTGGTCCATCACTTTTTTGTTGGTTGTTCTATTTCCCTTGGTTACCTGACGTCAGCGCTTACGCTCGTGGCCGTTCAGGGGTTTTCTTTTACTTTCGAAAGTTCAGTAAATAAAAAAAACTGTTTCTTTTGTTATAAAATTGCACAGAACATCTCAATCAAATATGTAAATCTAGCAGGCAGTATGTATGAGCATGGCTTTATTGTAGCATTGCGATTACTAGTTACCTGCATCTTACCTGCCATTCGCAAAGGACGCCGGAAACCAGCGAAGAGGACACTGTCCTTTAAATATGATCAAATTAAAAACACATTTAGGGTGCAGTCTCTAAATATGCCACAAATGAACACATGAAAAGTTTTTTTAATATGATCAAATTGAATTGTGAACTGTCATCATGTTGCGAGAGGGTGTCACCTGCACACATGCGGGAATTGAGTCCCAAACGACGATAACAACACACACTAAAAATGCAAAGGCTCATGGGTAGATGCTTGTTTGTAAACAATGACGCACTATGGCCACCTGAAGCATGCGCAGGTGACGACTCCCTCGCTTTAAAGTAATAGCAATCTCAGCTTTTCATCAAATGAAATGAATTAAAACAAATGTGTTTTCATCTACTTTAGGTGAAACGAAACCAGAATACTCAGAATTTATTCATTTTGAAATAAATTGTCCTACTGGGCAATATATGGATTTTATCAGCTTTACTTTGTCATGGAACATTAGTTTTATGATTTCACACAATAAACCAATGAACATTGTCATGTGATTTATGATCAAAAAATTATGAATAGGCTTCTACTTAAAGCGGGGGGTGGGGGGTGGGGGGGTGTCTTCACCTACGCATGCGTCAGATGGCCATAGCGTGTCATTGTTCACAAACGAGCGTCAACTCATGATGCGTTTTTAGCATGTGTTGTTATTGTCGCTTGGGACTCGATTCCTATCCATGCGCAGGTGATGACCTCCCGCTTCAAATATTTGTAATTTGTTTTTCTCCTCTGCATCATGTCAGAATTTGCTATTTTAAAAAAAAAAAATGTTTTTTTTTTTTTTTTTTAGATACTATCACTGACTCTGGATGGTGCTACTGGGGCAATACAGGAACGAATGAGAAGTGAACATAAGACTGCACCACATCCAATGATGTTCAACATGAATCTATGGTCTATGTTGTATTTGGCTGTAGGTAAGGATCATAGGTCATAGGTCAATCCTTCCTGATACTGTAGAATACTTTATTTTTGCTTGGAATTTATTTTTGCCATTTTCGCTGAAAGAATGATTCTGTGAAAATATTTCACATTAAACTCAGCAAAAATCAGTGAAAATAAATTCCATACAAAACGCCCAGAAAGCCTTTTCAGTGAAAATTAATTCCAGCGAAAATAAAGTATTCCACAGTACTTTATTTTAGCTGGAATTAATTTTCGCTTGAAACCATCTTTTGGGTGTTTTGTAAGGAATTTATTTTCACTAATTTTGACGAGTTCAATGTAAAATATAGGAAAAAAGGTATATTCGCTAGATTTTATTTTCGCTGACACATTCCTTTTGCGAAAATTGCGAAAATTCATTCTAAGTGAAAATAAAGTATTTTACAGTACCTAAACTAGAGTTACTCTAGAATGCTTTATTTGGAATTAATTTTTGCTGAAGTAATGTGAATACTGTAGAATACTTTATTTTCGCTTGGAATTTATTTTCGCTATTTTCGCTGAAGGGATGATTCCGTGAAAATAAAATCCAGCGAATATACTTTTTTTCTTATATTTCACATTAAACTCATCACAAATCAGTGAAAATAAATTCCATACAAAATGCCCAAAAAGCCTTTTCAGCGAAAATTAATTCCAGCGAAAATAAAGTATTCCACAGTATCCAATTTTTGCTATATTTTACATTCAACTTGTCAAAAATCAGTGAAAATAAATTCCATACAAAACATTGAAAATGTCTTTTTAGCTAAAATTAATTCCAGATAAAATAAAGTATTTTACAGTTTTAGATATGTTCATAGTCGCTAATGCCAAGTCAAGAATAAAATTACTTTGTTAGGAATAGCATGTATAAATAAACTGCTGTAGAATACTTTATTTTCGCTTGGAATTGATTTTCGCTATTTTCGCTGAAAGGATGATTCCATGAAAATAAAATCCAGCGAATATGCTTTTTTTCCCTATATTTCACATTCAACTCGTCAAAAATCAGTGAAAATAAGTTACATACAAAATGCCTTTTCAGCGAAAATTAATTCCAGCGAAAATAAAGTATTTCACAGTGTTTCAATAGAGAGCTGTTATCACCATCATCCCAAAATTACTAATTTCTTGTTCAAAGCCAGAAAATTGTACTGAAATGTACATCAGGAAATGAGCATAACTACTTGGACCACAAAAAACGTGTGTGTCAGTAACATATTAATGTAGAGGACGCTGTCCTGAGAAATGGATTACTATAAGATAAAATCCTTATGGGCGAACATCTGTTGATTGCCAGGCCGAAAACTCTCTGAGGGGGAGTGGGTGGTACTTTGGGATGATTGTTGAAACTCCCCTGTGTGAGTAACAAGATTACCCCTGCGAGTGTAACATATATACGTTTGGTTGTTCAGGATTACTTTTGAGTTTTTGTTGTTTTCTTGAATTTTCACTCGACCAGCGTTTCACAGCAGCGTGCACAGAGCCCATAGAAATGCATGTACAGTGGTGCACATCTTAGCAACGTGGAACGTCTTGTGACGTAGCTCCACCCACCAAGGATAGAGCAATTTTGAGTCATTAACACTTTTACAATACAAGACTGAATTATTTGCTGGGCGTTATTTTTGATATACAAAATAATCCTAGTAATATAAAGTTAACAAAATAATATTCTCTTTCCTTTACACACCCAGTAAAACCAATATCAGGTCAGCTGACACTAAACCCGAAAATGTATTCATTTTCTTCATTTATTTACAGTTATTTATTTATTTTTTCATTTGATTTTTTCAAAGGTATTCTATTAACTGGTGAAGCCATTCCGTTTCTTGGCTTTGTTTCAAGACATCCTGATGTGATTCCTCTAATGGTATTATTTGGATGTACAAGTGCCATAGGACAAGTAAGTCAAACCAGTTTTATTAGTTAGTGTCATCCAGGAAAATTTTTGGTTGAATGATACCATATATTTACAAGTGAAGCAATTTTGACAACTGACAATAACTGCTGCTTCAGAAACTGAATCTCAGTTTCCCACTAAAATAACTAAAGGCAAATTTTCATTAGTGCCCTCTGGTTAGGGCACTTTGTTTGAACACTAGAGTGAACTTCCCTAAAACATAGTCTTCAAAACCTAGACTGAATGTTCTTTTTCAAAAATCACTGATACACAAAAAAATATTGTCAATGTTAAAATTAAATTTATAATTATTTCTAAAAATGTAGCCCTAAATAAATAATTGTTTATTTTTTTAATTAACAAATGTGGACTATTTTTTATTTTTATTCTGCAATTGCCATTAAGTAAGTGATTTTGAAAACTAAGAAGTAAAAAAATAAAAAAATCATATAATTATAAGCTGTTTCTATGTGCCTCAAGTCACTTACTGTAAAATACATCATTACATATGTACTGCAGTTTATTTTGATTCGTCTCTGAAATCAAAATTGATACTTCCACATCCCATATGCAAATGAGGTCTGAGAGCAAACAGAGTAGTCCCTTTGGGAGTACTGCTTTTTGCAACATAGCAGAAATAAACAATATTAAAAAGTTTGATATTTTTTTCTTGGGGTACATGAATATACTGTGAAATGAAATTTGAACAACAGTAATGGTACCTTTAGCCAGTCACTTATTTTGACAAAAACTAATTTGCATATCACCCATGCAATAATTGAGATGTGATGTATTCTGCTGTACTTTTACTCGCTTCGCTCCTGAAAGAACGACCACAGGATACACTGCATCACTCGTGAAAATAACTTCCATATGCAACGAAAGCCACGTGGAGGGTGTGGGGGTTCTGTCATATTATTTTCGCTTGGAATTAATTTTTACTATTTTTGCTGAAGGAATAATTCAGTGAATATACCATATTTTCTATATTTGACATTCAACTTCCCTAGTAGTCAACACGCTGACACAGATTTATTTTCGTGGATTTTGACTCTAGACTTTTATAAAATCTGTTCTGTTAGAGGGCACAACTTGTGGTATCAAAAGATTTCACCTGAAATATAAATTTATTTCCTACGATGCTTTGTTCCGAAATTTCCTGGTTTCTCATTTTTTTTTAATATCAATCTTTCAACAGATATTCATTTTTATAACTGTATCCGTTTATGGGCCCCTTATGTGTTCCATTATTACGACAACAAGAAAGTTCTTCACCATTTTAGCGTCTGTTATCATCTTCGTCAACCCGTTATTAGCCAGGCAGTGGCTTGGCGTCCTCATGGTGTTTGCTGGACTTGGCGTCGACAGCGTTTACGGAAAAACACAAACCAAGCCGAAGCCGAAGTCTAAAGAGCATTCGGAAAAGTAGGTAGACATTACTGTGCAGAGAATGTTGAGCTCTCAGGTTGCTGGGTTATTGGGGCGTGGCTAGATAGACAATACTGCGATACGAAATGGTTAGACGAGAATCTATTAGCCTACTGAAGTCTCTGAGACTAAATTCATACAATGTAACATGAATAATCACTTTAATTTGTTGCCTAGGTTACTGTAAAATACTATATTTTCGCTTGGAATTAATTTTCGCTATTTTCGCTGAAGGAATGATTCAGTGAAAATAATATCCAGTGAATATACTTATTTTCCTATATTTCACATTCAAACATGAGTGAAAATAAAATCTACACAAAATATCCAAAGTCTTTTCAGTGAAAATTAATTCCAGCTAAAACAAAGTATTTCCCAGTAATACTGTGGAATACTTTATTTTCGCTGGAATTAATTTTCGCTGAAAAGGCTTTTTCGGCCTTTTGTATGGAATTTATTTTGACTGATTTTTGATGAGTTGAATGTGAAATATAGGAAATAAAGTATATTCGCTGGATTTTATTTTCACGGAATCTTCCCGTCAGTGAAAATAGCAAAAATAAATTCCAAGCGAAAATAAAGTATTCTACAGTATACTGTGTATCGCTTTATATTTTCATGACTCGGTGAAAGGTCTGAAATATTGTAGTAGTGAAAATATGTGAGAGTGGGGGTTGGGGGGTGGGGTCATATGACATTAAGGGTATGCAATGTTTTCAAAATTTAGTCTTCACGAGCATCGTTAAATCGTGGAAATTCCTCACAGCAAAAATTAAGCGGTTTACAGTACGCTAAGTTTGATAGTTGTATGTTGGGTAGTTACCGTAATTATGCGATACTTCAGATGGTTTACGGTTACATGACGACATTTGTAATTGCTTAAAGTGCGGTAGTCGTCGCGCTGCGCATGTTCGACATTTGTGTTGATAAACATTGATTTTTCCAAAATCCAATGCGCTCTTCAAATGGAAATCACAAGTATGAGGTTTAACCTGGGCGCGACTTGCACTGATTACCGCCGGCGACTCCTTCGATACCTTCCAATCACATGAAAATTACCTAATTAAAACCTGGAAACGTCTCAGTTCGTACTCGTTGATCTGTGCAACAGTCAAAGTCGCCATCTTTGTTTATATAAGACCCATATATCTCACATGCGCAGCGCAACGACTACCACGCTTTAACTATGACTAGACCCTTGATGCCAACGGATGTCGATCTAGTTGGGAGAGTGACAAGACTTGTTTTTTACACTTCAAATAGTGTTTCATTCTTTTTCATCATTATGCTGCTCCTGTTCCCCTGGTATATGTAACTATGGTTATTGGAACAGTGAACACGATGACGAGGGAGTATGGTACACTATTTGAGGGGCAAACAACAAATCTCACTCTCGATGAGATCTTAGCAAATATTTGCATTAAATTTCATTCACTGGGTGGCTTTGCTGTGCATGATTGTAAAGGTCTTGGCGTCTTCAGTGATGGTATAGATTCAATGCTTGAAAAGGGTCGATTTTAAGATTGAGGTTACAAAACCAAAACTTGGCTTAAAATTTCTTGTCTTAAAACCTCATTCTTCTTGTCTAGTTATCAGGTAGCCAAGCAAACAGATAACCCCAAACTTGTCTGTAGTCACGGTAACTCTTATGAATCTCAGTCGGTGCAAAATTGATTTCTTACGTCAGCCTCTGGAGCTTTCTCACCTTTGTAAAATATGTGATTGAACTCCCTAGCTCTTAGGTTATTAATAGAGCATCCCTAGCTATCTGTATATTCTACTTACTGTAAAATAATTTATTTTAGCTGGAATTAATTTTTGCTAAACAAAATTTTGTATGGAATTTATTTTCTCTGATTTTTGGCAAGCTGAATGTAAAACGTAGAAAAAAAATGTACATTTGCTGGATTTTATTTTCACTGAATTATTTCTTCTGCGAAAATAGCAAAAATTAATTCCAAGCGAAAATAAAGTATTCTACAGTATACAGTATTTCTTATAATTTCACCACACCTCATAATAATATTAAATGTATGTTAATATTTCCAGTGAGTCATTCCATTTTCTATCTGTACACTCTTTGTTGAGTTTCAATTTTTGACACTAAGAAAATGCTGTATTCAAATATAATATACTGGAATTCTGTGGCGTTTTTTCATTAGCTTTGAATGTACAGACTTTATTTGTTTGTCAGTGTTATGTTTTGTATTGTTTTTATTTTTCATTTCATGGTCAAACCAGATTTTAATAAAATTCTGTGTTTTATTGAAGTTTGCATAAACCTGAATCGCAAATTGACATTTCATTGAGAGCCATGCAACTTGTTTCTGCACACAAGTAATGTTTCATTTTCTGCCGTCATCATGTCAACTGTTCAAAATACTGTAAAATACTTTATTTTAGCTGGAATTAATTTTCGCTGAAAAGACGTTTTTAGGTGTTTTGTATGGAATTTATTTTCACTGATATTTGACGAGTTGAATGTAAAATATAGAAAAAATGATATATTCGCCGGATTTTATTTTCACTGAATCATTCCTTCAGCGGAATTAGCGAAAATTAATTCCAAGCAAAAATAAAGTATTCTACAGTACCATGCTTATCCACAACAGGTGAATAAATAGTTGACTTGATGACGACAGAAAGTAGATTACTATTTGTGAAGGGAAAAGAAGTTGTGTGGGTCTTACTGAGATCTCGCTTTGGGAGAAGGTTTATTTTGTTTTAACAAGCATTGCACAGTTGACTGAACCCCCTAGTTTGCTTTCTTCTTGTGCAATTTTTAAAGTGATTCAATGTCAGTTTCATCTTATTCTTTGTTTTACTTACCTATATTACTAGAATTCGATGCATTTGGGCTGATTACTGTAAAATACTTTATTTTCGCTAGAATTAATTTTCACTGAAAAGGCTTTTTGGGCGTTTTATATGGAATTTAATGTGAAATGTAGGAAAAAAAAGTATATTCGCCGGATTTTATTTTCACAGAATCATCCCTTCAGCGAAAATAGCGAAAATAAATTTCAAGCGAAAATAAAGTATTCTACAGTACTTCACAGTATTTTAGATGCGTGGGGGTTTTGAAAAAGCACTAACTACTAAAATCAATGTTAAGTTGTGCTCAGACTGTAATGTATTTCTACATTTGTTTGCTGCATCAGAGCATGGCATTTTTAACATAAAAAGGAAAAAAAAATTGTCAAACAACTCTTGCACTAAATCATGCGTTCATAATAGTGGGCTCTTCCATTTTATATCTGCACTCCCATATTCATAAGTCTGACATTTGGTGTCAGGAAAATATATGGTGAGGTAATCCATGGATAACTATATACATGTAGGCCTTGCAAAAAAGAACTAAAAAATGTTTCTGAGCAAATTGCACACTGACCGTATATTTCAATTGCATGGCTAGCTTGAATTTCCTGTGTTTTTATGGTTGAAAATCTAGAATAAATCTGCCATTGAAACTCAACAGGGGCTGGTGATATCAAATGGAACAGCTCATTGTCTATTAGTTATGTATCAGATTTTGTAAACACTGAACTGTTATTCCACATTATTTAGTGCATATTAATTATGATTTAGCAATTGCAAAATAAATCTAAAGCGACTTTCACATCAACTTGCCACTAAGAATAAATATACAGTACGGTCTCTGCCCAACCTTTCGCACACATTTATTGCAATCTGATTGCTTGACATTTTCCATCAAAAAGATCGATTATCAGGAGACAATGCCTAATACACAAACAGCCTATCCTCAAATATTGTCAGTTCAATGTCATGGTGCACTAGTGGAGTCTCGACTCGGTTTCTATATTTCTTTCTTTTTTGTTTTACATTGTGTTGTGTTTTGAAATATCATCTGTACTTTATCATTGAGAGTGATTAACTTCAGAGAATTTGGAAATATTAAACAATTTTACTGAAAATATTTAATTTACAGTTTCTTGTTCATTAATATGGAAATTATTACCTGACACTGAGGGCGCTGTCTCTAAATTATGCCATCAGTAAACAAGTCAAGGGTGGAAACTTGACAGTGCATTATATTAAAGGGTGGTAGTCCCATCATGCATGTACGAAATATATGGGTCTCATACGAACAAAGATGGTGACTTTGGCTGTTGCGCAGATCGAAGAGTACAAACTGAGAAGTTACCAAGCTTTAATTGGGTAGTTTTGTTGGTGATTGGAAGGTATTGAAGGAGTCACCAGCGGTAATCAGTTCAAGTCGTGCCAAGGTCAAACCTCATGCTTGTGATTCCATTAGAAGAGCGCATTGGATTGTGGGAAAATCAATGTTTATCAACACATTAAATGTTCATTACCAAAGAGAATGTTCATATGTGGACTGTCTTGTTTTGAGATGGGCGGGGGGGGGGGTGGGGGTTCTGTTGTTAATTTGTGGCATATTTGGAGATGGAGCCTACAAATGTGGTGTTAACTTGTCACATTTTTTGACACTGTCCTCAGTGTAGTTTTTTTAACATGAAGCATATTTAGAGATGATTCCCTGTGTTCGCATTTATTAGAAATGTCTGTGTTCAGGGTTGATTAAATAATATTAACCATTGTAATGCCAGATGTACTTCAAATCATTTTTAGCAATTTTGAAGTCGGTTCATGTCATTGGTCATTTTCAATTTTGATGTTTTACCAGTAACAAAATTATTCAAAATGTTGTCAATGATGGATGTGATTGGATGAAACACTACAGCATCATGGGTAACTAGGCATTTTTTTTGGATTTTATTTCAGTGTTTAAAATGAAGACAAGCAAAGTGCACCAGTAATGCTGCTGTGGACGAGTGGCAAATAATTCTAAGTTCCAAATATGATTGAGTTGCAGGAGGCCATTTTGATTTAACATAGTGTTGACGTGAAACACAACTTCAGGGCTTGTACATAAAGTGATGTTTCAAGTCGGACTAATCAGAGAGCGGCTTATTTGTTGACTGTGTTTTTTCAATGTATCATATTCTACTTTTTATATATGCTTTGACTCGTCTGCAATTTTAGATACACTTCTCTGATTTATTGAGTCAGCCGTTGGTAACTGACTGGTGCATTCTGGGAGAATGCTCCCAGAATGCTCAATGATGTCTGAATATGGCGAGACGATTTTCAATCCACGCATGCTAATTTGCATATTGTTAAATGATGACATGTATAAACAAATTTTGAAAATGCCCTGTTCGACATGACATTGAAAATAACTGGCTTCTGGGCTGTGCAATCAGCCTATCGATGTTGCTCAGAAACAACTCATATATTGCAAAGTTAGGCAGCAAAAAGATTTGATTCACAAAGCAATGGATATATCTTGACCATGTACATTGATTTGCAGATGCATCTACAAAGTCATATTGTAAAGTTAGGCAAAAGAGATTTGATTCAGAGAGTTGTGGACATTGATTGGCTGGTAGAACAATACAATCATGTAAAGTTAGACAAAAGAGATTTGATTCAGAGAGTTGTGGACATTGATTTGCTGATAGAACAATACAATCGTGTAAAAGTTAGGCAAAAGAGATTTGATTCAGATAGTTGTGGACATTGATTGGCTGATAGAACAATACAATCATGTAAAGTTAGGCAAAAGAGATTTGATTCAGATAGTTGTGGACATTGATTGGCTGATAGAACAATACAATCATGTAAAGTTAGGCAAAAAGTATCGCTCTGAATCACACAAATAGTCTTCTGGTGATGTGCATTTATTTGCAGTTATTATAAATTATATAATTATGAATTCAGAAATATGACATGTTGACTGTTTTTTTTAGAATATATGTTCTATCCATGATCTCTCATACCTGTGATCAATGTTTTTACATGTAATCATAATTGTTTCTTTTTTCTTTACAATTCTATTCGGGTATACGAATTTTGTGCAAATCATTTTACAGAACATGCTGAAGGTGTTCAAAATTAGTATACGTGTCGTTTGAAAAGTAATATTTACACTACCATCACTATGTACAGTATCGTTCTACAAATACTAGGTATTAAGGGGTGAGCACGTTTACTGCAGAGATAGGGGTGCCTGGAGGGCAAGTAGGAGGAGTATTACGGTGAACTTCCCAAAATCGTATAAAATCGTATTACTTTACATTTTATTTTAGTAAAGAATATTAAACACCACCAGTTCCCTCTTTTCATCACAAACAGTCCAGTATATTGACTGCACATCCCTCATTCTAAGGCAGCATCACATCCCTATAAAAACACTGAAAGGCGGTCTATTGTTATCTAAATAGATGATACAAATAATATTTGAATATTAAACAAACCGCAGCACTGAAAGCACATTAGAGTGAATTATTCACTGTTTTGAACAAACGCACTAGCGAGATGGAATCCTTTCAATCAAAAATCGAAATGATAGGCGGAAATGTAAAGGTTGCATTGTGGGCAACATATCGTAGTGTTTCTACCGCATTTTTGCGATCCGTTTCCACCTTGGATGATGTTGTTGTGATCCACGAGCCATTCCTAGAGGCTGCCTGTTTCGATGAGGACAGAACCATTGACACTGTACGTTACAGCCATGAGCCGAATAGACCGGGGTTGACTTTTGATAGCGTGAAGGCAAAACTTGAGGACTAATTTCGTGGAAGTAAGGCCGTATTCTTCAAGGATCATGCCCATCACATAATACCACGTATGGAGTGTTTACCAAATAATTATATACATTCCTTCCTAATCCGACAACCAGCCAAAGCATTACGATCCCAATTCATTGTGACGAATACCTGTGCTCAGGAATCGATTAATGATTGGTCATGATTTCGTTCAGAAGAATCCGGATTCCGTGAATTGTGGCAGTTGTACACCTACGTGAAAGACATTCTTGGACAAGATCCAGTGGTTGTGGATGCTGATGATTTGTTGAATAATCCTAAGGAAATCATGAATGAATATTGCAACAAAGTTGGTCTTGAGTATAAAGAGACTATGGTGCACTGGGGCACATGTACATTCCAAGACTCATTTTTTGGAGCACATGTTTGGTTTAAAACCCTTAATGAAAGCTCTGGCTTTTTAAAGCCTACCAATGATCCACCAGGTGACGATGTCTCTCTTCCAGAAGTGGTTCTTCAATCAATTCGTGATTCTGAACCATACTATCAGCAATTGTACCAGTTTCGTATTCGACGGAATGAAACATAACATTGTGACCAACCCAGGTTCCATTTGAATGATTGTAGTTCAAATGCTTTTGATTATATTTATATTTTCGTTAAACAATACTAGGAATATATTAGGTAATACATGTAAAGAAAAAAACTATGTTATGTCTCAGAGAAGCCTAGGATTCAATTATTATAATTCTGATATATCACTTCCACGAATCCGGTACTGATACATTTGCTGATAACATGAATGGATTGGAGAACAATGTCTGGTATATCTTGGTATGACGTCGCTATAGATGCTGGGTATATAGTATCAATTCATTGAACTAATTTTTGATATTGACATTCCATTTACTACTTTTCCCTCATCCCAGTGAACCATCCTGTCCTGGTACTTCAGATTTATCTTGTTAAAATCTTCCTTCATCAAACACAGCGCATGCGCGCAATATATTGTGATCGAAATGCATTAGACGACTTTCCAATTAAGAATGAATGTTTGAAATTATCTGCCACAAAATCAAGATGTGACATTAAAAAATGTGCAAATTATTTGAAGATTACAGTGCTACAGTGAGGATGGTAACACTCAAATTTCTTCGTCACTTCACGAAATATCACTCCAGTCGTTGCGATGTATCAAATACACTTTGTCGGCCGAGACAAACAGACTGTAAATGGTTGGTGAAAAACGACTAACCCTTCCAAGGTTGATATGGAATATTCAAACGCCGTTGAAACGCATCGAAGAGTTGTCCACAATGCTACTCAGTTATTATTGTAATTTGCCATTTGGAAACTAGAGTTTAAATAAAATCCTGGTCGGTAAACGCTGAACAATGTGACTGTGTTCTAAATCCAGTAATCTGGGTTGATGTGTCCAATGAAACTGCGGCTTACAATATCACAATATCATACGTGAATTGGTACTACTTCATTTTTAGTTCATATCAATATGTATTTATTATCACAAACATGTGTGCAGTTTCCCAGTGAATAATTACATAATTACAATGTCATTTCAAATCCCAACTTCTATGTTACACACACACGCTTGCGTATGAATGATGTTGTGTGGGTGACAATATTATTTTTGAACACCGAGGCTACAATAATTGTTTCAAGAGCCTTGCTTTCAAAAATAAATCGTGATCGATCGATGCTATATTATCAAATACTGCTCTGACATGACCTCCAATATTAAACAAGCCACCAACGTCGATTACTACATGCTATGCTGCTGTCACTACAATTAACTGGTGTCACTTGAGCTGAGGAGTACATCCATGTCTCCCGATGGAAACTTGTCTGTACCGCAGTGCCGGCTACTCATAATAAATAGCTATAGAATAATACATATCAGCATTAAATTGCTGTGATATATAGCGCATGTAAGTTGTACCATGATTGCAGATATAAGTCTTATAAATTCGCAGATCGACCTCTACAATTATCGCTCTCTACTACCTGTGTCATTCCCTCGAATATACCGTTGATACATTGTTGATACAAGGCTCATGATTTCAAATGGATTAAAAAACAACACTTTTAAAGACATATCCTCTTGTTAAAACTTCTTAAAATGACGATAAATAAACTTTTGACATTGTGTCTTGTTATTCAATTTACCTGATGTCATATAGTCATATATGGTTTTCTGTTATGTTCCATGTTCAATGCCTTCAGTATGGTTTTGGCAGCATATACTGGTTTGCAACAGTTACGTCAGTTATGAACATTAATGTGTTCAGACGATCATAAAAAATCGTCTTATGTCGAATGTCTTCATACCAGCACAAATTGAATTTTTCTCCCTGTGAAAGTGATTGAGATATACAATCAGACGACCCACCCCACCCCAATAGCGCCAAACCATGTGACCTAGCCATGTAATATTTGAAAAAAGGAATGCATTTATATTGTACTTAAGAAAATCGAAGATGGCGGCCTAATGGCATGACCAGTAACAATAGTCATTCGGGATTCTGATAGTGCAATGATACGGCATAGACAATTGTAATTTCTTTACACCCACAACATGATAACAATAATTAATCGTGGTTTTGTTCAACTCATAATGGGGATTTTCTTCAGCCAATGGCCATCCACACTACTGATCACAAATATTATATGTTTCACAAAAGAAAATGACCATGGATACTACAACATTTCAGAATTATCTGTCAGAACAATTTTGGATCAGTTATTTTCGGAATTCAAGGTGGCCCCCAAACCATGCGACCGAATTTTAATTATTTTTATTTTTCCTAGAAGAAGTATTGACCGTATATGCAAATAGCAGCATAGTAAGATTTCAAATCAACCGAAAAATAGAAGGAATCCAAGATGGCTTCCAAACCTTGTGACCAATTATAAACAGCTTTTTTCAAACATACATGCTGAAGTATTATTTTCAAATCATTATATTCTTTGTGTTTTGAAAAAAAATCATTTTTTGCATTCAATTTGTGCGATCACGATTATGATTAGTTTGACGTTTCTGAAATCGAAGCTATAAACAAAACATGTAATCATAATCACATTTGTTTCTTTTTTCTTGACAAATTTTATGCAAATCAGTTTACAGAACATGCTGAAGGGCTTCACAATTAAATATAAGTATCGCTTGAAACGTAATATTTGCACTACCACACACATTTACTGCGGACATAAATATATTCCACTACAGGCAATATCGCAATCAAGTGTACCCTATTCGAATATAGGTATTACGGTGAAGATCCCAAAATCGTATTACGTTACATTTTATTTTAGTTGTGAATATTTAAAACATGGAAATCCTAAACTTGACGCCACCAATTCCCTCTTTTCATCACAAATTCACAACATTTTCCTGTATATCAGCTGCACATTCTTCATTCTAAGGTAGCATCAGATCGATATAAAACACTATGAAAGGCGGACTATTGTTAACAAATATATAATTGATATAAATAGATGATCAAAATAATAATTGAATATTAAACAAACCGCAACACTGAAAGCACATTAGAGTGAATTATTCATCGTTCCGAACAAACGCACTAGTAAAATGGAAACTTCACAATCAAAAATTGAAGTGATAGTCAGCAATGTAAGGGTTGCCTTGTGGTCAACGTATCGTAGTGTTTCTACAGCATTTCTGCGTTCCGTTTCCACCTTGGATGATGTTGTTGTGATCCACGAGCCATTCCTAGAGGCTGCCTGTTTCGGTGAAGACAGAACCATTGGTACTGTACGTTACAGCCATGAGCCGAATAGACCGGGGTTGACTTTTGATAGCGTGAAGGCAAAACTTGAGGACGAATTTCCTGGACGTAAGGCCGTATTCTTCAAGGATCATGCCCATCACATAATACCACGTATGGAGTATTTACCGAATAATTATAAACATTCCTTTCTAATCCGACAACCAGCCAAAGCATTACGATCTCAATTTATTGCGACCACTACTTGTGCTCAGGAATCGATTAATGAATGGTCACATTTTCGTCCAGAAGAATCTGGATTCCGTGAATTGTGGCAGTTGTACAACTACGTGAAAGACATACTTGGACAAGATCCAGTGGTAGTGGATGCTGATGATTTGTTGAATAATCCCAAGGAAATCATGAATGAATATTGCAACAAAGTTGGTCTTGAGTATAAAGAGACTATGGTGCACTGGGACACATGTACATTCCAAGACTCATTTTTTGGTTTAAAACCCTTAATGAAAGCCCTGGCTTTTTACAGCCGACAAATGATCCCCCAGGTGACGATGTCTCTCTTCCAGAAGTTGTTCTTCAATCAATTCGTGTTTCTGAACCGTACTATCAGCAATTGTACCAGTTTCGTATTCGAGGGAATAAAACATAACATTGTGAGCAACCCAGGATCCGTTTGAAAGATTGTAGTTCAAATGCAAATGCTTTTGATTCCAGTAAATAACTCGTCGTTGCATCTATTTCTATATGTGCGTGTATACATAACCTATAAGATGAGTAGACAAAAAAATTTTGAATCTGTCCTTGAAACATATCTACAAAAATAGTATGATATGTTGGAACATGAGAGATTAGAAAAAAAATCAGTGTACAACGTTTTTTGACAACTGATGTATTATGCAGCATCAAAATAATTCTATTACTTGTTTGTAAAAAGCCACTTACACTGTGTGGCTCACACTGTGATATTATTGGCACTATGTGGTTTTGGATACTGCTCTGTGTCAATGGATGCAAAAACATGAGGTTTCATTTGAAAGAGTGAATTATTTTCTGATCTCTGTTCTCGCCTGATGAAATGCATTATAATAATAGTATTTCGGGGATTTCAGTAAGAGGTGAATTTATCGTTAAATGTCTTATTTATTCAATAATTTGGGAATTTATTTTAGTTGTCTTTGTCTGTTCATTGTGTATATGGTGCACCGACGAACAACTGAACGAGGGTTATATTGAATGATCTGAATTTCAATCTCAATGGAGAGAATGTTTTGAAATCTTATAGGTCTTTTGCAATATACAATGTTGACTGCAATTGGGTCACTTAATCTGTATTTGTGTTTGTTCCAGGCCAAGTCGAAATTAGTTTATCGATCAGTCACATTTAGTTACCTCAATTTGCCACTCGGTCATTTGAGGCAACAATGTTAAACTATTTTGCCGTTATCGCCAATGGCCGTTGATGATTATGTACTCAATTCAATTCGTTTATTTAAAGTCAGTTTGAAATACCTAGCCAAAGGCTAATATCACTGACTAAAATGTACTGAAAAAACATGAACTATGCGGACAATTTTGATCTTGTAAATAGCAATTAATTGTAATTTCTTGTTTAATGTCGGCCCAACACATAAATTAAAGTTATTTTCATCTACATTCTTCGCGATGAATGAGATTGGGTTCTAAATAGACACACAAGTGGAAACACGTTTTATCGTTATCATTAACATATTGCTGTGTCGTGATAAATAGTCTCAATTTAACAGCTTTTATTTAAATAATGAATTTGGCTAATCCTGTGACAAACTTTTGGAATGATAGTTGATGATGTTTTTAAATGACCTGCTAGTTTTCCAATTTCTATTGGAAAACATTACTAGATAAAAGTTAGATCATTAGATGTAAAGAAAGAAAAAACTACGTGATATCTCAGAGAAGGCTCAGATTCAATCACTTCAATACATCTGATATATCATTTCCACAATTCGGTACTGGTACAATTGCTGATAATACAGTTTGCTTTAGATGGCTGTCTAATAAAAAATAAATGTTTGAAATTGTCTGGCACTCAATTGAGATGTGACACTAAAAAACCTGCGAATTCTCAGAAGGACACAGTACTACTGTGAAGATGGTCACACTCAAGTTTCTACTTCACTTCACGAAACATCACTCCAGTCTGTTATGGACACTGTTGCGCTGTATAAAATACACGTTGTCGATCGAGACGAGCAGCCTCTGTAAACTGGTGGTGGAAAACGACTAACTCTTCTAAGTTGAAATGGACTGTTCAAACGCTGTTGAACGCATCACAGTTGTTCACAAAGCAACGCTGTTATAATTGTAGTCTGCCATTTGGAAACTAGTGAATCAATGAATTTACTGTCTATGACTGCTGATCAATGTATCCCATCTGATTGTGTGCTCAATCCAGTATATGTGATGACGTGTGTGTGATGAGGTAACACAGTGAACTGCTTCATATCCCCCACTAAACTCAGTTCCCATATATGGCCTCCATATGAATACAATGAGTGATTTTTCACTAACCATAAAAACAAAATTGGGATCAAAAATTCCAATAGTTTCAAGTTAATTGTTATTCATATACATCAGAGGGGTGCAATCTATGTCAATATGTTAATATTTCAGCTTGTCAGTCAAGCTGTACTGCTCACACCTGGTTTGGATTGATGTGTCCAATGAAACTGCGAGTTACCAGCATAATATCAAAGGTGAATAGACCATTTTCCATTCACTGCGAGAATCACGCGTTATGCGTGAAATCGAATATAAAAACAGGACAAACAATGGTTGGTTTATAAGTACATATGTTTACATATGTGCCGTCTTGAAAACTGTCTATCAGTCAATTTTGCAGGGCAGCAGCTCAAATTTCACTACTTCAAATTTCATGCATAAATTAACACCCAGGCTAGTTGTCTGTACGATTGTTGTAAAACTGTTCAACTAAAAACAATGCCCCGGCGGCGTTTTGAAGATAAACACATTTCAAAACAAACGGTCAAAGCGTCTAGGAGCTATTTTAGTTCTGGGATGTGCACTAAAAAAGAAGCTGAGATAATTGCTAATTTGCATAACTATTCACTCAGTAAGAAGTTTGCTAATATTTATAATTAAAATGGCTTTAACAGTTCCAAATTTAAATGTATTATCGTTCTGTTAAAAGTTAAATAGTACATAATATGGAGATCCCGTCATTTATTTTTTTCACCATGTTTCTTTTTTATTATTTATGTACAGCTTTGCTCAATCTTGCTGAGCATTCAAAAAAGAGAATGTTTGCCCCATGTTATCTATCTTTTCAAATCGTTTTTGGAGTATGTTCCACTATTCACAATTCTAAAAAAAAATTAACAGTCTGTTGCCTGAATTGTTTTCGTAATATAAGGGAACGCCATCGACACTTCAACAAAACTTACCTTGACTTGGGTCTTGTTTATCTCTTGTCACAATCTGGAAACAGTTGAACAAATCGCGCGACGTCCAAATTAAGGTGTAAGTTATTTTATTATTTATTCATTCAGTTTTATATGGTGGAGTTTTGTGAGGTTTATTATTTTTTCGAGACTTTTTTTGTTTACTTGTTTACGATTTGAGAGATTTCAGGTTATTTGATTTACGTTTTTACGGTAGCTCTGAGTGGGACACGAACCCACTGTCTTTTCAAGCTAATTTTGTTTTGTTTTGATGGCACGCTTGTGTACCACGCCACGACAATGGTCGTTAAGTGGTGTTCATTTTTCTAACTACTCCAGTGTTCTATCAGGGGTAAATTCTCTTCTCTCTGGGGTTCGCCACACTGTCAGGGGGGAATTTCGTCTCGTCTCTCTATCTCGTCCCCTTGAGGTACGGGATCGGGAAAATCACTTTAACTTTACAGTCAAATAAGACACACACAATGAAATACGTTTCAACTCGTCTTAGTCGATCTTTTGGAGCACTCTATAAGACACAGCGCCCTGGGGAAAAAATGCCCAAGACTCTCGCAAGGCTGACCCAAGACTAGCCCAAGACTGGACTGCCTCAAGGCTCGCCCCTGGACTCCAGGACTGCCTCTCGACTGCGTCTGTCTTGGAGTATTCGCCAAGACCAACTCAAACTCTCTTTATTCATTTTCAAAACTCTAACCAATTACAATGCAGTAAAAAGACTCTAGGGCGTAACCTTCAATCATAAAGCCAATCACACTAAGCACTGAATATGTCATATCTTTTGATTAATCGTTCACTACATTAATAACTATGGATATAAACTGTCCGAATGAGTAGTTTAAATAGCGGTGGTTATTTGTAATTAGTTCCAAATCACTGAGCCAAGTTCCGTCCAAAACTTCAAATAGGTCTAAACGATGACAGACATTACACAGCAATTCAGCTAATAATCAGCTAATTAAGTCGGTTAACAGATACGCGAAAACAAATTCATGACACATCCCTTCACCCAAACTGAGATTGTGCCTCTTGGCATAACACGTTCATAAATCAAAAATACCGTCCTCTACTCATCGTCATACAGGTTAAATACAATACTAAGAAAAAGGATAAATCAAAAAGAGTAAAACACACTAATTAAGTACAATGATTATAAAGTCTAAATACAATGGTTATAAAGTCTCAAATATCAACGGTTATGAATCAAAAAACAAGGGAAAGGCTACCAATCGACTAACTTTTCTCAAACAGTTTGCTGTCATAACCCTTCGTTGCACTGTCTCTCGTTACTAAGGTTACAAACTCTATATCAAAAGGTCAAAAAAAACTAAGGCGTGGTGGTGTAACCATGCGATCAGCCAATTGCTGCAGTCGACAGCATGATCACGTGATTACCAGGGATGCGTTTTTCAGTTAAAGCATTGCAAAGCGGTAACTAATAAACAATGAATAAAAAGCTATTAATCAAACTCCTGTCATATACGCTTATAAACTTCAACTGAATTCAAAAGTCGTTAATCTAAACAAAGTCATACGGCGTGGAAACAGAATGCAAAGACAATGTCGCTTTCACAACACATTACTCCTCTGGCAAGAAGACGGGAAAGGCAAAACGATAGAAACTACTGAGTTACATAAAATCCTGTCAATCATAAACAAAAGCTTGCGATATCAAACAATACATATATGAGCGCACCATACTCCTATCTCAAAAAGACATTAAAAAACGTTACAAAGGTGCTCTTAACTCAAAAAAGCGTCAGAAGTATTCCGGAAACAACACATAAACCAAAACAACTCTTAAAACGTCGATATCTCTGTACATCGACAAATCTCAAAACTCTGAAAAACTCATTGGGGCATTACTTTCCCCACCATAATCCGTACTCATGAACTCATTAAAACTCCATAAAACTTTACAAAACTCAAAACACTGTGTTGCAAATACTTGTCCACTGAGGCGCGCTTAAATCGTTATAAAGAACCTCGCACGTCACCAAATATCAGTTCGAAACAAAGATCTGGGCGCTTACATACATACAATTGAACATCACAAAAAAAAAACGGTAAAAACAATAGGAAAAGCAAGCAATACATTACATTACTGAGCAATAGGGTTAGGGTTGTGAAAAAGAGTTCAACGTCCTTGAGTTATACAGTGTCAGTTACAGTGTCCAACGAGCGGTTCTCCAAGCAAATAGCTAAAGTCAAAGTCTATAAGCGTCATCTTCTTTTGTCGTCGCGTTAGTCCGGGTCGTTCTTTCTCTTCTTCCTGTCTTTAATGTCGCTCAATTCTTAATTATTCAGTCCTATACGATATTGGTCCTTCTGAAGGGGCTTTGAAGTCTTCATCTCTTCAGCGTCGTTCATCGGTGCCATACTGTTAACGGTGTTAGTCGTCAAGCGCGGTTTCGTCTCTGCCATCGAGCCAGTTAGTTCGGTTCGCAAGAAAGACACATCTTCGCCATTTCACTTCTCTTCACAGGATGTCAATGAGTTTTAAACACCTGCCCGGGTTCTCCACCACGTATCAGGGGTAAATTCTCTTCTCTCTGGGGTTCGCCACACTGTCAGGGGGGAATCTCGTCTCGTCTCTCTATCTCGTCCCCTTGAGGTACGGGATCGGGAAAATCACTTTAACTTTACAGTCAAATAAGACACACACAATGAAATACGATTCAACTCTCGTCTTAGTCGATCTTTTGGAGCACTCTATAAGACACAGCGCCCTGGGTAAAAAATCCCCAAGACTCTCGCAAGGCTGACCCAAGACTAGCCCAAGACTGGACTGCCTCAAGGCTCGCCCCTGGACTCCAGGACTGCCTCTCGACTGCGTCTGTCTTGGAGTATTCGCCAAGACCAACTCAAACTCTCTTTATTCATTTTCAAAACTCTAACCAATTACAATGCAGTAAAAAGACTCTAGGGCGTAACCTTCAATCATAAAGCCAATCACACTAAGCACTGAATACGTCATATCTTTTGATTAATCGTTCACTACATTAATAACTATGGATATAAACTGTCTGAATGAGTAGTCTAAATAGCGGTGGTTATTTGTAATTAGTTCCAAATCACTGAGCCAAGTTCCGTCCAAAACTTCAAATAGGTCTAAACGATGACAGACATTACACAGCAATTCAGCTAATAATCAGCTAATTAAGTCGGTTAACAGATACGCGAAAACAAATTCATGACAGTTCCGATGAGTTGAACGGAAAAGTCAAAACGATTACTGGTTTCTGATTGCTTCGGTTCTGGTGAGTGTGTATCTAGTGTGATTCGAACACATGTCGTTTGTATTGGGCGTTTTTTTAACTTTCCATGTTGGCTACGCCGTAATATGCAACCACTTCCCGTTTTATTGTGATTTTGAGAGTGTTTAATGATGTCTTCCTCACCCGTCACGCCATGACGCAGTTTCAACCACACGGCCATTTTGCAACACAGTGCGTGACCCTCGGCGTCACCCGACTGACTATATGATCGTTCTATTCAACTGTTAAGCTAGGACTGTTTAGATAATAAAAAGCAAAAAAAAAAAAATTCACTCCCAAGTGCCCACGAACCGGCATCTCCACCTTAAATTACCATGTAAGAAGTTTTAGTATGCCTTTGCACAGTGAAAGTAAAAAATCCAATGAAATCAAGCAAAATACTTTTCGAATTTATATATAGCAAATTAGTTTTATAGACTTCAGTGAAAATATTATAAAATAAAATAAATTGAACAGAAATAATGTGTGTATTTGTGTATGTGGAAGACTTGGCTAGCCCACTTAAAATTATAATGATGTGAGGTCTGCAGTTTTTTTACCATATCATAGACTATTGCTCTTTCTCTGATTATTCTTATGATTTATAATTCTTGCTATTTTTCTCTTGGAAAAAGAATTCGAACTGCCATTTCATTGTCCAAACCATATGATTAGTGGGGTTTAATCTTAAGTAATTGCTTACCATTACCCGATTATTTACCGTTACCCGACTATATATATCCATTTAATTTTATCCATGCATAACATTTATAAAGTGTTTTTAGTGAGTATCACTTTAAATACTATAATATCACAATTTTACTACTAAGAAGGTTGATATTCTGTTTGTAAATATTTACTCCCAAAAGTGAGTTGTGTAATTTTTAGCACGCACACGCACTGCTACAGCAAAATTGGCAATATTGAGTGTTAGTAAATTAAGCTTAAGCAAATGGTTTTATTTTTGTAAGATCAGGAGGCGTTCCTGTGATGATTTATAAGTGTTACCCCATATTTCAAAAGATTCGTCATTTGTGGTAACATGAGAGAGTTGTATAGCAAAAGAAGAATGGACATAGGAACAAAATGGCGAATATGCGAGATAATATCCACTCAATGGTTATTTAATTAATTAAATCACTTTGTTGATGTGCGATTTAAAAAAGTGATCGATAGAAACGCCCAAGTAGTTAGTAGTTGAAACGCCCTCTAAGGCGACCCATCAACTTCTAAGCGCCCTCTAGATTGAGTGAATATGTGACGTGTTAATAACCATGATTGATCGGTATTAATGGTACTGAATCATTTCCGAACATTTCTGAAGTCATCAGTTAAGTTTTAATTAAAACATTATTTGAATTATTTTTGTTAAACTGAAATAGGTTGGTACCATGTCTTTCCATTCGAAACAGTTTACATAATGTTTTATGTGCAAAACACTCCTGAAATGTTGAAGAAAAAAAACACTGACTGAAATTGTTCCCATCAAATGCAAATTATAAACACTTTAATTGTTTGACCACAAAAAAGTAAAATGTTTTATTTTAAAACAGTAGTGCTGTAAAATAAATTATTCGCGATTTCAAGAAAACAAACTGATGCCATACTATTCTAATTGATGAAGAAGTATGTTATGATCAATTGTGATGATATTTAAATATTTCATATCATAGAAATGTATTTTTGCGTTTATACAAATTTATGTATTATAGTCATTGTTCTGTCTTAAGTTCATTTAATTTGCATAATCCCTTACAGTTTGAGTCTTTACATAATATTTGCTACACTTAATGAGTTCTCTTAGTATAGAAAGGTTAACCATGTGGTCTAGATTTTAGTGCTGTGGTAGAATTTGGGTAGAACAAAAACTGGATGGTTCAGGCGTGATTTGACGGTTATACGTGGTCGTTCACTTTGTACGGATTTCTTGTATCGGTTTCAAGAACTCTCATGGTTTTGCCTTCTGTCTATATGAAAGTCAACTGGCCTTGTGTATCGGAATTCACCGAACGCACCTACGGAAAAAGGTTGTGAATTGGTCTACCCGAAAATTACAGCCAATTTGACTAGTGTTGTACGATACTAAGCCTACACTAAGAAGTTCCGCATTTTACAGCCTGCGTCGGTCCCAGTGTGAACATTGAACTGTTGTTAAGTAATAGCAAATTTGAATTTCCCAGAAATAACATTTATGTCAATCATTTTACGCTAACTACTACAGTGCTCATCGTATCTGTACTAGTGTATTTAGTGCTTGTCATGTGATTATTTTTTGAATGTATTATCATAATTGTTTGATGTCCTATAGATGTGGACATTACGTCCCTCTAGTAGTCAACATGTATACACTCTACTGAGCTTATCAATAAATGAGGTGGTAAATTATATGCGTAACAGTGGTTTGTTGATTGTTAACATCACTCTGATTGGCTGGGAGCTCTAATAACTGCACTTGTCTCTTCACACGTGATCATACCTCGTGTCAAGGGGTTTATGAAGTCAGTAAAGATACCAAGAGTAAGAAAACTTGTGCCAAGAGCAAGCGTTGGTACTATATTGTTTTTAAAATCCGCATTCTATTTTTAATAAACAAAATGTTATTAAGAAATTAATGAATTTGTTACGGCCAAAACACCCAATGACACCTATCACGCCACCTATTGACAGGTTTTAGATAGGTATTTGGCTTGTAGACGAAAATATGACGGCTGCGGCAGAGTTTTAGGGACCCGAAAGTCAAAAACGCGTTTGTTTTCAGATCTGTGCTTGATACCACATACTATAATGGTAGAGAGAAGTAGATAAATAGCGCCGGGTCTGCTTGAGTCGTCAAAATCATGGTAAGAACCAATTTACTTGTGTATTTCTGGTTTTATGCTATCTGCTGACTGTCGGAAAATTAGACATGCGCGTTTTGTGTTATTGACAACGACAATTCATTGGTACTTCATCTGTCGCAGTTTATTCGTTAGTAATACTGAATTTTTTTTTACATATGAGTATTGTACATTATTTTCACTGAATAGTTTGTATGATGAATGTTATACTATTCCCGCCATTTACGGGCACTAAGTTGTATAGTGTGTTGCATATCATATCCCTTTTGATATTCTAAATATTGTACTGCCTATTCTACTGCGTTTATTAATACATTTACTCTGTAAATTATCGATGTACTTATCGATTTATTTAGTTGCTCTGAATCAGCATATTAAAGGTTATGTAGTTGTTTGTGTTTGTACTGTTAGTGGGGTTATGACCAGGAGTTAGAAGTTCATATGTAGCCATTACTTTACTTTAAATGGAATGAAAGGGAACTTGTCTTTAGTTGTGTTCCCCAACGGTAAAAGCTATTTCATATATTAGAATTACTTTAGCTTTTTTTAATGAATCAGGGAAAATGCCTTGGCCCAGAGAACAATTGACAATAGATTGTTTTGAGTGCATTTGTTCAAGTTCGATAAACAAAATTGTTTCGTTTTAACATTTTCTAGAAGATTGTGCTGAAACACTGGGTGGAAGAAACTGAGAGTTCGTCGTTCCAATCTGTGTTTGGTGATCTAGGCAGAATACTCAATTTTAGTGGCATATCTCTAATATTTGACTAATTCAATATAATGTTTTTTAATCCATTTTGTCACACCAGTGCAATATCTCTTTTGACTCATGTGACTGTACATATAAGTATACAAAGTCTGCATACTAATCAATAAAACATATGAATACGTTTAGAGGGACTAAGGCAGCATATGGATCACTCATCGCGATATTTTAACAACGGAGATACAGCACACACACTAATCAGTGTCAACAAATTAGTAGTGCCACGCTTGATTCAAGTAATATTTTATGATAGTCGGGTTGATGGAACTGTCGTGAAACAAATACAGATGGCGGCGTGTATTAGTTATCTTTTTATTTGTGTTATTATTTAAAATTCTTAAAGATCCAGACAGAATACTCTTTTAGTGGTATATATCTGATACTTGACATATTCAATTTGTTTTTCAATCCATTTTGTCACACCTTAGATACTATCAAAGATATGTCGTTAATTGTTACATCCCTATTGTTTGTTTTCCGTACATAACTATCAATCCACTGGAATGAATTCGTGTTCTCATCAACAAATTATAGACATTTTGATGACAATAGTTTTTGCTCGCAAATGCAAAGCTGATTGACCTTCAGATCAATAATGTGGCAGTAGGTTCAGACATATGACTGTGCTTCTGAGTTTGGTGTTCAAATTCCATGACCCATTACTTACACATGTAAGTAGCTTACATTAGCCAGATTTTACCTTGGAATAAATGCTAGATGCAGAGATTGAGATTACATTAAATGTCAGCACTTAATGTTTTACCGTTAATAATTGTACGGAAGCTTGTGTATTTTGATTTTTAAAATAACCACATTAGAAAATATACAGATAAATTTACAGAAAACAAGTAAACTTTGTCGGCATTTGTATTTAGATGACTGAAAATGTAAATACAGAACTTTAAGTTCAGTCATTCTAATCCAAATACTATGTTTTTTTAGACTAAAATATACCTATTAATTTATACATATACACATGGTTTCTTTCACCAACCTAACTCGGCCAATAAACATCAAAACATTGCTTGATACAGACTGGGCATATCGTTGATGTATAATTTAAATATTATTTGAATTCCATATTCCAGCAGAATTTATTTCATGTTTATTATTACAGTGCTAATACATGCTGTGATGTCACATGTCAGTCGTAATTAGCTAACAGGTTCGCTTGTGTGTTTAAAAACGCCACTTTTCTTTGTATTTGTTCCAATGCTGCCTTACGTGGTATAACCCTGTTTTGAATCCGAAACGTATGCAGTCATTATTGAGATTGTCTATTTAACAGTATAATTTCTGTTTATTTCACATGCATATCAGATGCAGAAAGATGTTTTACCAGTATTATTGTACACACTATATGAGATCAACTGAAGACCCCATACACCCAGTTAAAATTTCAGATTCAAAGCCGTTCCTAGAAATGTATGTAAAGATATACACAGTGCAACAGAATAGTTTTAGATTTGGTGAATTAAAACAAAAGTTTTATCTGCTTCATCTGGTTCTGGCAGATGGTAATTCATTTAATTTCAGTACCTAATTTTGTTTATTGTAATTATTCAATTTCATAATAAATCTATTATCAATTTATTTTAAATGGTCATATCCAACGCTCGGATTGAACATTAATAACGAATACATGCCGTCATCGTGACTGTCATGCAATATTACTTGAATCATCATGAAACTAATTTAGTAAAACTGATTAGTGTGTGCACTGTAACTCCTGTTAGAATATCATGGTGTGTGACCTGTGTGCTGTATCTTTTTTGAGTCGTGTTACTGAACATTTAAAGGCCCATGACTTGCGGCCGGGCCGCAAGATAATCCTTGTTTATTGGGGAGTGGCTATGCATAATGTCCAGTGTTAATTAGTTTCTCGTTATCAGCACCTGGCACAGAGTGTGTTTACAGAACATTGTAATCCTCTGGGTATATTTAAAAACAGATTATTCAACATAACGAACTGAGATCAATTACATCACGGTTTAGTCACTGTGATTACATTGAAGACGTATAGTTCCGGCACGGTCTTTTTTAGTGACCGTGGTTCCGGGTTATATTCGCCTGTTACAGAAATCGCCCGGAGCATAAAGTCATAAATTGAGTGACATTGTAGTGTACGATATCGATGAAATAATGTATATCATGCGTTACTCAGGCCAGAAAGCAGATTAAACTGTATTTAAATTCGTATTTCGACGAGTCCCTCAAGTTCAAACGTACGCTTCCGTTGTTGTTTATTTTCTGGCATAGACAAAAACAAAAAAAATGACGGAAATAGAACATAAACTTGGTTGGTGTTGTCAAGAAATAAGTATATTAACTAACATGGTGTGGTTTCTTTGGGAATGACAAGCATATAAATTCACAATGAGTGCGGACGAGAGACGTACACGCAGCTGAATAAGCTAATCGGTTACATTGTATCATTGTTGTTTTTCACCATAGAAGACGCAGTACACATTCAAACACGATAACAAATATTTAAAAAATGGAGCATATTTAGTACATGAACTGCGTAAAAACTACAAGTTGAAAACTTTTTGTGAGGGAATTCGCAATATATCATCACTCTCATTGTGATATTGACAATAAACTGCTTTCAAACAATACATGGTAAAGTGACAAACGGACGAAATGGCGGTTAGAACCGAAAGGGAAATGGCCCAAATCAAAAAACACAAATACCTACGATCATATTATTTTATATAGTCCGGATCGGGGTAATGGTAGTCAGTAAAAAGTAGAAATGGTAATAAATCGATCACCACGATAAAGACGAATAATGCCCTTGCCGACATCTTCAAGTTGTGCGTTCATCAAAAGTTGGCGCAACCACAAATTTCAGCCAATAGAAATATTCGTACTATATCTCATATGATAGCAAAACCGATACCGGACGTCATTTTCAAAGTTTGACAGAATATCGGTTCTTGTAATTTGTTCACTAATAAAATAGCGATCGATATAAGAGTATGAGTTTCGTTGTTTTTTTATAGTACCGGAACGGATTAATCGAAAATGAAAATTGGATAATTTGTGACATGCCTGTAGTATGTCGAAGTCGGTATCTTTCTTATTTCCTTTATTTTGTATACTGAGTGTAATATCACAGTTACACGTATCCCAAATTGTTTGGGGTTATATAGTCACTTGATGATATTTACGTACGCCCAACAAGTAACTAATATTTTTTCGAGGGCGTACGTAAATATCATCAAGTGATCCCCGAACAATTCGGGATACGCGGGACTGTATATACATATACATCACCCATTTATTATTTCGACTGTCTGTGGATAGGTTATAAATTGTGTGCAAGTTTTTTCTCGGCTGTACGACTCATTTTTAGCAGTATAAAAGAGGCTAGAATTTTTGATTTTTGATTACTAGTATATCGAAACACTTCATTTCGATTCCAGTCGCGTCTTGATCAATATGTACCGAATTACTCTGAATGTCACTGAAGAGCAAGAAGCTGCTATACAAGCATTATTTATGCACTCGGAATGGGAGTTGGATATAAATGATCGCTGCCAGAACGAAACTACCCACGAAGAAGCAAACGTAGATGGGGGGTTAGATGACAGCGGATTTGGACCAGACATGGCAATTTCCAGGGAGTTTGGCGAAAACGAGTGTCATTCGTGCTTGTGCCAACCGTGTGTAACAGCGAACAGGCAGGATTGGTTGGGAATCGGTCAGGGTCCGTGTGATAATAATGCTGCGATCAGGCGTAAAATGTATAAAAAATACTGGAACATGCTGAGCCGGAGAAATGCTTGGATTGATGAAAGATATATCCAACGCAGAGTTCAGCTAATGAGGTCTGATAACGTTGTTATCACTCACAGAGAAGTAATCCCAGATTGCGTTGTCCAACAGGTTCGGTACTTGTACCCCAATTTACCAGAGGTGCCATATATGGGGCATAGATGGGAATGATCAACGTGTATGTAATTTACACACAAACCAAACGGCCCTTTTCAGGGCCACTAAATCCTCCAAAAAGAGCCTACCGTACTTGTATGAACGAGTTATAATAAAATCATGCATGAGTGATGACATTTTTGTGATTATAAACCAAACCTAAGTGCAGTTTGCAGTAAACAGTGCCACGCCGTGAAAAAAAGTTACCATTTTCTAATTTTTTTCTAACACGTTTATTATTTTCTTTCAAAACATTCTCATGTATTTGAGAAAAAAATGCATTCAAGAGGTAATCTGTCGTAACTAACTGCCAACTTAATCTGTTTGACTTTTGATGGATTTATTTTTTTGTCCGAATGTCACTTCGTCAGATTTTTTTTCAACATGGGTGTCACAATGCCTCATTACGTATGCACGCAAATTGACATGGAAACGCATTTCAGTGCAATCACACGTATGTCAGACAGGAAGTCGACGAGACGACAAATGGCTTGCCCCGGGAGAAACAAAACCACGGGTAATGCGCCAAAATAAAAGTTGAAACGTATATTGTCACTACATGTTATGATATCCACGGTAAAGAGTCATACAGTTGAAACATTTGTTTTCACACCAGAATGCTATAGGCAAAGGTTTATGCAGACACTCTCATGAATAAAATACAATGTTAAAAAGCTGGTTTCAAATAATCTACGACTCCAAGGAGGGATTCTCCAGAGGATTTCGTGGTACTTTTATCGAATTGTTTTCCAGCAAGGTGATCAGCATCTCGTTCGAAATAGGGGTCCGGGCCAAGCATTATTAGCTAGTCAATAAACATGAAAATATAACGAACCATATACCATCACCACCACCGAGTCCATGGCTAGTATATTCATAGTCACAAATATTCCAATACGGTGTAGACTGGTATCAAATAAATAAATAATACGATTTGTGATATTTTATTATGGATTTAAATAACTGAACTCGTCAAAATATCTCGCCACCATTTTGTTTGGCACACCAAACATACGGAAGGCTTATATGACGAGTATAATAGAAAACAAAATCATATCGTTCATATTCGAATTCAATGAGCATATGACAGTGATACTGACACAGCGCAGGACCCGCCGAAAATCTACCCAAAAGGTTGTCGATCGACCGGAACCCAGTACTCACCACTGTAAACAAGCCCTCATTTTGTTTCAAAACAAATTTAAATCGAACATAAAAAACTACATGCTAATTTATGACACGGAGAACTCTTGTTTTTATTTTTTATTTTTTATTTATTTTCAATGCAAATAAAAGTAACGCTGAGTGGAAAATCAAAATGGCCGCCAATATTCCGGACACGTGAATATTTCCAGTGTTTTACAGGCTGTGGAAATAAATGTATTTTCTTGCTCCCGGAGTCTTGTCGGGACTGCGACGCCATTGTTTTCACTGAATCCGCTACATGGATAAGCAGATTTGGATTATAAACTAACTAAATGTTTGGATAAGTTAGCCAGCTCATCGTGGGGTACGTTGACTATGTCACGTGACTTTGATTGACAGTTTTGCATTTAGTAACACGTTGGTTGATCCGTGGTCATTTCTGTCATTACTTGATAGAAATCTCAACGTACACGCTATTTGTGACCACAATCGTAACGTCACACCAAGGCTAGTATATTCATAGTCACACCTATCCATTTTTGGTACAACATAGTGGCCGAAAGTACACCCAAAAACGCAATTTACTGAAAAATTACCGGAGCTGTGTACAGCAGCAGGACGCGTAACGAACTAATCCCTATTGTTTTGGGTTCCATTTATAGTCTACATGTGGGTTTAAGTATACACAGCCTGCATACTAATCAATAAAACACATGAATACGTTTGGAGCGTTTGAGGCAGCATATGTCTCACTCGTCTGGATATTTAGACAAAGGAGATACAGCACACGCACTAATCAGTGTCACCAAATTAGTAGTTGTACGCTTGATTTAAGTAATATTGTATGATAGTCGGGTTGATGGGACTGTCATGAAACAAATAAAGATGGCCGCATGTATTAGTTAACTTTTTTATTTGTGTTTTAAATTAAATTTCTAACTTTTTTTCAATCCGGCCATGGAGCTTTCAATCATCGGTTAGGACTAATCAAATAAATTGGTTGACCTAAATTAAACAAAATCAAGTACTGAATTTAAATGAATTATTGTTTGCAATAACTAGGTGAAGCAGGTAAAACTATTGTTTTGATTCACTACACCCTAAACCATTCTGTCGCAGTGTATATGCATTTATTTGTATTTCCAACTGATGAAAAGTACCCTGCGTGCTTAAAAATTGAGTACTATTGAGTGCTCTTTGCAAAAAGACGTCCAGGACAAAAACGAATTATTTTCAACTAAACTCTTTATGTACGGGAAACTAGAATTCAGAATGTAAAAAATATATTGTAACTAAATATGTCAAAAATATAATATTGTGACTAATGCTGTCTATATTTGGCTATGCACATTATTTCCGGTTTGCAAATTTCCATCCTTACTGACACATGTTCTATTTGTTCTTATGCAACAAAATTGAGTAGCAATATTATACGGCAATGACATGTAAAGGGAGGTAATTAGAGTGAATTTAGTGAATTTAACATCCATACAATACATGGAATCGTTGTTATTGTTCACTTGGCGCATTGTAGGTTAAAAACGACATTTCTGTTAGTTAATAGACTTGTCAGAACTAGGCAGACAATGTGTTTGTACAACACTATATTAAATCAATGTAGTCTGCTTGCGTAAAAAACACGCTTCAAGGAAAAGACATTAAAATCTTTATTGTTGAGCTGTTGATACATGGTTACCTTACAAATAATGGATCCGATGACCGATTTTTACTAAGTACACTATAACAATAAAAACGATTCCACGTACTAAATAGCTTTTAAATTATTTTAACTAAATTCACTCTCATTATTTATAATAATTTCTAATTATTTCTAATTAATTGAATTCCAGTATAATGTTACAATTGTAATGCCGCCTCTTTTGTTGTGTCATGTGACTTGAACAAATGTGTATACGCAGCCCGCACACTGATTGATAAAAACAGATAAATACGTTTGGAGGGACTAAGGCAGCATATGGATCACTCATCGTGGTATTATAACAAAGGGGACACAGCCCATACACCAGTGTTACTAAATTAGTAACTTTGCGCGTGATATAATTAATATTGTTTGATAGTGATGGGTATGTCTGTTAGGTATGATGGGTATGTCTATTAGTTGCCTTTTCAATTGTGTTATTAATTAAATTTCTTACTTACCAAGGAGCTGTAATATATCGGTTATAAATGATCAAAATAAATTGGTTACCCTAAATTAAAAGTATTGAATTAACGTCTGCCAGAACCAGGTGAAGCCGATGAAAAATTTTGCTTCACCAAACTTAAAACTATTCTGTCGCGGTGTATTTGCATTTAGTTGCATTTCTAACTGCCACAATATTGATCTGATGGTAAGCGTCCTGAGTCCAACCAAGCCAAAAACACACCATTTTCAACCAAATGTCTATGATTTGTTGATATATGTGCGGGAAACTGTATTTGCGATTGTAAAGAAGTTACGATAAATCCATGATAGTAGCTAAATATGTCTATATCTACAACTTAAAACAAAACATACCATTCCGTAAAACAAAATGCGTCGCCAGCATTGAACAGTGGCACAGTAGTTAGCATATTTACATCAACTGATTTTGAGGGTTTCATTCACTCAGCAGTATTCAGTATTCTGTCCCGATCACCGAACACAGATAGGGGCAATACAATCTATCATACCCGTGCGCTATCTCTATCCTCTATCACGTTAAAAATACATTCATAGTGAGTGAATTTTCCTCTTGATGAAATTCTTTTCTCCCATTTCAGCCCTTGTTTTACAAAGACATAGCGGCATACAATAGCCTGCGGCTGATACAGGATCTGTCACTGGGCCAAATAGTCGCACAGCCGCGTTCCACGAAAAACTGACAGCCAGCGGTATTCTCGCAATGACCTCATACTATATTCAAATGCAATAGTTGGAATTGTTGAAATATGGTGCAGTGTCTTGTCCTTCTGTCTGCCCTGTAATGGTACAATATCACCGAGCTCAATTAAAGCCATATTTATGAAAAACGTCAGTGTAGTTGATCAGCGGTAATAGATAACAGTTACATTTATCTACAACATTCCATCATAGAACCTAAAAATCAAAATGGTGGAGCATTTGCTCTTTATGTCTATATTGTAATTAACGATAATACTTATCATCAACAAATGCAAAATAACACACCATGATAGAGCAACATGGCAAAAACAACTCAAGCCAACTAATCAATATACTATAAAATGACTAATTTTCACTGCGTTTCAATTTCGCTGATCAACCATTTCAGGCATATTCAGTGAGTTTCAAATTCACTGTTTTATCATTTAGATAATGTGTTCTATGCTAAATTGTACATATTCACTGGGTATTAATTAATATAGAGCATTTTCCAGTCAGCGAAATAATCAAAATTAAAACCCAGTGAATAATTCATTCGTTTACAGTACATAGAACAATAAGCCAGTATGATACACCGGAACTACTCAGATTATGCAAATTACACGCAAATAGAAATACATTCAGGTGATGTATCTGAACATTTAAAACAGTAATATATACTGGGGTAGCGTACATTGGAAGTCATATTCCGTCGACGTCTCTCAATGATATGAAGAATGTTGCGCTTATTAATAATACTCACCATTGCAAGCTTTGCAGTAGCAGCTTCGACAGAGGTAAGTTCACAATGACCATTCTCGTCTAATTATCTGTTTTCTTCGCTGACTGGTGGGTACATTGCTTGCAAGAGCTGCATATCTCTATTATTTTAATATTTCATCACTATTATGTGACGAATCCATATATCATTTTACACAGTAACTGTACGTACACTCATGGAAGCTAACGGTTTAAAACGGAATACCAACCTTATTTGTAGTGAAATTATGAAATTATAGTATTTGAACTTTATGTGTAGATCATTATGTGTGTGGTATTTTAGACTTAATAAGTTTTTTATTCACCTAAATCATTGTGTTGTTTAAATAATAATAAGAGGATAAATCAAATTCATATTCTAGTCCTGTTATTTACAAGATAGACCGTCGTCACAAAAAAGTCACGTCTTTTTGATGAAATGGTGTGTGAGCTACCACTGATACTAACTAACGTAGTGGTGAAATATGATTTGATAATTGTTAAATGTATTTCATTCCCCCTAACACCTAATATATGACTGTTCTAGTAATGATTATATAACGGATTTATGTTATTTCTTGAAATAATTATTCATGGTTTGTTTGTTTTTATTTCACAGAGATCGATTGAGAAACGATCATGTAAGTATTACTCTACATAGTACAGTTGCTACTCGATTTGTTAACCAGACTGTCTCGCCCAATTTTTTTCTGCATTTTTTCTTATATTTCTCAATATTTCTTTAAATAACTTCTCATTTTCGAACCAATTTTCAGTTTTCACTCAACAAATGGTTACTTTTGTTCCAATCTTCTGAAGAAAAGTCAAATTATAAATAGGAATATTTTGGGAATTTGTGATGAAAAGAAGAAAGTGATGATGAAACGATTGAGGCTGTATTCGTTCATCTGCCCCATGATTTATTGTGTGTTACCGATCTTAGCTTTATTGACTGCAGTCACACCCACAAACTTTCACCGATTAACCATCATTAGCTACTATAGACTCCCTGAATAACAGTTACCCACACTTAATAATATTGTTGTTCACAATCAAAAAAGTAGTTCGACTTTCCGAAGATAGCATTCGTCTTATTGTACTGTTTATACCACTATTCGACGAAACAAAATAATTCTGCACCAATAGAGATGGATAGTAATTGTTTTTGCCGCGTATCTTTTACTCTGACGACCCTGTATATGTTGTATTATAATAATCGTATTTAATACAGCACATTTATTTTGTATGTTTCACAATGTTCACAATTTTTTAGCTTTAGCTTTTAACTTTTAAAGAGATTTGATACATTTTCAAATATGCGTGAACGTACCAAGAAAAAAGTTGTATAATCTATCGTCTCTACGGCAGGCAATAGAACCCGTGACTTATTTCCAACCACCCATAGTTGCTCTTAAATAGCAATCACATGTAAATGAGACAATACGCTCTATGAAGTATGGAATATTTTGGAGTCATATCGTAACTGTTAGCAATTAATTAACAAATCAAACTGAATGGTATATCAAATGATAAGTAATAACTTGTTCATTATTTTTTTCCTCAATATTAATTGAATTAATCTTATATCTAGAGTCAGTCGTGGGATATCCTCTATATGACAAGATATTAGAGCTCGAATACATCATATAAGTGATATTTTAGCAAGTTCTACAAAATAGTTGAAACACATTGACATTTGCTATTATCATGATTATTAAAATTATTTATTAATTTACAGCAAAGTATGAGTTCGTGAATGAGGCAGTGACTTGGGTCGATGCTAAAGCTGCTTGTGAAGCCAAGAATAAAAAGCTTGCAGAAATCCGCTCACAGGCAGATGAAGATGAAGCAGTAGCAGCAGTTGGCGGAGGAGGAGCAGGTCTGACATATATATATATATCCATATTCATCCAATATTTATGTTTATAACACCATTGTAAAAACTATGCATGTGTAGCCTGTTAGCCTATTGCTTCTTCATTGATTATTATTAGTAGTTTCTCTTGTAAATTGGTTTCGACATTAAATCCAGAACCATCCAAGGTAATTTGGGCGAATTTGTTTGGAGAATGCGCGGTGATATGAAGTGTATATTCTTCATAGCGCACAAAGTCAGGTGTAAATTTTACTCCAGAAGAAAATATGCAAAAAAGGCACTTTGTTGTTCATCATGCAAACAGATGGAATTATCTTGAATAATAAGTGTTTAGAATAGTTGTTTTTAATTGAGAAATGTTTTTAATTAAGTAGGAAAAAATTTAAATTGTGATATTATGTGAACTGCATGTCATTCGTAAGTGAACATTTTATGAGCATGTACCAGTGTTTCATTTATATTTGGGTTTGTATTCCATAAAAAAATTACAATTTGATGTGTTATGCTAGGGTATATTGTTATCATGTATTTCTACGAGTCTGTGTCAAATTTGATAGTGGTGATGTATCGTTCTATGTAGTTTGAATAATTTCATTTGGATATCACCATGAAGTGTGTTGTGAATATTTGGTTAGTTATAATGAATCTGGTATCTGGTTAAGGGCCTGGAAAATCTTAATTTAAAGTAATGCGTTAATACGATTTGCAATAAGAATTATTTAATTTTCACATGGAAAGTGAGGGGTCACATAAAAATGAGAAATTGTTGAAAACAAGATTAGAAAAAAAAAATCAGTGGCAGTATGCAAGCAGTATATTGGAGTCGGTTTCTTTGCTTAATGATTCTTGTATTGCGTTCAGATGATTTTTTCACTTCCTTCTGTTGTGAGTCCACGTTAATTGATATCATGCCCTTTCTTTCCCAGCATTGTCTTGCAAAATAGAGTAATCCAAATTGCAGTAATTCTATAAGTTCTTAGTTTATTGAAATTCTAACGTTAGGGGCTCCACCCACTATAAATTACATATACAAAATGAAACTGTATGTTTAAATTGACTAACAAAAGTTGTCACGATTTTTGAAAGATTTGTGTACATACACAGAAACCTTACTATGTCTCTCTAACTGGTAATACATGATACTCAAGATCTAACAAAGATTTTATAAATAACACAACAACGCAATCAATTAGATTGACCAATCGTGACGACAATTGCATAATCTCTCATGTTTAAACCATACAATTCATACAATTCCAAAACAATACCAATTCAATAACTTTCTAATCTTTGTTTCCAATGTAACCCTTCACTATTGAGTTGTAACTCTTAACTATTTTGCTCTGAGTTATTGGTCTGTATCCATTGTTGAGCGGAACCTTTCATGTAGAACATCTCACGCATTCATTTAAAAGCACTTCAGTAGTTACATAGAACATAACTTAGTTAACGGAAGAAGCAGTAGGTCAGCTGGTTGTCCTGGCAACCACTGACGTATTCATAGGTAACACATTTACAATTGTATATTAGTCTAAGACAGTCATTGCTGCTCGCAGCTACATTTTATATAATTGGTATCACTGATTTTCTGTGTGTGATTATGTCTAAACAGCATTTTGGATTGGTCTGGTGGATTTAGACGGCGATTTAATTTTTGAATATGCAACTGGTGGGAGCCTGACTTTCACGAGTTGGAATACAGCTCCGTTTCAGGGTGGTGGCCAATGTGTAGTGTAAGTGTATTCAAATTATCCAATATAAACGACGTATTACATTATATGTATAAAGCTTGCTGGCTTCATCATTAAAGTAAACTAGATTTTGAGGTTTATTTATGGATCTCAGTCATAAAATATTTAAACAATTTAACTGATGTAAAATATGCTTATTTAATTACCAACGTCATAAAATCGGTTTATTCCGCTATAGGCATAGCAATAACAACATTGCCAGAAGTTTTCACTTACGTGTGTGAACGAATCGGTGATATTATGCCAAGAACAAATGAACATTGCACCAATGAGTTAAAGTGGGAGGGGTCGTCACCTGCGCACGCACGGGAATTGAGTCCAAGCGATGATAACAACACACGCTAAAAACGCAAAGGCTCATGGGTAGACGCTTGTTTGTAAACAATGACACGCTATTGTCATCTGACGCATGCACAGGTGAAGAGTCTCCCGCTTCAACATTCATAGTTTAATATGGTCATATAACATCAGGAAAAGTGTTGTTCAAATTGGTTAATGATAAAGCAAATCTTTTTTTATGTATTTCATGATCATCAGTAGTTTTCAAATGAATGGGAAATAGCTGTGACGCATGATATGTCACTGTATATAACACACAATAAGACAAACAGAAGACCAGAATATAATTCTGTTTTGCACCACGTTGACACAACATCGTGTCTCCTATACTACATTATTTACATGTCTGTAACACAGCCCCCTGGGTCCAAAAACGGCCACTTGTAAATGCCATTTTTCTCGAATTGCTGGTGGAGCCTGTTTAAAATAGAATTGTTTTTAAGATAATAGTATTGTTACTCGGCCTAATCACATTGACATCAGCTAACAATGCACTAAATCACTTATAGGGATTTCTCTGGTCTCTGGGGTAATTCTCTTTGTGATGATACTAGAATGATGATACCATTTATATGTGAGCCCGGTGAGTATATTGTTATGTTAGTAACTATATTCAAAATATTCAATTTAAACTGAACACGATTTGCGCAAGGGGCGAAGAAATTGTCCATGTCACATAATGTTCTCATAAATATATTCCAGATTCAAATGACCGCCGAAATGTTTTTGAGAGTGGGAAAAGAACGAGACTTGTGTTGATCCTTGTGTTTCAATCGTCCGTTTATTAAGTATATTAGCTGTATAGTAGTCCCGTCGCTCTTCAATGACACACATGGAGTAATATGATATTTCAAAATGATATATGTATATTATACGATGATATGTATTTTTATTATAACAGATCCACAAGTAACAGGTGATCCACATTTGACAACATTTGACGGTCGTCCATTTAGTTTTCAAGGCATATGCTGGCATACTCTGTTTAAAGAGTGCTCGACAAATCCTGCATTTGAAGTAACAGCTGAGTTTGAGCCTAGGGAGGACAGTACGTTGGAACATGTCAGAACGCGGACTGTTTCTGTTAATGTAACTGTTGGAGATGACTTTGCTATCATTAACGGACTGGATGTCGTTACTGTAAGTAATTCTAAATTGAATTTTAGAATTATTTTTCAGAAAGTTTTTATACGAAATATGTACAATTCACGTATGACCATCTAACACAAGCGGAGACGACTTTCAGCTTCAATATTTAAAATTATTCTTGAACACTTAAATTAATTAATAAAATATAATATATTCATAAATCTCAGGGTAGAACTGATGGACATGTGACTGCCGCAAGACCAATACACGTTCAGGAAGACGATAAGACAGTCACACTGACCTTCATTTCTAAGGATACCACATTCACTTTGTACTGGACCTTGAAGAAGCACAGCTTACGAGTATCTACCTCTGGATCTGACTACCGTGGTCATCTCTGTGGTCTTCTTGGTAATGATGATGGTGACACTCTTAATGACTTCACAAAACCTGATGGTGCAGTAGTCCATGATGCTGCTGAGTTTGGAGAAAGCTGGCGAGTTGAGTGGAAAAAGTAAGTTAATTAACCAAATATTGATCATGATCGTCTTTAGACGCCGAGCTAAGCTAACCCAGGTGGAGGCTAAGACGCGTACACTGAATTATCAGACTATGAGGATATTACGAGGATGCCCCAGACAGTCTGTCGATACCCCCTGTCTTCATGCATACTTTGAGGTATTCTCATAATAACCGTATCATTATACATCTTTTCCGCTCAAAAATACATACATCATGGGAATGCCGAAATCCGAAATGTTTAGAACAGAATCAGCGAACTTCTTTGTGTGGGGTCCGACCAAACCCTGGTGATAGCCAGCGTAATCATTTCATGTTTGGAATTTGCATTTCCTTATATGGTAGTATGAACATACCTCGTAAAATACCGCAAAATTACGGCACGTTTTAACTTATGGCGTTACGGTGACAGATATATAATAAAAGTCATTATTATTAAATATCATGATCACTAGAGTCTCGCGGGACTGATAAACTAAATATATTTAAACATTGTTACACATATATCAGTATAGTTTTAACGTTATTAACACTTTTTCAGTTCCATGACAAGATCTGATCTCAACTGGAATTCAAATATTCATTATCTTTTTTGTTTTGTTTTAGATGTGACTAACGCTTAAGTGGAAGCTGGCATGACGACAACTATACAACGTTTCGTGTCAATATGTTTATGGCTATACATTTCATCGCATTTAGTTTAATTCGGTTATGTTTTCTAAATGTTGCGCTTGCCACATTTACAGAAAATAAGAGTATTACAATGCTTAGTGGGCGTATTCAACATAAATTTGGAAATAAACGGTGATAATATGGGTACAACTTTGTTTGTATTTTATTGCATGCATATTACTAGTTCAGTTCTTCATTTTTCTATATAATCACAGTTAGTTATACTTAACTTGTAATAATTTCTCTAAATGATCTCTGTGTTAATTAATGTGTTCCTTTGGGCTTCTGCATACATAAACTTTCGATGCAAAATAGCCGGTGTGATCTTTCTTGAGTTCAGTGAGATTTGTGTTTCCCCCCTCCTCGATTAGTGTTTCATTATCAACCGTCGTTGCGCACACTGTACCCTGGCTAATGTTGCGATGGGCTTTGGAATGGTTGATAGGATGGCCATACAGAATGGGACACTATTTAAGGGGGTTGTATCGCACTCTCAGCGACGATGTAAAACTGCCTATTTGTCAGTGATACGCTATAGTCTCTGTTTTTGATTTGAATAATAATGTCAGTGAAATTTTAAACCCCGCCTAAAATCCACTCGAACGCGTCATTATTCGCACCACCATGCTTTGCCTCTGTGTCAAACATTTAAACACTGTCATGAAAGTTTAACTCTTCGTGAGTGATGTCAACATGAAAGTTGATTGAGAGTGCAAAGTAACGAAAAATGTTTAGGTAATTTAAGGAACAGAAATTATTTTGTCTCAGAGTACAATAATTTGTCATCGTTTTGGCAATTATTCGGCCCCATGGAGATGATGGAGATTACTAACACAATCCCTGATCACATTTGGAAAAATATATGGATTTCATATGCAGTTAAAATTTCCATAATTTTCTATATTCATAAATTCAAAAAAATATTTTAACTTACAACTGAGTATAGAATACAAATATATTTGACACCTAATTACGTCGTTAGAGGGCGCGATTTATAGGAAATATAAAACTTGCCATTCTAAGTAGTTTAGTCACACCACGTTGCTGCAATATGATTTATGACTTCCTATATTTACACTTTTTCTGCCCCACATTTCAACAATTTTCCAGGTGTCACAAAATACGTTTCTGAATTTCCGTTGTCTTAATGTACTTGAATGATTGTTTTAATTTTGTAATCGTCTTTATCATAAAATCATATTGCTTTAAACTGTTGTCGCAAACAACTTAATAAGACTAACTACACAATTTGTGAAAGTTGTATATGGTTCATAAATGTAGTATAGAATGCCGTGAAATGTGTATTGGAAGTCGTTCATATTGTATAATTTGCATTTGCAAGTTGGTATTGAAACGTGTTTAGAAAGTTTAGAAAGTCTGGAAAAGGTTGTATGATAAGCTGTAATTGTGTTGAATAGGCAGTTATAATGGTTGTATAATATGTTGTAATGATTGTTTAATAAGTTGTAATCGTTGTATAAGCAGTTGTAATGGTTGTATAATAAGTTGTAATGGTTGTAAAAATAAGTCGTAATTTTTGTATAATAAGTTGTAATTGTTGTATAATAAGTTGTAATGACTGTATAATAAATTGTAATGGTTGTATAATAAGTTGTTATGGTTGTAAAAATAAGTCGTAATTTTTGTATAATAAGTTGTAATTGTTGTATAATAAGTTGTAATGGTTGTATAATAAGTTGTAATGGTTGTATAATAAGTTATTATGGTTGTAAAACTAAGTCGTAATTTGTGTATAATAAGTTGTAATTGTTGTATAATAAGTTTTAATGGCTGTATAATAAGTTGTAATGGTTGTATAATAAGTGGTAATGGTTGTATAATAAGTTGTTATGGTTGTAAAAAAAGTTGTAATTGTTGTATAATACTTTGAGGAGTCTTCATAATAATTTTATCATTATACATCTTTTCCTTCCAAGGATACATCATGGGAATATCAAAATCCAAAACGTTTAGAACAGAATCAGCAAACTTCTTTGTATGGAGTCGGTCAAAACCTGGTTGTAATTGTTGTATAATAAGTTGTAATGGTTGTATAATAAGTTGTTATGGTTGTAAAATAAGTTGTAATGGTTGTATAATAAGTTGTTATGGTTGTAAAATAAGTCGTAATGGCTGTATAATAAGTGGTAATTGTTCTATAATTAGTTATTATTGTTGTAAAATAAGTCGCAATTGTTGTATAATAAGTTGTAATAGTTGTATAATAAAATGTTATTACGAATATGCCTCGAAGTAAGCATGAAGACAGTACAGTGGCAGTATTGACCGACGCACAGTGAAGGTCGATGCGACAGCCCCAGCGACAGTGCACTGTCTGCGTGCATACTTTGAGGTGTCTTTGTGATAATCTTTTCCTTATACATCTTTTTCTTCCAAGGATACATCATTGGAATGCCGAAATCCAAACAGTTTAGAACATAATCAGCGAACTGTTTTGTATGGAGTTCGGTCGAAGCCTGGTGGCAACCATGCTTGTTTTTATTATTAGAGGATGCTTACGCGCGTAATCATTCCATATTTGGAATTCGCATTTCCTAATATGGTAGTATAAAAATACCACGTAAAATACCGCAAAATTATACCATGCTGTAACTTATGACGTCATGACAATTACGGCAATACAACTTATTATACAACCATTACCACTTATTATATAACCATTACAACTTATTATACTGCCATTACAACTTATTATACAACAATTACAACTTATTATACAAAAATTACGACTTAGTTTTACAACCATTACAACTTATTATTCAACCATTACAACTTATTATACAACCATTACAACTTATTATACAATCATTACAACTTATTATACAACCACTGCAGCTTATTATACAACAATTACAACTTATTATACATCCAATACAATTAATTATACAGCAATTACAACTTATTAAACAACATTCCAACTTATTTTTCAACCATTACAACTAATTATACAACAATTACAGCTTATTATACAACAATTACAACTTATTATACAACAATACAACTAATTATACAATCATTACGACTAATTATACAATTATTAGAACTTATAATATAACCATTACAACTTATTATACCACTAATACCACTTATTATACAACCATTACAACTTATTATACAACCATTACAACTTATTATACAACCATTGCAACTTATTATACAACCGTTACAACTTATTATACAATCATCAGAACTTATTATACAACAATTACAACCAGGTTTTGACCGACTCCTTACAAAGAAGTTTGCTGATTCTGTTCTAAACGTTTTGGATTTTGATATTCCCATGATGTATCCTTGGAAGGAGACGATGTATAATGAAAAAGTTATTATGAAGACACATCAAAGTATTATACAACAATTACAACTTATATTACAACCATAACAACTTATTATACAACCATTACCACTTATTATACAACCATTACAACTTATTATACAACCGTTACAACTTATTATACAATCATCACAACTTATTATACAAAAATTACAACTTATTATACAACCAATACAATTAATTATACAACCATTAAAACTTATTATACAACCATTACAACTTATTATGCAACCAATACAACTGATTATACAAAAATTACAACTTATTATTCAATCAATACAACTTATAATACAACAGTACAACTTATTTTACAACCATTACAACATAAAATACAACAATTACAACTTATTATACAATCATTTAAACTCATTATACAACCATTACAACTTATTATATAACCATAACAACTTATTATACAACAAATACAACTTATTATACAACCATTAAGACTAATTATACAACCATTACAACTTATGATACAATTATTTCAACTTATTATGCAACCATTACAACTTATTATACAACCATTACAACTTATTATGCAACCAATACAACCAATACAACTGATTATACAAAAATTACAACTTATTATTCAATCAATACAACTTATAATACAACAGTACAACTTATTTTACAACCATTACAACATAAAATACAACAATTACAACTTATTATACAATTATTTAAACTCATTATACAACCATTACAACTTATTATATAACCATAACAACTTATTATACAACAAATACAACTTATTATACAACCATTAAGACTAATTATACAACCATTACAACTTCTTATACAATCATTTAAATTTATTATATAACCATAACAACTTATTATACAACAAATACAACTTATTATACAACCATTAAGACTAATTATACAACCATTACATCTTCTTATACAATCATTTAAATTTATTATATAACCATTACAACTTGTTATACAACCAATACAACTTATTATTATTAATCTGTCACCATAACGCCATAAGTTACAGCATGCCATAATTTTGTGGTATTTTACGTTTCATTTTCATACTACCATATTAGGAAATGCGAATTCCAAATATTAAATGATTATGCGCGTAAGCGTCCTCTAATAATAAAAACAAGCATGGTTGCCACCAGGCTTCGACCGGACTCCATACAAAACAGTTCGCTGATTATGTTCTAAACTGTTTGGATTTCGGCATTACAATGATGTATCCTTGGAAGAAAAAGATGCATAATGAAAAGATTATCACGAAGACACCTCAAAGTATGCACGCAGACAGTGCACTGTCGCAGGGGCTGCCGCATCGACCTCAGCTGCGCGTCGGTCAATACTGCCACTGTACCGTCTTCATGCATACTTTAAGGCATCTTCGTAATAACCTAATATTATACAACCATTTTAACATATTTTACAAACAAAACAACTTATTATACAACATTTACAACTTATTATACAACCATTACAACTTATTATACAACAATTACAACTTATTATACAACCATTGCAATTTATTATACAACAATAACGACTTATTGTACAACCATAACAACTTATTATATAACAATTACAACTTATTATACAGCCATTAGAACTTATTATACAACAATTACGACTTATTTTACAACCATAACAACTTATGACCTCCCAATCAACAATTTCAACTTATTATGCAATCATTACAACGGTTAAAATGGTTGTAATTGTCGTATAATAAGTTGTAATGCTTGTAAAATAAGTTGTAATGATTGTATAATAAGTTGTAATTGTTGTATAATAAGTTGTAATGGTTGTATAATAAGATGTAACGGTTGTATAATAAGTTGTAATGGTTGTATAATAAGTTGTAATGGTTACATAATAAGTTGGAGGGCGCTGCCATGAACAGATAAGCGCAATGCACGTGGCTCCGTGGAAAGTTGAGTAAAATTTGCTATATTGGTTGTACAACCCGTCTTAGAATAGCTGATGGCATGTCAGGAAGGTGGAATTGATACTTATTACAAAGATGCCAAATGGTCGAACGAGAGCAGAAAGGAAAAAACTGGTAGAAAGCCAAGCTGTATCTTCGAAGACGACGCCATTGGAAACTCGAGGTAAAATTACACACTTCATGAATAAAGACAATACAGTAATGGCAGGTGACGACAGCGAAGCTGACTTCAAGGAGTTCATGATAAATACAATAACACGCATTGATCAAAATATGGAGAAGTTAGTATCAGAAAATATAACTATTAACAACAGAGTAGATGCAGTTGAGAGTGATTTAACGAAGAACAAGGAGAAGTTTGAGAAGCATCAACAAGAATTTACGTTGTCGTTTGAGAATGTGAATAAGAGGGTCAATGAACTTATGACACGTGTTACTGAACTGGAGAATGAAAATCAAGTTTTGAAAAAACAGCTACGTGAATCAAATGAAAAACAAAAGAATCAAGAAAGGTATTCACGTGAATATAACTTGCGATTCCACGGTATACAGGAAGGTGACAACGAGAAGTGCGTTGAAGTTATCGAGAAAATACTAGTGGATAAATTTGGTATGCAAGCAGGTTTAGTGGAAAATGCCCACCGGGTAAATATTGGTGAAGTAGCCAAAACAGAGAACCGGCCCTACCCAAGACAAGTATTGGTGAAGTTCTTCAGTCGTCTAAAGAAAGAAGAAATCATACGAAAACAACGAATTGCGTTAAAGGATACAGGAATATATGTAAAACGGGATATGATTATTGAAGACTTTCAATTGAAGAAAACATTGAACGCTGTTATTAAACGTGCTTACGATGAGGGGAAACGACCTATTTTTCGAAGAGGCGTGCTGTACATTGATGGAAAGAAGTATTCGCCTAATAAAGATGATGTGGTGTAAAGTTATAAAGTTATAAAAAAAAAAAAAGCTTTTGAATTTTATTGAGGTATGTCTTTATATATGATTTAATTATCAATTATGACGAAATAAGTGGTAATTACTTACAGTTTCTTTCCCATGTGGGATGTAATATTAAGTGTAAGTGACTCCAGACAAACTAGTTATAGCTATATATCCGACATGAGGTAAGAAAAAAAAACACTTGAGTTTTATTTAATTATGCATTTATATATGGTTTATTTAGCAAACTGTTTATGGTCTTTTTTTTAGGGTTGTGCCAGACTGGCAACATAACTTTTTGCTTAATGACTAAGTCAGTGGTAATTAATTTACAGTTTCTTTCTCGTGTTGAATGTATCATCTGATTAAGTGTAAAAATTTTTAAACTGGTATCATAATTTTAGTTGGGGTTGTTGATACAATAATATGGCACTGAGTGTGTTATTGGGATGTGAATTATGATTCACAGAGCTGCAGCACTATTGCATTATTACATATTTTGTCAGCAATATTTAAGTGCCAATAATATTTCTTTTTCCTTTTTTTTTTTTTTTTTTTTTTTTTTGGGTATAATTCATTATGACTTCATTTAAAATGTTAAGTTTGAATGTTAGGGGAATGAGACATTCGTATAGTAAACGAAAAGCTGTTTTTAGATTTTTTAGACAGCAAAGGGGTGACATTATTTTGGTTCAAGAAACTCATAGTTGTTCTAATTCGGAGAGTGTGTGGAAGAGGGAGTGGGGTGGCAGTGTCATTTATTCGCATGGCACACAAAATAGTTGTGGGGTAGCAATATTTTTTAATAAGAATTTAAATGTTAATATTAGAAACAAGATGATCGATAATGATGGGAGGTATATTTTTGTTGAAGTGGAAATTAATGATCTGGTTTTAGTCATAGCAAATCTATATGTACCCAATAAGGAAAACGAACAAATTGAATTCTTAGCCACTGTAAGAGGTTTAATTGATTATAACTTTCCAAATTGTAATTTAATAATTGGAGGTGATCTAAACATCCCTCTTGATCCAGTAATGGATAAAAGAGGTGATAGTCCAGAGCTGAGGAATACTTCCAGGCGCGACATGTATACATTTATTAATTCCTTATCACTTATTGATGTTTACCGTAAACTAAACCCAGCACAGTATAGGTTTACTTGGCGAAGAGCTAATGCTGCGTCTCGTCTAGATTATTTTTTGACATCGCCATCTGTATTTAGAAATATTAGGAAGTTTGACATCATGCCTTGTACTAAATCAGACCATGATGCAATTTCAATAACTTATGAAATTGGTAAAAAGCAGGTTAGAGGACCAGGTTTTTGGAAATTTAATTGTGATTTATTAAATGATGATTCATATTCTAAAATGATTAAAATACAGATCTCTAGTGTCGTGGGTGAAAACAAACATATGGATGATCAAGCTTTGTTTGAGTTTTTAAAATATAAAATTCGAGAGGTGACAGTTGCATTTTCAAAAAAGAAAGCACAAGAGAGACGAAGTAAAGAAAAGGAACTAATGCTTGAACTACAGAAATTGGAAGAACAAATAGATGAAAATTTAGATGAGATGGTATTAGCCCAATACGAAATTAAAAAACAAGAATTAGATGATATTATTGATAATAATATTAGATGTTCAATTGTAAGGTCAAGGGTTCAATGGTTTGAAAATGGTGAGAAAAGTACAAAATTCTTTTTGAATTTAGAGAAACGTAATTATTCAAAAAAGACCATTGTTGAGTTGAAAAAAGGGAATGAATATTTGACGAGTGAAAGGGACATTTTAAAGGAAATTAATAGGTATTATAAGGAGCTCTATACATCAGAAAAAAACAATTTGGAATTTAGTGAGAATGATAATTTATTTTTCGTAAAAGAAAATATTCCTATTTTACCAAATGAGATTGCACTACAGTGTGAGGGCCCACTTACTAAGGAGGAAGTTTTTGATGTGCTTAAAAAAGCCCCTCAGAATAAGACTCCAGGTAGCGATGGTCTACCCCCCGAGTTTTATTTATTTTTTTGGGAATATATTGGAGATGCACTAGTTGCTTCACTCAATCATGGTTATAGAGAAGGCATGATGTCAAACACACAAAAACAGGCAGTCATTACCTTATTACCAAAGCCAGATAAAGACCAACTTCATCTAGGAAATTGGAGACCAGTTTCTTTATTAAATAGTGATTATAAGCTAGCAAGTAGGTGTATTGTAAAACGTCTTGAGAATATTTTGCCTAAGATTATCAACGAAGATCAATCAGCTTTTATTTCGGGGAGGAAAATTATGGATAATATAAGGCTTATCTCTGATGTTATCGATTATTGTGAGGAGTATGAGCACCCAGGGGCAGTGATGTTTGTGGACTTCTCTAAAGCTTACGATACTTTGGAATGGAACTTTATAAATAAGGCATTGAAATTGTTTAATTTTGGTGATTCATTTATACGTTGGGTAAATGTATTTTATAATGATATTAAGAGTTGTGTTGTAAACAATGGGTTTTCCACAGGTTGGTTTGGACTATCACGGGGTATAAGACAGGGCTGTCCTTTATCGACTGCACTGTTTGTAATTGCTATCGAACTCCTTGCCATTTCTATACGTGCCAGTAAAGAAATTGAAGGAGTACATTTGCCTTATGACAATGAAATTCGATTTTTAGGGTATGCAGATGATACCACGCTCTTTTTGGGGGATCAGGTGTCAGTTAAGCACATTCTTATTTTGTTAAAGTACTTTCATAAGTGTTCTGGACTTAGAATTAACTTGCAAAAAACACAGCTTTTACTAGTAGGTACTATGAAAAGGCAATGGAGGGAAATAGATGAGATTTCACCCACTGATAAGCCAATTAGATATTTAGGCATTTACCTGGGCCACAATAAAAGGTGTAATAAGAAATTAAATTTTGATGATAAGATAACTAAAATTTCAAATATTCTGTCAGTCTGGAAATCACGTAATTTAACTCTCAAAGGAAAGGTTATTTTAGTTAAGGTATTTGGTGCATCAAATCTGGTGTATTCAATGACTGCGATTTCAACCCCAAGTAATGTTATTAATGAGGCTAGGTCCTTGCTATTCAATTTCTTGTGGAGGGGTAAAAAACATCATATAAAGCGTAATACCCTAATTGGTAACTATGATCAAGGTGGCCTTCGTATGGTGGATATTGAAATTTTGAACAAAGCAATAAAACTTTCCTGGGCTGTTAAAATTATAGATACAGAATCAACTATAGCTGTATTCAGTCATTATTATTTTAGAAATTATGGGGGTTTGCGATTTTTACTCCAGTGCAATTATGATTGGGGCCAAATAAATGGTAGAATACCTCCCTTTTACATGGATATTATAAGATATTGGAGTGAGATAAATAAACAGAAGGAACCAAGTTGTGTACAGGAAGTTATAACGCAAACAATTTGGAATAATAAATATATTTTGATAAATGGGAGCTCTGTATATTACAGTAAATGGCACATCAGTGGAGTAAGGTACATCGGTAATTTGTTAGATAATAACGGTAAATTTCTAAAGTGCCATCAGTTTACTGAAAAATATAATATTGCTGTGAATTTTATAACATATACAGGTATTATTTCGGCAATTCCATCAAAATGGAAAAAGCTTTTGAAATCTAATGACCATGTGCATGTAACTGGACAAAATGTTCAAAATACAATTGATTATGGAAAGGGTAAAACAAAAGATTTCTATAAAATACTGATAAAAAGTAAATTTGAACCCCCAAGCTCAGAAACTAAATATGGGTCAATGATTTATGGGCGGAACATAGCAGGAAAATGGAAGGCAATTTGGGAGTTACCTTATAAGGTAACAGGTGAAGAAAAAATGAGAATTTTTCAGTTCAAAATTTTGCATAGAATTGTAACAACAAATTTATTCTTATACAAAAATAACTTAAGAACAGATAGTATGTGTAAATATTGTCAAAATGAGGAAAATTTAGAACATTTGTTCTGGTATTGTTCAACTGCACAAAGATTTTGGAATTCGTTTGACGAGTTCTGGAAAAAGATTTCTGATGATAACACAAAATTAATCACATGTTCAAGTATTATCTTCGGAGTACTGGAAAACAGATCTCTTTTAAATTTGTTGTTACTAATTGGTAAATATGTCTTGTATTGTAGCAGGTTTACTGGTTATAGCCCAACAATAGCCTATTTTATAAGTAAAATTAGAAACCAAATTAACATTGAAAAATGTGTTTTAACTGAAAAAAAGTTTGAAACGAAATGGAGCAAAGTGCTGCAAGTGATTGAAGGATATTTGTAAGTTAATTTTATAAGTTTATTTAACATGTAGTCATTGTAAATTAATGAAATTCAACAGTTAATAAAAGAAAACAAATGAACCCCTCCCTCATACACACACTAACAACAACAGCCCCTCCCCCAACCATTTTTTCCCCACTTTTCCCCCTTCTCTTTTTCTTTTTCTAATATTGCTTCATTTTATGTTGTTAATTACCTTTGTGTATATCTTTTTGACATGTAGGATTATTTTGAAGTAATGTACTTTTTTGGGAAAATATGTGAATAAAAAAAAAAATTTAAAAGAAAAAAAAAAAAAAAAAAAAAAAAAAAAATAAGTTGAAATTGTTGAATAGGAAGTTAAAATGGATGAAAAAGAAATTGTAATGGTTGCATAATAAGTTGAAATTGTTGAATAGGAAGTTAAAATGGTTGTATAATAAGTTGTAACGGTTGTATAATAAGTTGTAATGGTTACATAATAAGTTGAAATTGTTGAATAGGAAGTTAAAATGGTTGTATAATAATTTGCAATGGGTGTATAATAAGTTGTGATGGTTGCACAATAGTTTGTAATTGCTGTATAATAATTTGTAATGGTTGTATAATAAGTTTTAATGGTTGTATAATAAAATGTAATTGTTGTATTATATGTTGTAATGGTTGTATAATAAGTTTTAATGGTTGTATAATAAGTTGTAATGGTTGTATAATAAAATGTAATTGTTGTATTATATGTTGTAATGGTTGTCTAATAAGTTGCAATGGTTGTATAATAAGTTTGTAATTGTTGTATAATAAGTTGTTATGGTTGTATAATAAGTTGCAATGATTGTATAATAAGTTGTACTTGTATAATAAGTTGTAATGGTTGTATAATAAGTTGTAATGGTTGTATAATAAGTTGTAATTGTTGTATAATAAGTTGTAATAGTTGTAAAATCAGTTGTACTGTTGTATTATAAGTTGCACTGGTTGTATAATAAGTTGAAATTGTTGAATAGGAAGTTAAAATGGTTGTATAATAAGTTGTAATGATTGTTTGTAAGGGAAAACGAAAAATCGTCAAAAATCGTGGTAGTTGCTTTGGACTGTGATAGGTTTTATTGAAAGTTTAAAAAGCTGTAAGGGAGGTCGCCAAGATTTCTCTCTAATTCGGAAATGTCATCACTATAGTAATAAAATATATTTTTTTCGGGAGCCGTCAAACTGTCCATGACTTAGCCATCTTGGCTCTTACTGAGACGAGACTTAGATGGGGTCACTGTATGTTTGTGTATGTACGTGTAATTTCAAATACTAGTGAATTTAAATGACGCTTTTCAATAATAGAAAAAAAATATGATCCACACGGGATTATGTCTCCAAACGAAAAGTCAATATTTTTATTATTCCATTTTCAGTCAAACTACATACATTAGCAATATAAGAAATATTTACAGTCTCAACACAGCTTTCCTTGTTTTAAAACGTTGCATGACTCTACATACGAGGGGCGTTCAATAAGTAATGCCCCTGACCCATTTCCCATAGTAGGAGATTAATGAAACTTGGCACAGTTATTAGTCTTTCTCTGCATAGGAACCACCCAGAGTTATACATTTCTCCCGTCGTTTGATGCAGCTCTGGACACCGTTTTTGTAGAACACCCCAGGTTGGTCCTCCAACCACGTCGTAACTTCAGAAATCAAGGCTGCATCATCTGGGAAACGCCATCCGTTCAAAAACAATTTTATTGCTGGGAAGAGATGAAAGTCAGAGGGTGCATTTCATCAAAAGTGAAGCGTAATGGGCTCCTGTAATTGTGGTACCCTTTGCCATGAAATCTGTCAGCACTACTGAGCATGACATTGCCAGCGGAGGGCTACACCCTTGCCTTCTTTGGAGGTGGTGAGTCCAAGTGCTTCCACTGCATTGACTGGGCTTTGATCTCTGGATCATAGTAATGACCAAAGTTTCATCCTGTGTAATCAGTCTTTTGAAAAATCTTCTTCTCCTTGGCACATCTCCAAATTCGTCCTCGAGCACTCGACCTGCTTTTGGAAAGGTGTGAGCAGCCTGGGAATCCGTCTGGCAGACACCTTATGCATATGCAAATGGTCATGAATGATAGTTTCCACAGACCCTGTACTAATCTTGACCTCTTGGGCTATTTGGCGAACAGTAAGGCGTCGATAAGAGGGATGACCAGGTCTGGGAGCTGTTTCCACAGACTTCCGGCCATGTTTGAATTCACGATGCCGGCGTTTTACAAGGTCATATGATGGGCATCAACACCATAAGTTTCTTTCATTTCATCATAAGTCTCCTTTGGTGTGCGTCCTTTTAAATACAACAATCGGATCACTGCGCGACACTTAGCTGGCTCCATTTCACACCTGACTCAGTTCAAACACCTGTAAATCAGAAACCACAATTAGTTTAGAGCTGTTATGTGCAACATAACCCATAGAGATGTAAATCGTAACACATACAAAATGTTATCTAGATCAGACAACTGGAAGTGTGTCAGGGCATTACTTATTAAATGCCCCTCGTAAATAAATGCATTATCACATAAAATAATTCAAGAAATCTGTATTATTGTAGTTCTCTACAAATTTCGTTTGCTTTGCTTTTTCTGGCAATTGACTGCCTTTTGATAGAAATATGGTACATGTGCTGTCCGCATTGTATCCATGACATTTGACGGTTTGTAAACACCAGCTAGTTGTAGATTAGACCAATTCAATTGAGAACACTTATAAAATTTATAAATATGTATAAGGAAATTTACAATTTATTTGAAATATTTTCTAAGTTGTGGCAATGCATGCATTATAGCATATTTTAGTTGACGGGCAACATAGATATGAAATGTATCACACTATCACACGTGCAAGTTCACGTTATACCCCAAAACGGCATGCGCGCATGCGAAACGCCGTATCTTTGACTTCCGGGAAACTCGTCTTTAATGTATTAAACTGCGTCTTGAAGAACTATAACCCTCGTGGAATATCCGCTTCTGAGGGCGTTATGTGGAGTTCTACTGCGTGTATTACGTGAGTGCGCGTCAGTGTGTTTATGTAAATGATTGCAATTTAAATATATGTATATCGGGTAGGGTGCAATATTGTATTTGTGCATATTAACTTAGCTTGAACTAATTATAATATTAGAGAATATGGCACACTGTTTGAGAAACAAAAACAAATCTTGAAATCTATTGTTTACAACGAGATCTCGGCAGCTGTTTGTGTTACTACCTACTGAGGTCCCTGGATTGATTGTAATCGCAGTTTTGCAATACGTCTTAGTAAAACGTAAAGTGAAAGAAAAAAGTGCACAATATCATTGACTATGAAATATCCAATGGTACGTACTTTAAGTTACACAAATATTAAATACGTTTTTTTAGGCTCAATATGCTGAGTATGCAATGTATTCTCTAGCTCATCATGATCTGTGATACACCGTCATCTAAACTACTTTTTGCATATTTTTATCAATAAAAATTATACTTTTCAAAATATCAATTTGGGCAGCTATATTGTAAAAAAAATACACACTTTTTCACTCGTTTGCATGCACAAAAACGCCACCAAAGTTATTAGTCGACATTCTATCAAAGTTGTCAATTGAGGGCGCCAACGTTAGATGTGTCTTGGTATGTGCAGTGTTGTGATTCGATAAATAAATAATAAATGAAATGGACACAGATTTACTCTTGTCTGATATACAAGTACACTCGTCAGGAGGAGATATGATACGCTTAGATAATGCCACGTTGATCTTGTTTCTGATGCTGCTGTGGGGATTGCATTATTATTCCCCCGTACCATCATGAATTTGCTTTCATTAGGTTATCCCTGATATCACTCGTTCGTAGAGCCCGGTGTGATGGGTGGAGAAATGGACTAGTATTAGACCCAAGCCGATAGTAAGGGCATAATGCCACCCATGATGCCACGAGTACCGTGAAGCCACGAGTATAAACCAGTCACAAGTGATAGCGGGCGATCAACATTCTCTCATATGAGTAACTGCAAAGTGTCAAAACGATAAAGAAATCGCGATTTTACGGAACTATGCACACCTACGAATGCTAATTGTGGCCACTGTGCATGATGTCTAAGCGCAACGATGAACGTGTGGTTACTGTTACGACCGCAGATTTTTTTTTCCGAAATCAGCAAAAATATTTATCTTCCTGGCGATATTATTTTTCATTATAATCTTTCAGGCTTTATTGTTAGATTTTCTTAGCTGCAACAGAATGGGCCCAATCAATGTGATAATGATGGCATCAGACAGGGAATATGACTAATATATCAGATGATCATATCACTTGATTAATATGCATAACTCTAATATCTCGTGCACTTTTGCAGGTTGGGACAAGCATCAGAGCTATAATGATGGTATCAAACACAAAAGTATTAATATAAGATGACCATATATGGTCATGTGAACTATTTAATATGCACGGTACTGCAATATATCAACCATTGTTACTTATAGGAACATGCAACAAGTGGCGCAGTGATATCATTGGATGAGATCTGACTAATATATGATCAGATGACCATATATAACCCTGTGACTTCATTATTATGCATACATGTAATATATTAAGCACTGTTGCAGACAGATGACATGCAACCGACAATACAATGAAATAATTAACTGGCTTCCTGTAACGATGCACTTGACATACTTCTTGCTGCTCGTCTTTGGAGTTTAACAACATAGTGCAAAGTCGTACATGTATTTGTCAATATTTACTTTCATTTAAATTAACTGCGGTCATAGACGGTCGTAACTGAGACCATCGCAGTGTTGTCTTTGATGTATTGATGTCCTCCCGTGAAAGCTTACGTCTATTGTCGACGAGATTTCGCAGATTCGTTAAATTGATTATGTTTATGCAATCACCGTACTTCCAATCGACAGTATGTTGTTGTTCGTTCTGGTAAACATTGTTCGCATATCTACCGTTTATGCAGCTACGACTAAGCAATCATTAAAATCGCTAAGTTGGCGATGCATTAGTATTCAACAAGGCGCCTATCGACACATGTTTTGATGCCTTGAATGCAATACATGTTCGATTATTACTCTGAAAATGGATGAATAGATGTCATCGCCGTGAAAAGCTAATAGAGAACAAGTAGGTTGATTGAATTAGGTTTGAGAAATAATGCATCGTTGTCGATCGCGTCACGTATGCTGCAGATTAGATGTTAGGGGTCGTCTTAGTTTTACGGCATCAGGATTTCTCGTCAAACCGAGATTGTAATTTTGTTGATATACTTTTTCTTAATTTGGTTATATGATTTGTTACCAGCAAAAGAGGTGATCTCCCTTTTTCAGTTTTTATTATTTAACACAGTTTTCTATAGAATATTTTCCTTTAAATCCCTCAATTTTTTCAATTGTTTTCCAACTCTATTTAATTCACTGATGTATAGCGAACAAAAAATAAATAAATAAAAAAATAAACAAAACTAATAAAAAAAACGCGCCCATCTGTGTTGTGTCGTATTGACTAGTGTATTCTTTTCTAAACTGAGTCACGAAGACACTATGTCGCATTATTGTGCAGACATATTCGATGAATGTAACGCTGCCTATGTATATCGGTATTGGTTTCAAACCATTTGAAAGTACTGAAAACGGAAAGTGTGTTGATACTATTAAACAAGTGAGTCAAAATAAAACAAGAAAATGTTAAGATATTTAGTGATTTTAGCGTTATTAATTAACATAATGACTTTGCTGGTTTATTAGAACTATGAAGGCCGTGAAAGGCTATGAATGCACGCTAGGTATGATCAACGCAAATGGGTACAGTAATGCGTAGATGGCTTGCATACAGTACAGACTCCTTCTACACTACTACGATGTATTTGCTGCTGTTTTTACTCAGTATTCAACTCGTTGGCATAATCGTGAGGATGTCCACGCTTCGCTTAACGTGAGTATTCAACTCGTTGGCATAATTGTGAGGATGTCTACACTTAACGTGAGTATTCAACTCGTTGGCATAATTGTGAGGATGTCTACACTTAACGTGAGTATTCAACTCGTTGGCATAATTTTGAGGTTGTCTACGCTTCGTTTATTGTGAGTATTTAACTCGTTGGCATAATTGTGAGGGTGTCTACACTTAACGTGAGTATTCAACTCGTTGGCATAATTGTGCAGTGAGGGTGTCTAAGCTTGACGTGAGTATTTAACCTGTTGGCGTAATTTTGAGGTTGTCTATGCTTTGTTTATTGTGAGTATTCAACTCGTTGGCATAATTGTGAGGATGTCTACACTTAACGTGAGTATTTAACTCGTTGGCGTAATTTTGAGGTTGTCTACGCTTCGTTTATTTTGAGTATTCAACTCGTTGGCATAATTGTGAGGATGTCTACACTTAACGTGAGTATTCAACTCTTTGGCGTAATTTTGAGGTTGTCTACGCTTCGTTTATTGTGAGTATTCAACTCGTTGGCGTAATTTTGAGGTTGTCTACGCTTGATGTGAGTATTCAACTCGTTGGCGTAATTTTGAGGTTGTCTACGCTTGACGTGAGTATTTAACCTGTTGGCGTAATTTTGAGGTTGTCTATGCTTTATTTATTGTGAGTATTCAACTCGTTGGCATAATTGTGAGGATGTCTACACTTAACGTGAGTATTTAACTCGTTGGCGTAATTTTGAGGTTGTCTACGCTTGATGTGAGTATTCAACTCGTTGGCATAATTGTGAGGGTGTCTAAGCTTGACGTGAGTATTCAACTCGTTGGCATAATTGGCATGATGTATCGACACCCCCTGTGTTGTGCTCGCCTCGACGCCGTTGCTTGAAATTCACACAACGCTAACGTCTGCCGACTGATTGGAGACCTCGGTGGAATTACGTGAAGAGCTTTTCAGGTTATGGTTGTTTACTCTCCACTTTACGCTGCGCAAGACAATTGCCTAACGCGAATCAATAGGCAAATACACACTGTCTTACCGAAATTACGTGAGCGCCACATCAACAGAAATCGTCAATCGAAAACATACTTAGACATGGGAGGAGTAAATGTGAAATGTGAATATCCTCGGCGAGAAAGCTTACATCAATACCAAAAATATATAGGGGAGTGAGCCAATACACGAAATGTTTTACGTGCGGTTTACCTGTGGGAGTACAAGTACTCTTTGTTTTTATTTTCATAAATACAAAATCTTTTGGTAATTTTTTAAAAAGCTTATCTCGATGTTTTGAAGATATTTTGGTTTTAAATAATAAAGCTTCAACTATATGGACGAAGTGTATTCAATCGCAGAGGTCATAAGCCCCATGTCCAACCAGTGTATCCGATACCTGAAAGGCCACGTATAATCTTGTGGGATCAATCATTGCACCTCTGACATTATCGAATGCGGCGACTGAATGTACATCAGACACTGTACACGTAACTGACGCTGGGTGGTCCCTGGAATTGTTGCTTCTAGACAATCAATATAAACAGAACGTAAATTCTTATCGCCGCGGAATGGAAACACATATGACGACACTGTTATAGGTGTCCTCGAAACGGCGTGAACAACAGTCGTAACAGCTATGAGCACTCACCGACCGCCAGTAATTATGTCATCGATGGTGCGATGTGTGGTGTCTGAGCAACGTGGTCGACTAACTACGCATACATCACTGCACAGCGTGTTCGTCAAATCGAACCCTTCAAAAAACACCGGATTAAACTGAACGCTGACGCCGCCGTCAATACTTCAAAAAGTATAATGCTGCTTGCTTCGCTGGTCACGCTTTGTTGCTTTGTCCGTGTTGTCGGCTGCCGCGAGGAAGGACTTGTAACGGACGAAGCCGCCGTGGAGGAATTTCTGGCGTACTACGACAGTGCCGTTACGGAAATGCAGTACGTGATGTGTGAGGCTCATTGGAATTACGAGACGAATTTAACGCAGTACAACCAGGACACTATGGTGAGTGTATTAATCCATATGACGTAACATAGTACTGTTTTGCGGCGAACATTACGTGTCCCGGGATAAACACTTTATGAATATATAATTAGCATGAATAATTACATCCCGATGGTGTCCTGTAACCGGACTAGAACGAGATCACTGAACGACATTTGAATTGATTGCTTCTGAGGCAATGTCAATTCACAAAAATAAATCCATTGCTATTTTTACACCCTTTCTGGAAAAATTATGACTATTAGTTAAAAAATTAATGAAGCGTATGAAAATGTCGCATCAGCGAATTGGTGGGAACATATTTGGGTCAGGGTATTTATTCCGTTACACGGGAGAATAGGTTATAATTGTAAATAATACTCTTTTTCTAAAGAAAAGTTAGCGATTAAATAATCTTTACCTATTTTATCAGGGGAAGAAATAATGCACGATAACAATATTCAAAACATATTCTTGATAAGCAGAAAAAAAAATCTGTTTGCATACAACAACAACAAATCCAGCACGGTTGCCGGTGACGGAGTCAACTACAGAGTGTAACTAAACGGAGCCCTAACATAGCGGTGACGTGGTAACATGGCGGTGACCTTGGTAGCAAGTCCGCTTTTCATGTATAAAAGCCTTTGTAACAGTTCCGTGAAATGTCGTCTGGCTTGAAAAATCGCCTAATTTGCGCGCTCACTTGTCTGCAGCTATGGAGTGTTAGTCGCGGGAGCATTGGGACCGATTTGTAAGAAATAAGGCTAGTCAAGATATTACTCGATTTTAGTCACGTGCGTTACCTTATTCTTCAACGCAGCCAGATGTAATAGAAAGGCCTAAACACTTGGCGCCATAAGATTCATTTGTCTCGTATTAAGAGAGTGTGATTTGCTACATGACATCATTGCGTCATAAACATGAGCCTGGCCTATCCGCAAAGTAACGGCTCAGTTCTTCTAGATACCTTGACATAAATAATGGACACTTATTTAAATAATTAACAATTATATTGGAAAAACAGTAATCTATTAATTATGGACAACGTTATATTTAATAAAAAAAAAACGTGCCCGAAGTAAATGTCACCACCCCTGCAGTTCAAATTGTTACGAAGTAGGAAGCGGCGCACTGTGCGATTTGGGTGTGCCCTGGCATACACTTTTAAAGATTTATTTGTACTAAGATGATGATAAAGGTCGACGCACTATATAAAATGATAAGGACAAGGCCGCGAATGTACCCAATTATCGACGATGCGTAAGCGCGATTACCTAGCTTCCTTTGAAATACACCAACTGTACGATATCTATGATGTTGACATTTATAAACTTTACCAATGTGCATGTAATATTGTGAACGTCACTCGACCTTTGACAGTTAGGTTTATAATCGCAAACCTACTCACAAGAGTACAATTACCTGTGCTACACAATCCAATACTGTTCCTGTGCACACAATTTCTTTTATCGTTTCGTGCATTGATCACAAACAGTGCTAGGTTATTGTATAACTGGTCTTCGCGTGGCATTAACCAACCAATAGTTGTGCGCCATTACAATAACCGGCTACGCGCGATATAATAATTAAACGGAAACATTTCAGTGTTTTACTAATTTAATTAGCTTTTTTCTCAAGGGCTATGCTCATCTCGCCATACATGCGCCAGATATAGATCCCGTGCGATAGATATGCATTACCTTAGCTTAAAGCCTGGGAGTCGTCACCTGCGCGTGCATCAGATGGCCATAGCGTGTCATTGTTTACAAACAAGGGCCTACCCATGAAACTTTACATTTTAAGCGTGTGTGGTTATCGTCGCTTGGGACTCAATTACCGCGCTTGCGCAGGTGACGACCCTCCCGCTTTAAATTCTCTGGTTGCGCTGTCCGCGAGTTATCAGCGCCAGATTATGAAATCCCGTCATGCATTGCAGTTTCGCGTTCAGCTTCTGATGCACATTAAACGAACTACTACGTAGATGAGAGACTGAATTACGCTGTGTGTCATTGATTGCCAGTTTTTGCTTTACATCCGATGATTTGAATGCACCCTCATTCTCGCCTATCATAATATTTTCTGCTACAGTTCAAACATGCAATAACAAGGCCTGTAATCGGGGGCTATGGTATGAATATTCATATGCACGAGTAAACGTCATGAAAGCACACAACCAATCAGAGAGATGGCACTAGTCTTCCTCTCTTGAAGTAGGTTGATTGGCCCCTGTAAAGAGAGGACCGAAAACAAACGTGATTTTGATTCTTTTGGATACAGAATGATACAATAATACGTATTTTATCTAAAAATAATAGTTTTTTTTACAATGCGTGCCCGGGAGTGTTCATTACTCATCACAACCAAATTTACCGAAAATCTGAACCATTTATGGCTAGTACGTTTGACACCGATATCTTCCTAAAAACGCGACAGTTCTTTTCAAAAATGATGACTCAAGGAGGAATAGGATGCTATACAGCTTTAATAACCGTATCGATGAGAACTGAAGTCCATTAAACATGTTATTATCTCCCAAAACAACGATAAGTCTTTAGTTGGTGCGCAGACGACCAGTGAACTGAGGTTGGTGAGATGTACCCAGCAGTTCGCATGTAAACGTAAGACGGCTTGGTTTGCATTTATTTATTGCAACCACATACTTTGTCGATTGAGGGCGCAAGTTAATAACACCGGGTGTCGGGGTGACAGACTGATTAGCCTCCCTACCTGATTAGGGACGTGTTTTCTCAAAGAAACATTTCTAAATTGTGGATTTGAAACATGAAATGAGAATGAAGTAATATGAAGATAATCATTCAATATTATTTATTCGCATAGCTCGGTAGAATGTGTGATATCCTCATATGTATGACGTCATAATATCACACTACAAAGTCAAACAAAACTGTAATTGATTATTGTACCAACAATTGAAGTCTCCCAGCACGTGCATAGCCTCTAAATCCTGACTTTTAACCTTTTCGCCACCAGTTCCCTCATTTCATCACAAATTCACAAAATAATAAATGAAATAGTTTATAGTTTTCACTTTCCTTCAGAACTTGGAACGAAAATAGCAAAAGTTTTGAAGTAAAAACTGAAACTTATAACATTTTGTCTGTTGGCTCCAAAAACATGGTTTATTTCCGGAAACGTTGAAGAATATAAGGGAAAAATGCAGAAAAAATTGTGCGAGAAACTGTGGTGGTGAAAAGGTTACCCGGATGAGTACACATTTGGTACAACAGATACCGCTTTGGCTCAGTCATTAGGTCGCACCCTTAATATAATGTCATGGTATTTCATTTATTTTATGAACATCTGACTTGCTTATAAAGTCATTTCTATGCTTTTTTAATTAACATGGATTCATTTGTGTTGACGTCATTATGCATTTACTGTCACGTACCAAGCTTGTTGACTTACATACGCTACAATTCAATCTATTCAAAACGTACAAGTGTTAATTCCCACGGCAAACACTTGCTCTAAATCATTATAATACTGCAATAGCGCTTACTCATTGGTTGGTCGCGATCACGTGCTCTCCATTTATCAGACGGTAACTGGATTGGGGTCAATGAACGAACTTACAAACGATATTGCGATTGAGTCAGTAATATTCATTTTCTTCCACAATTTCTAAGGAACTTGAAACCATTCAACCAGTTCATTCTGGTTAAATTTGAGCGTGTTATTTTGCAGGCGACACCGGTTGTGACGTAAAGGCGGGCACATATTTGTTTCACGACACGCGACAACAGACCGTTAAAGCGGAGGGATCGTCACCTGCGCACGCGCGGGAATTGAATCCCAAGCGACGATAACAACGCACGCTAAAACCGCAAAGGCTCATGGGTGTGGGCTCATGGGTGACGCTTGTCTGTAAACAACGACACGCTTTGGCCGTTTCCCGCATGCGCAGGAAACGACTCCCCCACTTTAAATGGAGCAGATGTCGATGCAAGTTTTTGTCCGGTGACTATGATATCTTTTTTTGAATCAAACCAGCAACAATTGATGACTTTTTCGAATTTAATTAGCGACCTTGCGAGAATATTTCACGTCTCAACAAACATGTAGTGCATATAACTAAAAGTGTACTTTATTTGTCGTATTGTTCAGACATTCTACTTTGCAATGTGCCATCGACCGGATTTTGTTTGTGATATCGACGCGTAATAACCTTGTAAGGGTTGGACCAACATAAATTCTGGTGTGTGTGCGGGGGGGGGGGGTTGTTGTTGTAGTAAAGAATATGTGTTGGGTGGAATTTTGGTGGTGGCATTGTAATCCCTTTTTATGCCCCATACAATACCGAACATATTTGGTTTACAATACCAGTTGCAACCTAATCAGATTACGTTGTATTATGAGGACTTGAACAATTCAATAGACTCGTGCTACTTCAAAACGTCACATAAATGCGACACATCTCCGTCTGTGTGTTACCCAGAGTGCTCCACGCCTTCCGGGGTAGTACTGTTCTAGAACACACACAGACTGATGGCGTTTGTCGTGCATGTAGCCACGTTTACGTACTGTGACACATCATGGATTTTTTCTCACGAAACCTCACCATGTGCACGACGGTAAAGTGATGAATGTCTGCGTCGTTCCCCCATACGTATTCAGTGTCTTTGGGTTATACATTGTTGTAAAGTGGGGGAAGCCGTTCATCAAGTAGCTTATATCAATATCCGCTACCGGCAGTATGTTTCCTTTGCGGACATCCGACAGGGGAACACTGCAAAGCAATTAAGTGCATTCAAGTATGTGTTATAATGTATACGCTTAGAATGTCTCGCGAGGCTCGTATTTTAGTGCCACCGCTCCATCGCTAGACGCATTACTTATTATCACTAGTAGACTTGCAAGATTTCTGTAGCCTTTTTAACGTGATCGCGAAAACTAGCGTGACTACGAAAGAAATCCCGACTGGACGTATCTGCAGGAGTGAAAACCGGAGCGGAATTATTCCGGTGATTATGCTAATTTGAAGATGTTGACGAGCATTGACAACGAATCAGAGTGCAGCTGTATACGTCATCTCTTATCTTTGTTAATGTACGTGGCCCTTCACTTCGGAGGTCCCGCCGAGTTTGAAAAACTACTTATATACATTGGACATTTAAATCGATTAAATTGTTTTCCAGTAAACATAGATGAAAGTATCGCTGTTGAACTTAAAAAGGTTAAAGTATCCATCTCTGCGATCGAATCGAACTATTTTTAAAAGGTCGCGTTTGCTTTCACACCCACTCATGAATAATCAATCACATCACATGAATAAATAATAGCAGTCAAATGCCCGCAGATGCGTCCAGTCGGGATTTCTTTATCGGTCAGGTTAGTTTTCGCGATCACGCTAAAAGGACAAAAACAAAAATTAATTATTTCTTTTTGTAAAACAAAAAAGAAGTCCCGACTTTGCCAGTCTATATCACTGGCAGTACATATTTTCGGCGAAACTTCCGGTCTGCATCGGTGGATAGGGGTGCGTTTAATCTCGCCATCAGTATGGTAGCAAATGCGTGACGATGCTGTGGTTTATGAGGGGGTGGGGGTACGTAGTACAATCTATGGTGCGCGTTGTTGAAGATTGGCGAATAATGCATAAAAGAAATAATAATAATAATAATAATAATAATAATAATTTTATTCAACACGATAATCTACTAAAGAGAGCAATTCTATGGTTGCAAAAAAAATGATATAATACTGAGTTCACTCAACTCAAAATCACAAATAGCATAATAAATACAAATATACCCTTTTTTCTATATTTTACATTCAACACGTCAAAAATCAGTGAAATTCAATTCCACGCAAAACACCTAAATAGTCTTTTCAGCGAAAATTTATTCCAGCTAAAATAAAGTATTTCACTGTATTATTGTTGTAAAACAAAACAAACTTAAATACAAGTACACTCCACCAAAATCACGAACCATGTAACTAAGAATGGAAGAAAAAAACATGAAGATAAGTATAAGAATAAAACTACTGAGCTACTTATTAAGTCATTGTATTAAAACCACCCACAGACTTAGCTGATGGAGTCGGTTGCTCTATTCCATCTCTCAAGTTCATATTTATATGTATGAATTGTGTAGCTTCTATTCCTGCAAAGATTGGCATAATTATTCGATATTTTTGTTCTTTTTCATTCATTTTCAAAAATTCGGATTTTTGATCCTGTATATTTAATAAAAATATATTACGAGGTGCATTATACTTACTGCATACTATTAAGAAATTGAACTCGTCTTCAATTTCATCATCTTTACAAAATGTACATATTTCTTTCATTTCTAGAAATTTTCTAATTTTCTTTTGCCGGCCAGTCTCAATGGGAGGTCGTATTACTTGTAAAATTGTTCGTGACGTACCAATCTCGGAACAAAACTTTATCCTCGGGGGCGGGGCTATGTCAAAAGACGTTCAACGTTGCGAAGGCGCGTACCACTGTGCCATGTATTTCTACGGGCTCTGCGCGAGCTGCAGTGGAACGCCGGTCGAAGAGCTGGTGAAAATATCTAAATTATAGAAAACAGCAAAAATTTAATTTCGAACTGAAGTAATCCCGAGCAACCGAATATGCTGCATAAATAGAGGTACTCTTGTTACATTGTTTAGTAGTCTCAACGATTATAGCATCGGTGGAATAGGGGTGCGTTTAATCTCGCCATCAGTATGGTAGCAAATGCGTGACGGTGCTGTGGTTTATGGGGGGGGGGGGTACGTAGTACAATCTATGGTGAGCTTTGTTGGGGATTGGCGAATAATGCATAAAAGAAATAATAATAATAATAATAATAATAATAATAATAATAATAATAATAATAATAATAATAATAATAATAATTGTATTCAACACGATAATCTACTACACAAAATGTCCTGATGTCCTCCCCGAGAATACACAGATTTCAAACGTTTGAATTGCGCACCGTTTCAGTGTTTTGCGCATGCGTTTTATCCAAATATGGGTCGCACTTCCCATAGCGTTATGAGGCCGGGCAATACGAGGTATACAATTAAGTGACTTGTTCGACGAATGCACGAACCTTGAGTGTAATTAAAAGATTGTGGAAGCAAGTGAATTGCTCGGCAACATGTTTATTATTATTTTTATTTTTTCGGTGTTTTTGAACGGTAACTTTGTAGCAGAAGGGAGGGTTGTATATGGGTTTATTCCGATAACTAGTGTTGTTTGTGTAGTATTTCTATATATGTTCTCATACTGTAGAACCATTTGTTTTCACTGTCATTTAAATTCATTATTTTGATGTTTTGAGCATATTCACTGTAATTTCACGAATTTGTCAGGGAAACAATGAATTTTATTGTTATTTTACATGTTCACGTCGTAGATTTAATTTAGCGAATTTTACTTATCAGCGAAAATTGCGAAATTAAAACCCAGTGAACAATTAATGCATTTACAGTATGTTATATGCGATAACGGCGAACTGTGTAGACGTTTGCAAAATATAACTCGGTTACTATATCGGATGGGTTCTCTTCTACAAATTGAGAATTTTCTGTGAACACAACACAGATTGCATGATATAATAACTAAAATAACTAAAACTCGAGTATAAAGTTTGACTATGATAATTGCGCCCGAAAGGTGCACCTCCTCGTATACTCACACACAACATCACTTGAAGCGTAACACTTGATTTTGTCACTGTATGTCCACATTAGGTAGGTTAAATAGGTTCACTGAGACTATTTTAGCACAGATTAAAAAGTACGTACTGATAATTCAATACGCATGTAAAAATGCGTAGTCCCAGTTTCGTTAAAAAATACTATTTATTTATAATGGTTACGTTAATATATAACCTTTTCTAGGAGTCTATCGTGGAGGAAAAAACTAAATTGAAACGCATAATATGTATGCGTTCATCACTGAACACACAGTGGAACTTGTACCGGAAATATTATGTGTTATCGCAATAAGAAGAACGTTTATGTGTCATTTCGCGGCATCCCGAGTCGTGTTGATGTGAGCGCGGTTGAATGACTCTTCGCAATATTCGCTGAGCCGTACAGTGGAATCACAAACACGTCCGGATTTTCAATTCACCGGGGACCCCCCAACAATGAAGGTTACGCGCCAAGACGGTAGTCGCATTTATCAACATGTTTTCATTCATTAAACCAGTAATTGTATCTGTTGATTGTGTCGGTTGTATGCCTTAGACTGTCCACCATTCACAGTCGTGCTATCGACACTCGCAGTTGACACATCGCAGCGTATCCACGCATTTTCTGCGCTCTCACTTACCAGCTGAAATGGCTACAACCTTAGTTTTCTTGTTTACTTCGTGTCTCTTTGTGAAAGCTAGCGGGACGGACAATCTGATTTCTGATGAGGCTATAGCAGTTGAATTTCTACACAACTACAACGAGCAAGTCATCAAGGCGTTCTATACAGGTTCGCTAGCGGAATGGAAATACCAGACTAACTTGACAGAAGAGAATAAGCAAGAAATGGTAGGCAAACCTGTAGCGTGTCCGAGATCTTAAGTGTGCATGTTTGTGTTTATTTATTTCAAGTAGTTATGTAGCGCGTTCATGTGCGCAGTTCATCTGCTAACTGATCTCTGAACGCCTGAGAATTCGTGATATTTCCAGCGTTCCATGGCAATTTTGTCCGGGAACGTCTTACATTTTATCCAGCCTCGTGTATAAGTATTTATGTTACTTTGCACTAATTTCGCCCTATATGTATCACGCTACTCCTTGACTGGAAAGGGTTTGATTCGAACGAGCCTAAAGACATCAATAAAATTACCGCGCGCACCAAATACCTTTTTTAATTATATATTGGAATGTGTTATTCACTGGATGTGTTATGTAACAGCAATATATACACTAGACGATAACACGTTTACCAACCCTTAAACGTATGTCGTCCGTTGTCCGTCGCTTGTACAAGGCGAGCTCAACTACTATAAAATACTTTATTTTAGCTGGAATTACTTTTTGATGAAAAAAAAAAAAAAACTTTTGGGGGTTTTGTATGGAATTTATTTTCACTGATTGTTGACGAGTCGAATGTAAAATATAAGAAAAAGGTATATTCGAAAACAGCGAAAATTAATTCCAAGCGAAAATTAAGTATTTCACAGTATGCAAAAAGGTTCTCCTGTGAAGTTCCCATGTGATCGATTTTAAACATACGCCCCATACGTCAACATCATGTAATCTGGATCTGCTGGGAAATACCAGACGTGTATGCTCTACATTTAAAGTTGATTACATCAAAGACTCCGTGTCGTTTGACTTGCTGAGAAATTAAACTGCTACTCGTGAATATTTTTTTAGATATCATAAAAATATTTGATCTTTTAAGCTTGATTTCCCAAAACGTTTCTATGTGAGCTATTCCAAGCTATTGCACCTTATGCTCCCTCACTCTGCCTTAGATTCAAGGGCGTTGTTCATGTCTATCGGCAAGACTTGGGTACTGCGCAAAGGCTTATTTAAGATGAGAGACGGCGTTCGCAGTATAGCACAAATCCTCTGCACCCGGCCATGGCTGTGACGGTTACAGCGAGGTCACGGGTCGTAGTTTTTCTTTTTTTTTTTTACATCAGTCTGTCTTTGTCCTAGCTTCTAGCTCAGAGGCAAGTGCTTGCGTGCAAACCAGTCTTCGAAACGTAATACCGCGTGTTTGGAAGACTTGAAACTGCTGAGTTAGAAATCGACTACCGGGAATTAATCCCCAAACGTTCCTGGTGCAAGGTGAGCACGCTACCCTCTGTACCATCGCCCAGCCTGAGTAATCGCCCAGTCGGTGCATTAACATGTAATCCGTACCTGCTGAGAAATTGGGCTGCATCCAGTCTGTGCATGCATTCATGCATAATTCATAACACTAATTTGTTATAACTTACAGCGGGAGGATCGTCACTTGCGCACGCGCGGGAATTGAGTCCCAAGCGACGATAACAACACATGCGAAAAACGCAAAGGCTCATGGGTAGACGCTTGTTTGTAAACAATCACACGCTATGGCCATCTGACGCATGCACAGGTGACGACTCCCCCGCTTTAAATATATCAAGTTCATGAAATCTAAGTAAGTTTTGGACTTTTAAACTGGCTTTATTTCCAAAGTTGTCTCAAAATTAAATCCAGTAAAAAAAAAATCATTTTGATATATATAATGGACAAATGTTACAAACTGTGTGCGAAACAAGTCAGGCCATAACAAATTTTTATTAACAAAAATGGAAATAATTTATACAGCTGTTGCCAAAATTTGTTTTCTTCAATTGTTCTTTTGAAACAAACGAAAGTAGAGAATTCTGTCTACACAGCCTACAATATGAAACGCTCCATTTTGTATGTCATGTCGTGTAACTGTCACCAATGACCCCTGAGCTATGATGTTAATCTCTGACCGTACGTAATCACAATTTAATCAGCAAATATGTGTCAGTGAAAACATATGGTTATTTACTACATTCAATAAACGATGCGATTGATTGCTGTTTCTCCATGTTTAGTTTGTCCAGTTCGATTGCAGCAATTCTGTGTATTGGGGCTGGACACGTTTTTTCACGCTTAAAGCGGGAGGGACGCATGCAGGTCGGCGATGTTAGGTATTGTGAAGCCCCTACTGAACAATAATTAAAGCGGGGGAGTCGTCATATGCGCATGCGTCGGATAGCCATAGCGTGTCATTGTTAACAAACAAGCATCTGACCATGAGCCTTTGCGTTTTAGTGTGTGTTGTTATCGTCGCTTGGGACTCAATTCCCGCGCGTGCACAGGTGACGACCCTTCCGCTTTAAATTGCAATGACGTGTGTCTCACACATTGCAGTGCGTTACAGTGGCCAACGTATAACACGGCAAATAAAATAAAACTAGGCACCTTCTTGCCATAATATGCAATAAGTGCCGTGGCTGGATCAGTTTACGACCTGTGGGGTGGCCTAACAATTATTTATGTTGCCCCCATGGGCCCCGCATCAAATCAATGGGGGGAATATACATATAGACATACACTTATCGTAAGTATGCTCAACAGAAGTAATACTTAAAGCGCGGTAGTCGTCGCGCTGCGCATGTGCGAGATATATGGGTATCCTATAAACAAAGATGGCGACTTTGACTGTTTCGCGCAGATCAACGAGTACGAACTGACACGTTTCCAAGTTTTAATTAGGTAATTTTCATGTGATTGGAAGGTATCGAAGGTGTCACCGGCGGTAATCAGTGCAAGTCGCGCTCAGGTCAAACCTCATACTTGTGATTTCCATTTGAAGAGCGCATTGGATTGTGGGAAATTCAATGTTTATCAACACAAATGGCGAACATGCGCAGCTCGACGACTACCGCGCTTTAATACTTTTACTCTGGTTCAATGAAAGTCGAGTGCACTAGATGTAGATGATAATATATGTGAATGTCCCCGCAGTTACACAACGTGAGGTGTACGCACACTTGAATTTCACCGACGTCAGCAAAATTACGCATTGTGAAACTATGACAGAAGGTTTGTATGTATGGTATGGACGTTATTTTTACAAGTAACGCAATGATTCAACGGCGGCCCCAATTTAATGAGCGCGATGTGAGTGAAAATGCTATCTGAATTCAAAAGTGAACATAACTTCCATAAGGAAGCCATGTTGTTTTGTTTTTGCACATGTCTCCAGGCCTTACGAAAAGTCGTGACCAATAATTTAAAAAAAAAAAATCTGATTATTTTATTAAAGTTAATTTCTCTTTATCTGTCGCCAAATAGCTATGTACTTTATTGCAGCTTTGTGTTTTTCTTTTGAGTTTTATAATGCTTTATACAGTGGAAAATAAACAAAATTATAAACAAAAAATCGACCGTTTCATCCATAATGTAGGGCATATGTGTGCGCGAAGTGCTGTGATCATTTTTAATTCATCCATACTAGTATGACCATTTCACGATTACAAAATTGTTAAGGGGGAGCATGCCCCCGGACCCCTAGTAAGGTCGCGCCTGGTGAGCAGATCTCGCGCCTCCCCGTGCAAAATTGAGTGTCGCCGCCTCTGTGTAATATCGCTTTTCCTGCCTGTCGTCCTGTGGCAATTATCTGAAATAGTGTCAGATACAATTCGCTCGCTTTGGTGAGTGCAAATCCAAAAAGTCAGATGATTTGGTTGGCGCAATTGGTTATCAATTACTTTTCGCATACAAGTTTAACTCAGTCGATAGCACCGAAATACATTATCCGACTGAACTGTATATTATTTAGTCATTATTATTATTATTATTATTATTATTATTATTATTATTATTATTATTATTATTATTATTATTATTATTATTATTATTATTATTATTATTATTATCTATTATTCGTCGACCGAGAACTTTGGTTGTATCTAGGGTAAAGGGTGGCGTTTTTATGCGCGTAACGTGTTCGAATTGAATGTAAATAAACAATGTGTATTACACGCGGTGTGTACGTCGCTATGAGTCCCATATCGAACAGGACGCGGTTCGGCGACCACATAATATGATAAACCGAATATCGTTTTTAGGCGATTAGTGTTAGTTCACTCGGAAGAATAAGTATGTGAATTAATGGTAAGCTATTGGTAATCAATAATCTTCACAGTGAAAGATTTCCACATAAAAACACTGACAGATATTTAGCATCCAAAGAGAGACACTTACGTATTTCCTGCGATGGTCGTCGCGCCACGCATGCATGCGCGAGATAATGGTCTTGTATGAACAATGATGGCAACTCCGACTGTTGCGCAAACCAGGGTAATTTTTCAGTGATTGGATAGTATTGAAGGAGTCGCTGACGATAATTAATGCAAGTGGCGCCTATGTCAAAATTTGTATACTCGATTTAGTTAGAAACGCGGATTGGATTGTGGGAAAATCAATGTGTATAAACGCAAATATCGCACGCGGACGCGGCGATCGCCACCCTTTAGAACCTTGTTTTACCCCACAACGGTTGGTCATTGTTTGCAAGTAACTGTGTTTAAACTGAAAGTCTATAGATAGGTTACCCGCTCTTCAATCTATAAACCGGAGCAGAAGTCCCGACACATTTACTTTAATGTGCACGTGATTCCATATTTGTTCATAGGTTTCGCAATCTACATATTCGCCACGTGTTTATTTAAAAAAACCCAACCTCAATTTACTCTACTGCTTAAGAATAGGATACTTCACATGATTAAACATGTACTCAGTAAAATACTGTGGTATTGTCATTTGCATTGTTTTTCACTAATATAAAAATAAGATGGAATTGTTGGCATAATTTGAATTGTGAAAGTGCATTATGGGTCGACCATTTGAAACTATTGAGGGGGCGTTGGCAGAATTAGAAAACAAATAATTGGCACAGAAAAAAAGTCTGAGACAATCCTACAGGATTCAATGACAGAATAAAAATCTGGACGCCGAAATTCGGGAAAATATATTCCTTATATTGTGAAAACCAAATGCAGCACATTGATCACGGAAACAAAAAATAGTACAAAACTAGATAAAGAACAAATATTTTCCTATTTTCCCCCAGCGTTCCTAATGGTCCACCCATTATGCAACTATGTGTAAACAAACTCTGGGAATCGTTTGAACTTCTGAAAGCTGTTCGAAACACAAATCGCATATACAAGAAGAAAACATATAGCATAGTCCCCCAACACAAATTTTATCTAAAAGTGTTATTTATACGATTCAATTTCTTTTAATGATATATGATCTTGTCTTACACAGTGATGTGCCGGACGCAGGTTATTTTTTTCTGTTCTGACACGCTCCGGCAGTTATTTACATTTTACGACTAGATACCATACGCACTGAAATATATACCACTCGCGTCAATTATATTACAAGAAGGTGTATGTATGACATACCACACACGCGTAAAATGTGCACAAAGACATACGACTAATCTCGGTATTCAGTACGACCTTGACACATAATTTGCGGGATTCTCGTATTAACATTAATAGTGTTATTACACAACTTAGCGATCTAACAACTCGATTAACATGCACAGGTGCTTGACGGATTCTGATCTGACTGTCTTAGTTCTTTTAGACGAAGTAATGGCAGAACATTAACGTCATTCGGTCGATTCGTGCGCTTTTCGACGCACCTGACTGTTCTTTAAAGGGGCACCTTCCAGTTAAGATTAATTTCACAACAAATTTACTTTCTCGATTAAAATAACAATGGATAACAAAAGATTGATTAACATTGTAAACAACATAAACAATAGTGTCCCATGATTCTTTGGTGCAATCCATGGGATTGAGCGGTTCCCCTTTAATGGGGTATAAGTTGAGCATCAAGAAAATGTCTCTACACATCTCAAAGGGCGGCAGTCGTCGCGCTGCGCATGTGCGACATTTGTGTTGATGAACATTGATTTTCCCACAATCCAATGCGCTCATCTAATGGCAATCACAAGGGCGTGACTTGCACTGATTACCACCGGTGACTCCTTCGACACCTTTCAATAACATGAAAATGACTTAATTAAAGCTTGAAAACGTCCCAGTTCGTACTCGTTGATCTGCGCAACAGTCAAAGTCGCCATCTTTGTTTATATGAGACCCATATATCTCGCACATGCGCAGCGCGACGACTACCGCGCTTTAATAGTGTTATTTCACAACTTACCGATCTAACAACTCGATTAACATGCACAAGAGCTTAACGGATTCTTATCTGACTCTCAGTTCTGTAGACGAAGTAATGACAGAACATTAACGTTTTTTGGTCGATGATTGCGCTTTTCGACCGCGCCTGGCGGTTCTTTAATGGGGTATATCTTGAACATCAAGAAATTGTCTATAAAAAAAACTTTACCGGGCTTAAAACTATGTATATTGAAACAATATAAACAAAATTAAACAAAATGACAAAATTTCTTATAGAAACATAAATAAAACTATTTAATAAGTCACGGAAAGCCAGAATCTAGCCCACATATTTTTCCATCGCCGGGGTTTCACCGTGACTGTTATAATAATAAAGACTAAACAGTTTTCAAGTGATTTGTGCGTCACAATAACTTGTATTGCGAATATTAGATGCAATACAATTCCAAGTTGATTAATCAATTTTAGCAAAAGTTCGTTGCCTGTAGGTTTTAGATGAAACATGTGGTTTCCTGCGTAAATCAAGTGTGGCATATGTTTGAAAAAAAAACTGTTGCTATTTACGATGTACATTAGAAAATGTACTCAGTGCACACGGCAGCTGTTGGGAATACAATCGATCATAGACTGAGTTCGTTGACATTATAACGAGTTGTGAGGTTATTGCACGGTCATTTGATTAACTATTTGAGTATTTCAATGACAAGTAAAAATAGAAACTGGAACGAATCCGCACGGCGTTGATAATACGAGAAAAATGAAATAATTTCGATCAGCTACCTTGTTTGGCCGCCATCTTGAACTGTCGGCGAAAACGGCCGCAATTTTGGCATATTTCTCTCTCATTAACGCCTTTTCCGATCAACTTGCTATTTTTTATGCAACATGTATGAGCGAGTCATCGTCTGTTTACATTTTAGTGGGTACATAATAAGGCATACTCAGCCTCCAAACTTAGACTCGACGAAGCTAAACTTCAGGTTTAACTATTTTTTTAAGTTGAATGGAAAAATAGGAAAAAAAAGGTATATTCACCGGATTTTATTTTCACTAAATCTGCTCTTCAGCCAAAATAAAATCCAAATGAAAATTAAGTGTTTTACAGTATTGGGTTCAATAAACAGTTCCCATGAGTGGCGCTATCTATCGACGAACATCTTCACTGTCATCAATGTGACATAACGGTTGCACTGTCTTTGAATGGACAGTGCTGTTTGGTTGTTGGTCATCTGAATATAACGCATTTGAAAAATAATATAAATATTATTTATTGATAGACAGTGCATTATGCTCTGTGTCAACCTCCAATACGACCGAGGGAAATATTCTAATCCATCTATATGACGCCATTTCTATTCTTTTTTTGTAGGTCCAGGCCGATCTGGTGTACGCAGAATTTGAACAAGCAGCTTTCAGGAACGCTTCGAGATTCAATGTTAGTGCATTTTCGAGTGAAATGACGCCATTTCCTTTCTCTTTTGTAGGTCCAGGCCGATCTGGTGTACGCAGAATTTGAACAAGCAAGCAGCTTTCAGGAACGCTTCGAGATTCAATGTTAGTTCATTTTCGAGTGAAATGACGCCATTTCCTTTCTCTTTTGTAGGTCCAGGCCGATCTGGTGTACGCAGAAGTTGAACAAGCAGCTTTCAGGAACGCTTCGAGATTCAATGTTAGTGCATTTTCGAGTGAAATGACGCCATTTTCTTTCTCTTTTGTAGGTCCAGGCCGATCTGGTGTACGCAGAATTTGAACAAGCAAGCAGCTTTCAGGAACGCTTCGAGATTCAATGTTAGTGCATTTTCAAGTGAAATGATGCCATTTCCTTTCTCATTTGTAGGTCCAGGCCGATCTGGTGTACGCAGAATTTGAACAAGCAGCTTTCAGGAACGCTTCGAGATTCAATGTTAGTGCATTTTCGAATGAAATGACGCCATTTCCTTTCTCATTTGTAGGTCCAGGCCGATCTGGTGTACGCAGAATTTGAACAAGCAGCTTTCAGGAACGCTTCGAGATTCAACGTTAGTGCATTTTCGAGTGAAATTCAGCGACAGTTTCGACTTTTAATGTACATCGGTGACGCAGCCCTAGAAGACAAGTCCAAACTAAAAAGGGTAAATAATAATTCGACAGTCGTCTGCGCAGTGTGTCTAAAATTCTGTGATAAAAATGGCCGCCGAGATCTGATTGGCAGCGAATGAGTCACGTGATATGTGTTTGCCCTGAAATTAATGCTCCATTCACTTGCGACATCACGTCAAAAGTATTGTTACATATGTCAGGGAAACTATAGATGCGATTACGAAAACGAATTTAAGACTTTTCGAGAAGCAAAAACAGAACAAGTCTCGTGGATCTTTCACTGTAAACGAGATCTTGTCGGCCATATGATTCTAAGAATTGTTGTCTATTGTCTTTATAAATAAAAAGAATTGATCATTACGAATATGCATTTTATGGAAACCATATGTGTATTTGTCGGCGGTGCATGGCGGGTAACAGGGCACTTCACTGTGGCTCTAAACGATACTTTTTCACACACCGTCACATGAGCGCTTCACCGCTAGAGGGCGCGACTTAATAAAAATATGATGTTCATTTCAGCTGCAAGATGTGAAAGCGGAACTGCAGCGATTGTACGCAACAACAATGGTTTGTGGCAAACCGGGAGACGAAGATCAATCAAAGTGTTACAGTTTCGATCCTGGTAAGTACTTCCGGTTCATAGTTACCCCCTAGCATGCCGATGATTACGTCACAAGATTTTTGAGGAAACATGTTTGAATAACAAAATCACAAATTGTAACTAATTGTGGAAATTATGTACATTTTCTCCAAAATTAACAAAGAAATTAATAATTCATGAAAAAATATGCAAAATATTGCACAAACATGTTGGCAGGGAGAAAAAATAATAGTCGCCTTTTTTGTTTTACTTAGACATAGCTGAGCTGTTTGCCACAAGCAGGGACTACAGTGAGCTGGTATGGGCGTGGGTCGGCTGGCACAACGCTTCGGGTCTACCCCTGAAAGAACTGTATTCGGAATTTGTGGAACTGAACACGTTAGCCATAGAAGCCAATGGTGAGTAAGTCACGTAGTGAAAACATTCTCTGACAGTTTCCAGACACCGTGGAGTATAACTAAGCGTGTACTACTGTGAGTTTCACGAAGGCATGGATTTTTTTTTTATGAACTATTTATAAATACTTTATAAGTTTCAAAAGACGTTGGAGAACAAATTGTAAGCGTTTGGGATGCATATCTGTAATCGGCCAATGCTTGGAGGAAACCCACACAAAGCCGTGAGTATTTGGCGGTACCAAACTGCATCAACAGACAATTTAAACTTCCTCTCTGGGTTTAATTTTACGTAGTAAATATTTTATAAATACTTTTTAAATTTTCGTAAAATCTATCCATGCTCTAATGAAAGTCTTAGTACAGGGTTTCAGAAAAGCCGTTAACAGAATTGACGGTTTATAAACATGACATGGCATGGCTGTTTTCAACAATCGATTCACGATCTATATAATCCACACAGGCTCAACAAAGTCCATAATCGGATTTACACGAGATATTGTTTTCACGGAAATGTGTAATTTTTTTGAAGAGCGTTGTCCGTAACGTATTTACGGTTGTTCACAATATTTTTGTTTGAACAATATTTGTTATAACACGGGCAATGACAATTAAGACCTGTTTTTTTTTTGTCTATTTAGAGTAGAAATAAGTGTACAAGTAAAATCAACCTTATTTCCAATTTAGTTACTTTTAATATCCCTATAATTTTCAGATATGCAATGCTTACATGTATTACATATCTGGAAATCTGAATTTCTAATATAGATGGCGCCCATCACAAAATGGGTGGAGTACCCTGTAGTATAGTATACGCATGATCGCTTCTTCGGTGTTGCAATTAATTTCTCCAATGTGCTAATGTGAGATTGGCCGACTTCTTGTTATGTATGTTATTGTCTGTTATTCTAAATAATTCAATTGATATTCTCTAGTCGCGAGGCAGTTTGGATTTCTATTTCTAAAAATGAGTTCAAATACGCGCTGTGAACTTGAAGATCAACGTTTATTTTTGATGTCGATTGCGTCATCGGGGCGGCTGCACTGTATGTGCGTACTAATGATGATACAAACTGAATGTTTCCACGACACCGTACACGTACCTTTCAATATATAACCGCAAAAAAATAAATAAAACGATTGAAAATTAGCAGAAAACTTATCTATATGCAATTACTCCCATGGTATCACATACTTCAGACACTCTTTGTTTAATTACAAAATTATTCAATTCCGACGAATAATTATACCGAAGGAACTAGATATTACGATCAAAGCAACTAACTAGTTCGACTAAATGAACTAATAAACTACCGACTCTGACTAATACTGCACACTGGTTAATCGTGTTCTGACATAGCTAACATTTATTTTCTCCGCATGAGTCAGGACACACAGACATGCTGTCGCTATGGCAATGGATATATGAAGTGGATGATCTCGAGGAACAAGTGCTAGAGATGTACGACACGTTGAAACCACTCTATCTGAACTTACATGCATACGTCAGAAGGAAACTCATCGGTGTCTACGGCGAAGATTACGTCAACCCAAAAGGGGCCATCCCAGCTCATCTTCTAGGTGGGGTGTTCTGTTGTCAATTTTTTGCGCAATACACCAGCTTATCGTTGCCATGTACAGTAAATTACTTTAGTTTAGGTGGAATTAATTTTCGCTGAATAGGCTTTTTCGGTGTTTTGTATGGCATTTATTTTCAATTATTTTTGTTGAGTTGAATGTGAAAGAAGGAAACAAGTATATTCGCTGGATTTTATTTTCACTGAAGCATCCCTTCAGCGAAAATAGATTCAAGGGAAAATAAAGTATTCTACAGTATATACAAATATGAGCGAGGGCATGTAGGAATAACAAATTATTTTCATTCGGTCTAAAATAGCAAAGACATTTGAGAAAACAAATTTGGCTTTAAATGTCCCGCTTACAAAATGTATTCACAAAATTCAGTTTTATGTTAACGGTATATTGTTGTTTTGCACATATATGTAGGCCAAAGTTTACAAAGTTGCCCGCTACCTACTGTGATCGCGCGGCAATTGTCTGTAGCGACAGGGAGGCGACTATGTAGATGTCTGACCTATCTTAGTGACGCGCTTATTCATACAATCGAGGCAACGCATGAGACAAACTGCGCGTCCTTCGATGAATTACATTGTTATTCGTCCGATGAGAGAGAGAGACAAGTGGTTCATTTCAGTTGGGAAATATACTCGGAACCGCAGACCAAGTTGATTAGCGCATATCAACAATGAATTTATTCACTGAATATGTTCGCGTTATTACTCGGATGACCTCGCGGTCGGCGAGATTGGCGATTTATTGATTCAGGTCACTGCATAACTGTCGAGACGTAGGTTGAATTGTACATCTAAACGTAGTAATCACACATGTACGATGTTGCCAAATACGCAAATATGTTTAGAATGGTACTCGATGCCTCTCATTAAAGCGTGGGAGTCGTCACCTGCGCATGCGACAAACGACCATAGCGTGTCGTTGTTTACAAACAAGCGTCTACCATGAGCCTTTGCGTTTTTAGCGTGCGTTGTTGTCGTAGCTTGGGACTCAATTCCTGCAAGTGCGCAGGTGACGACACCTCCGCTTTAATCAATTATTTTGTTGTAATTTGCAGGGAATATGTGGGCACAACAGTGGCACAATGTGTATTATCTAGCAGAACCCTACCCCGGGAGGCAGCCAATTGACATAACACCCACCTTGAAGGCTGAGGTAAAATTGCGCATGCATATTAAGCGAAATAAAACTCCACTTGTGTTTGAGGTTGTGCTAGCTCCTAAACGTAGATATTATACTGTTTCTGTAAAGCGCCTCAATCACGTTAACTGTTTCAGGAAACATCGTTCACAGTTTCGATTTTACTGTATATAAGAAATACGTTTTGTTGTTTATATAACAATGGCATAAGTCTATTTACATCATTTTGTTTTTAAGCAGAAATTATAATATGTTAATTATTCATTTGTATAACAAGGCTGTTTTAAAATATTAGCGTTCACGCACGGCTCCTTAGCACAGGCAGGCTATTACGTCAAATGAACGGATTAAAACTTGCCCGTTTTAAAGACCCGGTTCAGATTCTTAGTACGGGATAACGAAGTGTGTGTGAATACTTAGCTCGGACTAAGCACCCCAAACGCCATTGTATTTAATGTTCATTTCAAATATTTACTATTATATTCATAACTATTCATTTCGGTATACCTGTCATTTTAGTGCGTTGACCCTAACCACTTACATATATGGGTTTGCCTAGGCTGTTTCAAGTTGAGCGCCTCGTACATTATTGAGCGTTGATAGAGTCATTGGGAAGCTATACTTACAGAATTGGAATAGATTGGCTACCCAACTGTAACACCCCCAAATCCGACCAATAAAAGACCACAGTTTGTTTGTTGACAGTTTTATTTGATGTGTCAAATTCGGCCTGGTATATATTCTTGGACTCATCTGCGGGGTGTGCACGTTGTGACGTCACATTGACATGTAGTTCTCTCAATTACGTGATGTAATAGTTCACATTACAACAGCATGCAGAGCACGTAGAGTCGATTCATTATTTATCAATATGTCACCGCTGCAATGAGTAGCGAAGGTCAATGAGTAGAGATAACGACGCAGGATTTCAAAGTATTGATGGTTTAATGGACTTAACCTCGTTTCCTGAAGGTTACATCTGTGCCATTGAATGCGGTATATCGATGCTAAAAGCACGTGCCTAGCTTCGCACGACCCCGATTAAAAATATCAACGAGTACCATACTGCATAGCAATAACTGTAGGTCGACAACGGTTACCGGGCATGAAAACATACACACGATAAGAACAAAAATGACGGCGTCTGCTGGAAGCCTCGCTTTCAAATTCACTCGAGACTCCCTAGGTCAACTAATTTCAACAACAAAGCCGAGCAGCAGACCTTTGGGTTTACGGGTGGCCACCAATAAAATTAAATTCTCTCCAGTCGCTGTTTGTTTCAGACCAATTTCTCGCATTTTTACAAGCACAGATATTTCTCAATAGACTCTATATAGTGAGTTTTAACAGCATTATGAAGGCTGAATGCCACTTTAAAATTGTCCATGTCGTTTAGGGGGCCATTAAAACACCACATGGCACATTTGTGGGCTGTTGAACATTTCGGTTATTAGTTACACAAATGTGAACAAAATGAATATATCTGGCAAATTTATGTGGTGGATAAGTTTATATCGCAAAAATAGGCGTTGGGGTGTTCATTTCGTCACATAAAACGAACTGACTAATCATGCGGAATTGTTATTGAAACGGACATCGATTGCGTTGTGTTTTCTTGAGTTGAACAGACGTGAGGTATAATTCAAACTGGTTTATTTGTACTCAACATGAACATCAATACGTTGTACAGCAAATACTTCTTGGTATAAAATATAGATCGCTAAATAATAGCTCCATGAGGAGTTGGCATCGTAGAGAGCATAGAAAGGAGGGTGTACATAACGAGCATCAAGTTGCGAAGCTACCATAGAAGGAATTACAGCGACGGCCTGAATCGGACTTCTCACAACAGCGCTTTGCCTGGTTAATGTAATTGTCAACGTTAGAGCGGCATTTGTCTCGGTGACAGCTAATTGGGTTGAACTTGAATATCTGGCATGCTATATACAGACATAAATATCAAAATAGCATTCTTGAATATTTTCCGCTCATTACATGACATAAATTTGTATGTTTTTTTTTTCTCACCAGGGATACACGCCTCTGCAAATGTTCCAGATTGCAGAAGAATTTTTCCGATTCCTGGGGCTCTTACCAGCTTCCGAAGAATTCTGGCAAAACTCGCTACTTGTCAAACCAGACGACGGACGAGAAGTCGTGTGCCATGCATCAGCCTGGGACTTCATTGTCGGAAATGACGTCAGGTATAGTAGTCGAGATCTCACGTGACATAACTTCCGGTCAGTTGCTAACCACGTGACATAAGTCGGGCACGTGGTTTACGCCATTTTGATATTACCTCTCAGCGAGACGTGGATAGAGTTCACTTCTTTGATGAGTGATCATGGTACGACATGGGTCCTAACTGCCACGTTGTATAAGACACATTGTTTGTTGCCAGCCTAGTAATCTGAACGCGTTCTGTGCTTCGATTGGGCATGCTAAGACAATTGGCGGGATATGTGCCTTTACGCATTTTCTGGTTATATTCTTCTTATTTATTTCTCTGCCGCTGGCTGGTATTTACTGCATACACAGTTCAAAACATGTTTGAAACATCACTCACAGACGTAACAATTATTCGTAGTTAGTGTTCTATACACACATGTGCAGTTCGGACGACAGCGTCGGTTTAATAATGCAATGATTTGAAGACCGTAAAAACGAAAAAAGCCTATGACTAGTTTGAAGTGGGACAGTGTGTGTACTTCGAACAGAGTAGCTAAGCATAGCACTTAGTTTGGTTATTTTTTTTCTCGTTAAAGGGCGATTGTCGTCGCCTCGCGCATGTGCTTCATTTGAACAAAGATGGTGAGTTTGAATATAACGCAGATCAACACATACTGAAAATAGGAATTAGTATGGTTTTACTAGGTTACTACTGGGATAATTTTAATGCATCATAGCACTTTAGACATATCAAAGTCGCTATTTAGTGCACATAATGATCAGATAAAACATTCACGTATGTCACTGAGAGAGCGCGTTGGATTCAAGGTGTGGAAAAATCGCTGTTTTACCAACACAAAATCCCGAACATTTGTGACGCGACCAACATCGACCATTGAAATGATTCGTACTTACTTTAAAGGGTAGTCGTCGTCGTGCCACGCATGTGCGAGATATATGGGTCTCATGTGATCAGATCAACGCAGATCAACGAGTACAAACTGAGACGTTACCAAGCTTTAATTGTATATTTTTTAGGTGATTGGAAGGTATCAAAGGAGTCACCGGCGGTAATTAGTGCATGTCGCGACCAGGTCATACCTCATACTTGTGATTCCCATTAGAAGAGCGCATTGGATTATGGGAAAATCAATGTTTATCAAAACAAATGTCACACATGCGCAGCACGACGACCACCGCCCTTTAACCGCGATGCCTCATGCATCGTCGGTCTTCGTAACTCCATATTTGCTCTTTATTTCTAGGATGAAAATGTGTACGGTCGCGACAATGGAGGACTTCATCGTCATCCACCACGAAATGGGACATATACAGTACTTCCTACAATATCGTGACCAACCGTTCGTTTACAAAGATGGCGCCAATCCAGCATTCCACGAGGCTGTCGGTGATGTGATGGCGCTGTCCGTTTCTACCCCAGAGCACCTTTACAAACTCGGTCTTGTAGACAGTTTTGAGAACGATCCGGGTAAGGATATATTTACTTCCTTTGTTTGTAATATCTTTTCTTTTGTATTTACTAAGTTCTGAGCAAGTTCAATGCTCCAATCATTCTAAAATTGATAAGTTTTTTACTTCCATTAAAACTAATTGCCATTGAATTACAAGTGTGGACAATGTGGATCAAGACTAGTAGTTTAATAACTAGCAACATTATCGGTGAGCTTTCGCACATCATATCAAGGAATGTCCCGTATGTTATGAACGAAATGGCCGTGGCCATACGACAGACACGGAACACATGCAGGTTGCATCACAGACACACACATCTCCGCAAATTAAATTCTGACCTAGTTAAAAGGCCTGCACGAGGGCGACGATAGAATAGTGGCGATAACCGGGGGTGATAATAACTGAATTCTTCATTTGTTTTCATATGCACACATTTACATGTAACATGCATAAATGCAACCAAATCAATCACAGCAAAAAATAATACTTATATTTTTCGTGATATAGAGAACGATATTAATTTTCTGATGAAGATGGCACTGCAGAAGATAGCTTTCTTACCGTTCGGTTTAATGGTTGATCTCTGGAGATGGAAAGTATTTTCTGGGGAAATTACACCTGAGAATTACAATACAATGTGGTGGCAGCTGAGGTAAAAAAAGCATTTTACGTCTACGTCCAATTCCATTATATTCAAATTTGTTCAAATTCTGAATTCACTATTTCATTTTCGCGCTTTCAGATGTCGATTAGGTAAACGATGTATATCGTACATGATACACCACAACGTACGCGATTGAGCTTTAATATACTATACTTCAATTGCAAATGGCCGCCAAGATCTCGCAAAGAGCGAGACAACCACGTGACAAGATTTGTTTTGCTCACGATTAGTATTTCACCGTTGGCTCCGTAGCCACTGTAACATGACCCATGTACCCATTGTATTTGGAACAGTTGACGTGATGGCAGGAGAGAATGGAACATTATTAAAGGGGTAAACACAAATCTCGTTGCCCTGTCGCTTACAACGAGATCATGGCGGTCATGGTGCATTTAAGGTATAATGATGCGTTTACTAATTACCAACATCACTTGCACGTATACATACTTAGACCCCCTCTATAAAATCGTGCTTCTCATATGCAAATGTCTTTCCCAGGATGCAGTACCAAGGCATTGTTCCACCAGTTGAAAGATTAGATGAGTTTTTTGATCCAGGAGCGAAACACCATATACCAGCTAATACACCTTACATTAGGTAATCATTCATTCGTTGAATAATTGTTTAACGTGAAACGAGATGTCAATCAAATTTTAGGTCTGTTATCCTCAAAAAAATTTACGATACTTGAAAACATTGTTTTTTTCTGATGGTATTTGTTTTTTGTTTACGGGAAATTGGAATGTCAAGCAGACTAAATTATTTTCGAATTTTAGGTCTATATGTGAGATATAATTAGGCCTTTTATACAATTTGAAAGTTATAGGTATGTGTGTATGAAATTTAGGCAAGCACTGTTGCAGACAAAGTATTCTAAAACGCACCTTATCAGAACAATGCGTTGTTCCAGATTATACCTTTCCATACATGTCTGGATTTAGACGTGAATACAAAATGCGTGTGTTTAATCACCGGTAGTACGCCATGACGACATACATGTCATAACAAGGTAAATAATTGTTATATCGATCACGATGCCCTTCGAAACACAAGGCAAAAAGGATTGTCATGAGGAGCTTTTTTGTGACGTTTTGATCTAAAATTCGAAATGTATTAGTTGTTGCTTGTTTTTGTGACGTTTTTGTTCTAAAATTCGAATTGTAATTTATTGCTTGTTTTTCTGCGTATCTGCGTCATTCGAAAAATGTTTGCCGTTCGGACGCATATGTACTGAATTAATTTCATGGTGTCGATACGGATGTATGATTGAGAGAACATATATTCTTGAAAGCAAACACTAAGTATTTTTGTTTCATTCCTATTTCAGATATTTTTTAAGTTTTGTTATTCAATTTCAATTTCACAAAGCCCTATGCATAGAAGCAGGTCAGCTGGATGATGGCAAACCATTGCATCGTTGCGATATACATAAATCGCTTAAAGCAGGAAAGAAACTTGCGTAAGTACTTTATTTATTGATACAAATTAGTTGCAAACAGCAAAAAACAAATCTCGCAGCTCTCTCACTCTGAATTTGTCAATAGTGATAAAAATCTATTGATTTAATATGTATAAACCAGGCCGACTAGTACGCAAACATGTAACATACAAGTGATTTTAAAATCAATGCAACGAAGTGACCGATATGTGAGGGCTTCCATCTTGAAATCCGACTCGAACAAAAACACAAGTTTGAAACGCAAATTTCAAGATTCCTACAGTGTACAAACTTCCGGCTTTATTGCACAGAAAAGAAAAAAACTATTACCCCTGATAACTGTTCGAATGTAAGGCCTTCGCTGATTTCCCATAATTTTGGTTAATATTATTATATTTTCAGTGACATGTTAAAACTTGGCAAAAGTAAACCCTGGATGGACGCCATGGAGGTGTTAACTGGTCAGCGCATCATGGATGCCACCCCTCTGGTGGAATATTTCAGACCTCTGATTGACTGGCTGGAAGTAGAGAACGAAAAGAATGGCGACACGCTTGGCTGGGATCCAACATGGCGCCCACCGCCACCACAGCGTTACAGTGAGTGAAATGCATTTGGTGGTTTACACTGTGGGGGCGCTGTTCAATGACCTTAGTGTATTCTATATTCCACGGCTAATCTAATCACCATAAAGGGCAAAACCTTGCTCCGACGAAAGGTCAAGTAAATTAGCATATTTCACTGTTATGAGTCCAAACACATACTAATTTTTTTGCGGGATTTTACAACAGCAAATAACATAGTACAAATTTTATGCGAAGGTTATAATAATTACTTGAACATTGGTCGATATATTCTTGAAAACCAAGTTAGATTCGCGAACTTATTGATATATTGTGAATGTATATTTCAATATATATTATTTATGTGACGTTAAGATCTTAATCAAGTTCGTAGAAAAATTGGAAATGTGATATAGAAACATGTGTTGTATATATATGTATTGGATATGGTAACTATATGTCTAACATGCTCTATTTCTCATTTATTGCAGCCTCAACTGGATCGCAAATTGTGACGTCATACTCATTAATATTGTCTGTGACAAGCTGGATGTACTTCATTGTGCAGTAACTGTTCAAACATATAAATAATGACAGTGGTATGTCAGGTGTTCGCAATTAAAGGTTCCCCTATACAGCAAGAAACATTGAAACGATGGGACTACACGGCATTAGGTTCTAGTTCTATAAAACTAATAAATTGTAATGAATTGTTATTATCCTCTCGGAACTTTTGATTAATGCTTCATTTAAGCAATTTTTTTTCTCATATTTTCAGGGACTGTCACATGTTTTAACTTTGATGATGCAATCAAAATTATGTTCAAACATATCTTTAATGGCACTCTGTACAACAACATAGCCATGTGTATATATAACATTCAACCCATTGATATGGTGAGATTATGCAGTACTGTCTGAGTGCATACTTTACAGTCTCCTCGTAATAACCTTTTCATACATTTCCCCCCCCCCCAGGAATACATCATGGGAATGCTGAAATCCAAAATGTTTAGAACAAATTTAGCGAATTCTTTGTGTGGTCCGGTCAAACTCTGGGGCAGCCATGTTTTTTTTTATTATTATTAGAGTTCGCTTACCCGCGTAATCCTCTCATATTTGGAAGTCGCGTTTCCTAATATGGTGAGCTGAAAATACCCCGTGCAATACTGCAAAATTACGGCACGCTGTAACTTATGGCGTTACGGTGGCAGATGTATAATAATATGTGATTAACTTCTCGACTGTTATTTCGTTATCTGTCTGCCTTTTTGTCGTAAGGCATTTTTTGACACATTATTCACTTTTAAATGAAGGGCAATTTAAATATTAGCTTCTTTGATGGTTATCGTTGCTATAGAAACATGCCTTTTGGAAGTACTTTTCATTGCCAGATAACAAGTTCTCATTATATGTTTATGAAGGTTGCACAAGAACCAACAGTTAAATTGGTTTAATATCGGAAGCTATCTGAATCTGAATTGTTCATTACCAGATATCTAAAAATATATTTAGGCATTACGATCTCTTTGAGACAAAAATCAATCGATTATATTTTGGGAGTTCCAGACTCGATTGTCAACAGTCTAAAATATTCCTCACCATTTCCATTTTCATTGTCTGATTCAGTGAGCGAATTCACTTTCCAAGATTGGTCTTTTTCATAAGTATAAGTTATATCACCAGCTTATTTTATGACATATTAACACAACGGGTTTGATGTATTAGTTAGATTCGCAGTTTCAGGTTTCTTCCTAGAACAATACTGTAATTCTTGTGTGGCCTAAATTGTCAGTCGAATGCCAGGCTACAGGATATGCGATAATATTGTCGTCGATATGACGCAGACTAGACTATGAAGTACAATACAAACATAGGTTTTAGTTCATGGTATGTGACAGCCGTAGCTATGTTCTGTCGGAATATGATATAGCCAACAACATGTTACATTCGACATTATGTAATAGTCCATACTATGTGATGGAATCGACACAGTCATCAAAAACGAGAATTGCTCTGTTTTGCATTTGTAGCAATGTGATAACCATCGCCAGATAGAATGTCAAACAAATAGGCATTAGTTTCAGCATGTGTGAGCTTTCCAAGAAAAAAAACAAAAAAAAAACGTGAAACACACGAGTTAACTACTGGGTCGTCTATTATTAATTATGGCGTGGGATAAAGCGTTTGATTTTCTTAAACTTTATTTTGTTTCATTGCAAGTGAATAAACTTGAAATGAGTTTTATTTTATGCAAATTATGTATATTAATTGTTGTACAACAGTGGATATGTACATAGCCAGGTGGACATGTACATAATATTATCTTTATAAAGAGCGGTGGTCGTTGCGTGGCGCATGTGCGACATTTGTGTTGAAAAATATTGATTTTCCAACAAACCAATGCGTTCTTCTAATAAAATCACGAGTACGAGTTTTGACATGGGTGCGGTTGACTCGCACTAATTACCGCCGCTTACTGCTTCTTTCCAATCACATTAAAAAACACTAAACAAATTGGTAACATCTCAGTGTGTACTCGTTCGAATGAACAACAGCCATCTGTGTTCTTATGAGACTCAAATATTGAACATGCGTGGTGCGACGACCACCGCCCTTTAAATATTCTTGTTAGTACAATACATATCATGTAAACATATATAATAATTAAAATGGTAATTGGTAAAATCAAGTGTATATGTCTTATTATCTCATATTGCCAGTCATATAGTGTAGACATAGTTTACATAATGTGTACATATATATGTGTACAAGTGTGCATAATGTGTACATATTGTACGAGCGAACCAAATTCGAAAGCCCAAGAAGTCTGAAAATGAAATTGGAAAGATGTTTGAATATCAACACATTCCGAATTCCAATACACCTTTTCTATGTGATGTCAAAATGACGTCAATAAGAAGAGAAGCAATGTCTTTTTTATTTAGTTGTGTCGCGTCATTTAAAATACAACAGAAAGTAGAACAGTAGAACCATTACAAATCTATTTCGCCCCCATAAATGTACAGATCTTTCACTTGTCATCTCTAATACTCCGTCAATCATCCGTGAATCAATAAGAAATGTCTTGATTAAAAACTTGAAGTTTATATAATTTAGGATATTGACAAATCTTTAAGACAAAGATGCAAAACATATTCTGCGGGCAAAAGTGACGTTTTGAATACACAAGTTTAATCACACTTTTGCAAGTGTGAGAATGCATGACGTTTTTCCGTGACATCTGACCATGTCTCGTGGGTCGCATCGGAAGATTTTTGTTTCACACACGTATATGCCACTGCACGCTCTACACGCTTGTTTAAGTATTTAGTAATGTGAGAACAAGGTCAGAGCTGACGAAAAGCAGTGTACACCAACGCAGTGTGTTTATATATACAGTTACAATTAATCAGCTACATGATATGGCACGAGATGGAGCAACAAGTAATATGCCTTGCATTGTTCACAATGTGTCGTTTATTTTATTGTAAAATGAACCATAATCACATATGTTCCAATCACTCATGTTACGTTTCTGGAATCGAAAAAAAACTTTCGGTTCCAAGAACGAGCCACTGCAGACGGTAATCATTTCTTTCTACTTGGCGCCATTTGATTAATTCTAATTTTTCTTCATTTGAACCACAAATGTACATAGTTTAAAATAATGTAGCCGATTTCAGTTGACACGAAGGATTTAAACAACTGAATGTAATTAATCCTTGGGTTAAATCACAGCTTGCATAATTAAAATATTGTGTTATATTGTATTTAATCTGTTGTTCTGTTGGTATAGTTCTTATAATAAACTGACATTATTTTTGGCTCTATTATTTGACAACCATACAAACGTTCACTCTAATCAGTCTTACTACTCAAACAATGCAACATTTCAATCTTAAATATCAGTATTTATTGATATTGCTTCGGTATATTCATGTTTTATTGTTTTCTTGCACGTTTAGCGATAATTAAGTTACGCTTAATTCAAATTTAATCCAGCTATATTAATATATAAATTAATGACTGTATTGAAATACAATAAAATAAGCAGCTGTATGGGGTTAAGCTTGAAGACAGACAACAAAATATGCTTCAAAATATGTTCCCAGTGATATATATATATATATCACTGGGAACATATTTTGAAGCATATTTTGTTGTCTGTCTTCAAGCTTAACCCCATACAGCTGCTTATTTATATATATATATATATATATGTTTAAAATACAGTGTAAAGTATCGATGTGAATTCTAAATCACAAAACATATTGGGCATATCGGCTTAGAACATAATGAGCTTTTAGAAAATCAAAATGGCAAATCAAAATAATACAATGTGACTGATTACATTTATTTTATTTTATTATGAAATGCACGTCGATCGATACTCCATCTGTACTGGTTGTTGGTTGCGGATCGGACTTGCACAAACCGTTCCCATTTTTCGTGAGCCTTTACCCCAGTCTCAACCATTGTCAACCCGAAAATCATCTTTGTCACTGAGTCTGATCACTGGTTAGTTAGTGATATGGAAGATGAAATTAATGTCTACCGCCCTTGAATGTTCAGTAACATTTTCAATGAAGAAACTTGAACACTACAATAAAGACTTTCCGTTTTCGACATTGGGAAATTCGTTTGTTAAGGAAATGTATTCTCCATACAACCATAAATAGTTTTCACAATAAATTATCAAACAAGACATGAATATTGTATGTACATACATTGAAACAAAACAATAAATGTAAATATAATCACCGGAGGCAAACTCCGATGACTTTCATTTGTACCGTGCTTATAGTACATGTAATTGTCGTTTCAATCGAAGTCACGCCCATCCTGAATAAACCGACTCCCTCTGAAAACCGACCATAGAGCCCAGTCTCAGTCATGGTCGATTATGACTATTATCACCGTCAATGATTATGACCGATTATGATTATCACCGTCAAGTGTTCACATGAGTGCAGATAAACATCCGATAATAATTATGTCCACCTATGATATGACATTACTAATCTATATATATTCAGACAAGGAATTGCAAATTTCAACCATCAATGTTATGAATTTTAATCATTTCTTAAATGTAAAGTGGCAAGGAATGTGAATTTTTCGCACCACCATTCGATTTATTTGACAAAATCATATTTAATTTGTTATAGTGGTAATTTAGAAATGTTCTGCATTGCAGAAAGCTAGCGTTTGGATTTACTGTAACCCAAGAAGCGCATAAAAGCACGAAATAGAGACTTAAATATTCGCATGATAACCGCTATATCTAATATCTTTATCGAGGTTAACTGCGAGGATGGCTAAACCAGAGATGCCAGGCGGATTGAAATCCTTGAAAAATAACATAGAGTCTTAAATGCTGGACACGTTCAATACTCTCAATCAGTTATTAAATGATTGAAGATGAGATATTGGAGGTAAAAAGACAACATAGACCAAAACCAAGGTTCAAATCAACGTCATCAAATATTGTGTACATATTGTAACTAAATGATGTCAATGAAACCACGGCTAATATCAGTGATATCAGTGTTTTCGTATGATACGAAGTCATGTACAGATATATTCACAAAAATACAGAAGGTTACATTGGACAGTAGACTGATGAAAGACTGATGAATACATGACGAAGCTTATATAGAGGTCGGTAGCTAATCAGTTGATGAAAAGGTTAGTAGTCTAATTGATCTAACGAATGTTATGCAATGCAATGAGTGATCAGGAGAAGTATTTAGTGTTATTATGTGGAAATTTGGACAATATCATTCACAAATAAAACGGCATGGTTCACTGGAGAGACACTTGCAAAATTGGCCCACTTTTTTTCAGTGGCGTTCAAACGATTTCTCTTATTATCCCCCAAAAAATCAATCTTTCTCCCCTTTTTTTTGAAAAGTAAGTAAATGTTCGATAATATTCATATTTCTTGTGTATATCGGGACTATGTGACAAATACAAATGTTTGCACAAGTCTGTTCCATTAACACAGATTTACCCATATATATTTCAAATTGCAACGTTTTTGTTGTATAAGTAACTCGACGTCTATCTATGGACAATTAGATGGTCTGCCAAGTCTGCTAAATTTGGTATATTTTCCTCACAAGTCTTCGAAAACATATTTGGATTTGAAACATTGTCATATTAAGTGTTAATGTCACATGCTATCAATGTACATTTCAATTAAATGGCGTTGTTTCGCTAATTTCAGTTCTACTCACAGTATACAACTTTGAATGCAAATATTATTGCACTGGCCACTTCAGTTTGACATGGTTATTGTCATTTGCCAACGCCCGTACTCCATGGGCAACCTAGCATGGTATATTCGTTTTTGGACCGAAAACTTAAAACAAATTATTTTGACATTAAAATAATTGATTACGAATTACGTTCTATACGCACACATAATTACTGATTACATTTGTATATTAAGGTAGAGATGCAGATTCGTGAGCACTTTGGAGTGAATTTTGTTTTTTTGCTTTTTATTATCCAAACAGTCTTGGCTATAGACTGTTAAAATTTTGTAGAATTGTGAATAGTGGAACATACTAAAAAATCGATTTTAAAATATAGATAACAGGTGCAAACATTCTCTCTTTTGAATGCTTAGCAAGATTTAGCAAGGCTGTACATAAATAATAAAAAAGAAACATGGTAAAAAAAGAAATGACGGGATCTCCATATTATGCACTATATTTAACTTTTAACAAAACGATAATACATTTAAATTTGGAACTGTTACAGCCATTTTAATTATGAGCATTGGCAAACTTTTTACGGAGTGAATTGTTATGCAAATTAGCAATTATCTCAGCTTCTTCTTAGTGCACATCCCAGAACTTAGAAAAAAAATAGCTCCTTTTGTTTTGAAATTTTCACAAATGATTGACAATGTGTTTATCTATAAAACGCCGTCGGGGTATTGTTTTTCGTTGAACAGTGTTACAACAATCGTACAGACAACTAGCATGGGTGTTAATTTATGCATAAACTTGAAGTAGTGAAATTTGAGCTGCTGCCCTGCAAAATTAACAACTGGTAGACAGTTTTCAAGACGGCACTTTCTTCATAGTAAACAGATGTACCCATAAACCAATTTTGACAGGAAACAGAAGCATGGTTTAGAAGCTAATTTTTTTTAAATCACTTTTGACCAAAAAAGCACATTTTTGTGTATATTTCAAACTACAGTGTCCATAAATAAATACTAACAACATTTTAAAATTTATACAATAAGCTTTCCGAAATAATACAGTTTTGTGGATAAGGGAGGTCATCTTGGTTTCCTAATTAACTAATTAAAATACCTGTCAGGTAAACTGCATCTCTACCTTAATGACAAATTTCCTCTTTTTTGTACTTTATTTGCATTCATTTGTTTTGAATAAATATTATTTAACTTTAGAATGTTGTATCTTCCAGTAAAGAAAACACAATGGCAAAATGCGTCAAGAAGACAACCATATATTTAAACTACAATTCGTCTTTTTTTCATGTAACTATGCACTTTATTCTAAACAACTATAAGCACTTGTTTGTTCAACCTTCCTGCCAATCCAGTTTCGAAGATTAGGACATAAAACGACAAACTAACACCACCCAGGTGTCCAAAAACCACCAAAATTAGACGGGTTTCCTCTCTCATTCCGTCATCCGGGAACCAATACGGAGGCGCGCTTGCTCTATACTCATCGAGGCGCTGCTTCATTTCTTTGATGATATCTTGTTTGTCAGGATTATTGAATATATTATTAGTTTCCAATGAATCCTCTGCAAAAGAATGAGTCTAATTAAACTTGCTTGTTTATTTTTTTTTCTGATTGGCTACCCAAACACAAAAGCTAAAAAGTCTAGTCATTTTTTATTTCAAAAAACAATGTCTGTTTTGTATAAATGCTTTATATTAACTGGAATTACGAGATAAGTTTAAAAAGAGATTCATATGCATGAATTACATCAATCTTGAAAAAAGTGTTGTTTTATTAATTTGCGTGTTTGATGAACTAATTGCATGCAATTATTTCAAACAATTACCTTTTATGTTGAACACGTATCTATTGTTTACGTTTTCCGTTACCAACAGTGCATCAGGTACTGGAGCAAAGGGACTTTCTGCTGGTGTAAACCACTGATCCGTGTATATTACCAAAATGCACTCTATTGGTATAAACGTAACTTTAAACAATATAGCGTGAGCTTTTGTACGGTATGCATTAGGACCCCTAGATTTCACAAACTAGTCAGTTTATTTATTTGTTATTGTTTTATTCTAGAAGTAAGTAAGAGCTTATTTGACTGTCATTATTCTTTTTGCTGGCAACGGTACAGATTTTTCTAATATATTATTTGCGTGATTCAGGGAAAAGTACATGATAATATAGACACGGACAATATAGTATATGGTTACCTGTTTGAGCATTTATTCTATTCGCAATCGCTACCGTAATACCTTCCATGTATTTATAGTCTCCCATTCAGAAAGTAAAGACAATATTTGCAATTTTTGTTCTCACATGCATGAAACCTGCGAATCACTAATCAAAAAACAACAGGGCATATATATTGAAAAAAATAAGTTTTACCATTTTCTAGAAAACAGCTGGTTTAAATTTTTATTTATTTTAAGAAAGCATTATGCTCAATAGCTCAATAGACATATTGAAGTTTCCTTGACACGTAAAATAATATATAGCTGTTACGAAAATAACTCAAAGTATCGCACATTATACATCTTTTCCTACCAAGGATTCACCATGGGAATGCCAACATTCAAAATGTTTAGAACAGAATCAGCGAACTTCTTTGTGTGGAGTCCGGCCAAACTCTTGTGACAGCTGTGTTGGTTTTATATAATAAAGGACGCTTACAACGTAATCATTCCATATTTGGAATTCACATATAATGTAGTAGGAAGAAAATTCCTCTAAAATATTGAAAAATTATGGCAAGCTGTAACTTATAGCGTTACGGTGACAGATGTATACTAATATCCGAGATTCAAAGAGAGGTTCAATCTACGAAACAAATATATCCGTACAAACATTAACTTTTTTCATGTTATTCACAAAAGAACCAGTTGTCTAACTCGTTTAGCGGTAAATGAGAAATTGAAAATTCGGACTATACATCTCCTTAGCGCAGCGCCATTTGTCACAGCATCCTCATCAAGATGAAGCAGAATTTCAGAACGTTTGGAAGGTTTTCCTTTACAGAAACTGTCCCATTGATTCATTCCATCAATATTATCGTCTGAAAAACGAGTCAGTTCAACATATTTATAAGATGCTAGCTGTTTTATCTCCTGTCATGGCTGAAAAGAAAATAGTTGTTGTAATTTGTTGAAACAATAATAGTAATAATTTATACCAAAATTACTGGGTTCAATCTATTTATGTTTGTCGGTGTACGTTTCTTTCACTATATCCTGTACATAAATTTGACAGAAATAATTTCTGATTTCGAATCCTTGTGTTGGTAGTTTTATAAGAGACATTGCCGTTGTATTTGCTACTTCTATATATATTGAATTAAACAAACTACAAGTAGTATGAAAAATAAATATACCTATCTTAGTTTATGGACTTTTCCCCTTGCCCATTTCCTTCCCCACTTGTTTACATGATGAAATGTTTCGCTCATCAACGTCCGTTTTCAATACTAATGATTACTTAGTACATATCAATGTAATTGTAAATGTCAATGTCTTGTATAAACATATATAGTGGCAAGGGTGGACACTCTTGGCCAGTATGGTCAGAATTCACAGTTTTCAAAAAGTATAATTTGTCGGTTTTTTGAGCATTCATATAACACTATAAGAGCTGCTCTTTGAAAGAGTTTTAAAAAAAATCGAAATCTGCCAAACTCAATATCGTTTCAATGGTAAGTGTACCACTATCAAACCGGAAGTATATTTGATTCTTCTGCTTGTTTATGACATTGCAATTACCAGAAAAAAGCAAAACAATTTACATTGCAGATTCTTTGCCAATGAAACAGTAGATGAAATACTGAACCGATTGAATATCGATTCGCCATTAATTTTATTTTCAAACTAAATCTGTTTTCTCGTGCCACAAACGATGTAGCAAACCTTAAACCACTGAATATCAAATGAAGGTATACCAGTACCTTTCTCAAGATCAAACTGCAAACATTATATTTCCTCACATTTTCGATATTGTGGTTTGTGGTTTCATTGTTTGAATATGTGGGGCACTATTTTATTTATATTATCATTATCTTATAATTATTGCATTGTGATAAAGGCCCTCTATATCTGAGATAAATTTCTTAATTTCTCCTTTGTTTCCTAACTTATTTTTGAAAGCCACTTAATGTATGTGTGAGACATCCGCTATATACAGTTTTGGATCATCGTGGGTGAACAATTGTAGTTTCATTGTTTGAATATGCGAATTTATGTCTGATATCTATGTTCACTTTTGTATGACCAAAATGGTTCCACGTCGTGTCTTATGAGATGCACGATAATAACAGGATTTTAAAGATTTCAGCAAAAGCTGTTGCATATGTGATTTTATTGTTGATTTGCTGGTCTATTAAATCTTCCTGGTCTGCTTAATGTGTATGGATTCACCGGAACCAGGTAAACGAGAAACATTATTATGGCAGAAAAAATAATCACACTTCACAATTAAGGTTACCATTAAAGTGAGAAACGTTTCTTCGTATTCATCAGGTTAAAGTAATTAAACTCGTTAATTAAAAAACAAACACACAATTCCGTGATTGTAAGATGCCGTAACATGTATATAATTACGGTGTGCAAATTGGCTGTGAATACATATTCTTGAAAATAACGCCCTCATTAGCAAGATTATTCAAATTTGGAGTAGGAATAAAATCATTATGCCAACCAACATCGTTCCGGCCTTTAATACATAAGCAGTAGTCAAACATAATTATGATGGAAAAAAATAAATCAAATCATCAGTTATCAGCACATCCTGCCTTATTGGTCATACGTAGATTTCCGGATTGAAGTCTTGATCTTAGAAATATTTGGAGGAAAATATATTATTTAAATTTGATGCTATAGCAACACTGGAAATCACGAAAGCAAACAAATTAACAAATTAATTAAATATAAATTTGCCAAAAAAAAAATAATTTGCTGTGACAGGAATCTTTCCATTAAATACTACCCTGTCAAGATTTCCATTAATCTCAGTTGCGAATAGGTTATTTGTATTTGAAGTTATCATCTGAAAAAAGAGACGAGGGTTCATAAGATGAAACCAATTCTTATTGATGCAGACAACATCGTGCAACTGATGCTATACACTAATTCTCAACAATGAGATGAATATTTATGGTTGCAAGTTTGTTACTCGACATACTTTTAATTATTTGAATCATGCATTATCAGATTTCACTCATTCACAACGTCAGATGATGAGATGTTGTGAAAAATTAAGATTTGTGAATAATTGTACGTGATACACAACTTAGTAAAAAGTGTAGTCTTTGATTTATATATGTCGAGCTCTAAGTAAATTAAACATCATGGATTGACTACAACAAGGCAACTATCCTAACTGTCATGTTAATATTCTTTGTTATTGGGTTTATTTTAGACATAAACATACCAATTCGGATTTTCGAAACAACATTATTTCGAATAATCAAGATATACAAAAAGGGGAAATTATTTTTACTCTTATAAGAAGTGCTGTATCAAATCGTGTGGTAGCGAATTAAATAAATACGATCACAGAAAAAACTGAGAAAATTTGAATATAAAATATTTCATCGCGTTTTTTGCTACAAATGTAAATGTATTGTTTTGAAACGTAAAAGGATCGTTGACAATAATAACTGTAATAACCACATGCTGAGGTGAACAAGATCAAGGCAGAAGGACCGGGGTCATGCGGAGTTTTCTTGGAATATCTCACTTTTGATGTTTACTGTGGGTGATTGCAGTGATCATTTCGCATGTTACAAATATAAGATGGTTATTCATGCTCTCAGAGATGAACTTTGAAATGATAGAACTTACATTTCTGCCCGACACAAACCTACTGATGACGAGAAACGGGGTTACATGAGAAGAGCTGTAGATCTCAGTTATATTGGGGCGTTTGAAAAGAAACCCGGCATTAGCAGGCCATATGGCGCAGTCCTGGTCAAACAAGGCATCATTGTATGTACGTGCATAAAACACATGATATTTGCTGTACAACTAAAAAATATTTCTCCCATGGATGTGATGGAATAGTTCAGAGCAGCAATGTTTAAAAAAAACGTTTATTCAAACTAAAGGTAATCAAAGTAAAGGTGATTTTACTCATATCCCACTTGTGAGAGCTTTATATATATGATTAGGTTTTTCAGTGGGCCTAACAACGGCCTCTTTGAGTCGAAAAATCTGTATATGGACCTTGGTGCAGGTCAATATTTCTATTGTATGCACTATTTAGCACATGCTCATGTATTAGAGAATCTACTGCAAACAGTTTATGTTCATTATGCAATAAATTGTACATTCAAAAAGACAGATGCATAGTACAAGAACAGAATTCTAACCCATGATCACTGTAGGCAGACGCGCTGCTAACCTTGCTACAGTAACTGCGTCACAATACCCGATTATAAATGGCGTATATTGAAAACCGCCCGCAGCGACTAAACGGTAATGCACGCGAAGTCGAATCTCGAACATCACGAAGAACATGTATAAATATGTAGTCAAGGTCTGAATGAATGAACTTACGTTTCTTATTTGCGATTGGTTCACTATACAGAAACAGACCCTGTATCAAAATAATATTTATTTCATGTATATTAATGTAAATAGTTATGGCAAGGATGTTGATAATCAGCAATATTATATATATAAAATTTAATCTAAAGTCGTATATAAAATTTAAGGATAATTATAATCAATATAACGATGTCATGTGGTGAGAACACTGTCAATTTTAATATTTTTAAAGATAATCTATGGTGTTGAATACAATATTGCATCATTCAAATCAGCGTATTTGCATAGAATTTGCATATCATTTGTAAAAAAAAAATTTTAGATAAACGTATATTATGTGATTTACTTAAACGACTTGGTATTCTTGACATTCACAAACTTTCTAAATTCAATACTTGATCACCTTTGGCCTTCTTAAAAATCGCTTCGCACATAATGTGAATCATTACTTAGATCCCCTTCCACAAAAAACATTTTTTACCTTTCACAAGTGCATTTAACATTTAATTTAAAAGTAAATATAATATCAAATACGCAGTTACAAAGCTCTGTAATGCACTTCCCATTCACATTAAAAATATCACACATAGACACATGTTTAAAACTACATTAAAATCCCTCCTACTAAATGACTGAGTAACATTCACTCACTCACTCACTCACTCACTCACTCACTCACTCACTCGCTCGCTCGCTCGCTCGCTCACTCACTCACTCACTCACTCACTCACTCACTCACTCACTCACTCACTCACTCACTCACTCACACACTCACCAATTTAGTTATTTATCTATTTTTTTAGTAATCCAGTTATTTATTTATCTATTTATTCAGTTATTTACTAATTGATCAATTAATTGATAGATATTTCATCAACAGTTCGTAATGTTACTTTACATTAATTCACTTATTGCTGGGAAAGGATTGACCAGCTTTGCTATTAGTCCAAGAAAATTTTTCAGCTTTGAATGTGTCTGAACCCCTCATTAGTATGCAAGAATGTAGGAATGTACCAAGAAAATTGTTTTTCTGGTGTAAATTGTAGTGTATTTTACTTATGAAACGTCAAAAAGTGTATGGAGATTTTATGAAAACGTGTGGATGTTAACAGAATGATGTCGTTTGGTCACAGTTGCGCAATAGATGATGGACTATTTTGGGCGTAGTTATAAAATGTGTCACCGTAGTACTCACACGTGTACACGATTCCAATAGTTTGTGCTGTGAAGAAACTCCATTGGAAAATAAGTAATGTGTAATTTGTAGTGAGAATGTATTCATATAGATTTATGTTTATGGATCTTGTTTCTTTTCAAAGTGTATTTATATAACAAAAAAATGTTTATAAAAATGTTTTTTATATTTTTTCGATGGATTGAATTTACAAATGATGAGTAATTTTGTTATACCACCGCACGAATCATGTGTTACGAATTTCTGATAGTTTAGGCTTTGTGTTCTTGCGAACGGGAAACATTTACTTGTGTGCAGTGGACATCGATAAAAGCTAACGAATTTCGAAAGTTGTGAAATCATGGTACTGTTTTGGCATTATACAACTTGCAGTTCCCTTTTGATGGACTTTGTGTAACTGGTCGTGTTATCGAACTGTAGTATTATGTAAATCTGCCCCCGGAAAATCTGCAAGCAAAGTTTAAATTGCCATTTTCATGCTGCGTTATAAAGTGGAGTCGTCATCTAAGTATGCACAACTGTTTGTCTCGTGTTCTCCAACGCATTTAAAAATCCCTTTTGTATTTGGGGGACTTTGTGTGACTGACCGTGGTGTTTGTAGACTTTAGTCGAACTGTAGTAGTGTGTAAATCTGCCACAGCGTGGAGTTGCCATCATCTCGTGTTTACCAACTCATTTACGTTTGTGCCTCAACGAGGACTGAAAAGTGATTTCCATTTACTTAGTCTGTTATAAATCAACTATATTAGCTTCCTTCGAACCTCCTATTGCCATCGGAATTATGTCTACTACACTCGGCGGTGTAGTGCCTATCGATCTTCTTGTATGAAACGCACCCGAACCCGGAAATCGTCGGCAAATCGGGATGGTCTCGTCACGTAATTTCTTACCTTGTTTTTGACCGCAGTACGCTTGGCTGTGAACGCTTATGGGAATAGTGCATCGTGGGTAATACTGTATTGATCGAGGTGAAACAAACATGGCTGCCGTAATGCCTGGTGTTCGACTAATCTCTCGTATTTCTCTTCCTGTATTATAATTCTCTGTTTTCTTTGATTTTTTTTATTCGAATTAAACAGCGATTTGACTGTGGCCATGCATTTAGTCATTGTCGACTGTTTTTCTCAAATTTCGTAGTAACATACGCTAAGTACAATTAAACACCCCGAGTTGAACAGTACTCATTTCTAAGATTCAAAATAAACAAACATGATTATTTAATTTAGTTTAATTCCTTCTGTTTCCAAAATAAATAAATAATAACAGGTACCCTCATGATACTTCAAGTTTTCATTAAAATAAAGACAAAGTCATTGAAATTGCTTTTCTGCTTGTTCGCCAATCCATTGCTCCAAAACACACCTTTAAATACTCTTATTTTCCCAGCATCGAGATGGCTTGCCAACTCTTGTTTAATTTTATCATTATATTTCTTAGACATGCAGACAGTTTATGTGTATAAAGCTAGGCGGGGACATGGACTATTTCCCTGTCCCTCACCAGTTGCATTCCTGCAAACAATATTTCATATCTCACACAAATATATGCATTTGACTTCACATAATACTTTGTATATGTATTTATGTACATTAGTATTTATTTAAATTATTTTCTTAAGTTACTGGTGAAATAAAATTTCAATTCAATTCAATCAAGATGTAGTTTATATTCCTTTTGAAGTTTAGCTATTTTAACTTTTTCACCAGCACACACCACATCTTGCCCAAATTATTCTGCAATTTTGTTTTATATATTCTGCAATATTTCCGGAAATGAACCCTAATTTCAGAGAGAACAGACAAAATTTGAGTCAATTTTCATTTTTTACTAAAAAAAGTTCTTCTGAAGAAAAGTGCAGACTAAACTGAGACAATTTTGTGAATTTGTGAAGAAAACAGGGGAAATGATGGTGAAAAGGCTATAATACGATGTAGATTATATACGTACGTCCATCGAGACCATACAAATCTCCACTTTCAATCGGTATGCCTCAATGCCATTTTACACTCAAGTTGCCTTTCTTGACGAAAATATTTTCTTGAATTCTTTGTATTATAAACTGTGCGAATGACATGCATCTTCGATCAGTGCACCATTCGGAAAGAGTTTTTGAGAACCCCTACGCCTAACATTTCTCCCCGATAACTATACCTTTCCTTACGAGGAGTAAATACAATTTAAATGGTGAGGGGCAGGGTTTGGATTAGAGTTACGGTTGAGGGGTTACTCAGAAACATTTACCAACCATTCATATCGTCCCCTCTATGGCATAAATAGGTGTCAGAGATGCCGTTCACAGTTTCGATATTCTGTTGATGTCCAGTCGTCCGTCAAGGAAAAATAATAGTTTTTTAGGGAAATTTCTTTGTTCTAAATTAATAATGACTGCAAAGATATTTGAACGATAATGGTTACATCATGTTGACGCAAAATATAAGGACGATACAACCATCATGTAGACATCTAGTGTGAGTGCGTACATTTTCTGTGGCTCATACGGTTATTGTTTCAAAATGTCAAATAGTCTCCTAGAACTGTTATTCACTTAGATGATCACTAAGCCCAGTGTGCTATTCTACCATAAAACACCCGGACAGCGACAATGTGAAATCGCGCCCTCTATTGTTGTAAACTGCACGAATATATTGTTTAATCGGCTTTGCTGGCAGCATCTCCAGTTGTTGCAATAGATTAATTAAAACCTAGCAAACACGATTAAATGTCTGTGCAAATAATACGTTCCGATGTTAACTGTTTTGAAGTGTGGAAACAAAATCAAATATATATATTCTGAAAGCTTGTAAGAATGCATATATCTTGATAGTAATTGAACGATCTAAAAATATTGTTCGAATAAACACAGAGTTTGACACTTTAAATTTGATCAAAGACAGAACAATTTTATTATGACTACATTTGAAAGTTAATCATGTAATTCTGTCCCGCATTTTTATTAAACCTAATAGAAATATAGTTTAAAAGAATGACATTGAGACATCCAATCGAATCATGCATGTTCGTTAACTACAGCGATATGAAAATCACAATCAAAAAGTGTCGGTTTGTGATTGATTCGCTGTAATCTAGAAAACGCAATAGAGAAAACAACATTATCACAACGGCACCTTGCATAGCTTTGATTCTGTCACTGCCCCAACTCCAAAATTACTTGTAGAAAAATCACCAAATCACCAAATCACCAAATCTACTGCAAAACTTTTAGTGTGAAACTAATGTTGCATTTATCTACAGACACTCAGTAAGGGTGAACGTCAGAGTTTGACCTAAAATATGACATTTATGGTTTAGGTAAATTATAGACTTAGTTTTATAGAAGCTAAATTATATATTCTGCGGCTAGTATATTTATTGTATTCCTTTTAAGAATATTGAGATTTTTGAGTTTGAGATGCGTTTACCAAACTATTTAGATTAATATTATGCAGGATACACTCAAGTAGGTTATACGGTATCAGAGACTTATTTTTGAGAAATAACAGGACAACCAATGAACTCTTACCGTTTGTTTCTCACAACACATTACCGCAAATATGTCAAGATATGATAGTTTATTAAAGTTTATTTCAATTGTACGATGGAGTATCAACACTCATACTGCAATATGACCCTTATAAATCCATTACATACACAAGGTTTTGCAGTTTATTTGGGTAAAGCAGTTCCTGGGCTGCCCAGCCGGGCTGACATGCAGTTACTACTGTATCTATTGTCTTAGTACACGCTGGAAAACTTGGTCACATGAGTAAATGTTCATTCAAGAGAAATGCCCCACCCATCGTCTTGCCTAGTCACTGTCTGATAACTTGGCTGTACGAATGTTGACTTTGCATTAGGGTAGAATTCTACTCATGGTTTCAAAAACCCGGAGTTTATTAATTTTCCAATAAATTGTAGTTCCAGGCAATATAAAGATATTGACTTTATGTGAGTGACTAGCTTAATTTTTGGGATCATGGTTGTACTTCAGTGGATAGTAGCCATTGTGTCGTTATCATAATGCATTTACCATATCTTCCTATGGCAGTGTTAATATGTCATATTTTAAATTGTGAGCTTGTGATATTGGCTCAAAAAATGATATATTGTTGATGATTGAGTAATTTTTGTCCCAATTATTCCAAAAAACTGGGTTTTAATTGGCAAAAAATACATTTTGTTTTAACATTGTTCTCTATTGAATTATTTTAAAAATAAATGTTTTTAAAATACCTTGTATACAGAGTAGTGCTGTCAACAATTGATACGAACTATGTTGGTAAGACAGGTAAACATTTTGCTGGTATTGGTGACGCGGGAATAGATATAGATGCATTTTGTCACCGAAATCCGGTCGAGAGCGATTAACTACGAATTTGTTAAAATAACATATAGGTTTGGTGAACAGTTAATCTGATTTCATTCAGATGATCTTGTATCTTCAGTACTTAACTTATAATTAAGGTCAACCAGATTAATTTTAACAGTTTAAAAACAGTTAATTTGTTTACAAGGTCGATTAATTTTTTCTGAACAGTTCCATCAGAGTTTGTCTATCTGCCTGTGCACCATTATTTATTATTATTATTTAAATCAAGCAAAGCATTGTTAATTTAGTAACACTGATTAGTATATGTGCGGTGTCTGCTTTGTTCTAATATAACTATATAACGATATGGGCTAATCCCCATGTGGACTTAGTTCGATTTTTTGTCAATTGTGCCTGTATTAATTTATGTCACCGAGTAGCATGTGGCCTGTGCATACATGTTTTGTTTTACAAATGACAACACAGCAACAAAGAGGGCTATGCACACTGTGTCATAATTCTAATCTGTGCTATGGCAATTTGTATTCAAATGTGCTCTTTCTGTTCAGGCCGTCACACTCTGTTCAAATACATTGTCAAATTTGACATAACCGGATATTATGCTTTTGGTACGAGCAGGTACAAAACTGACAAAACAGTTTCACTACTCAATGATTCGATGAATGTTGTGTTTCGGCACTTGTAGTTAACTGTCAGTTTGATAATGTGGCAGCGGGTGTCCACAGAGTGGTGTGGTACTGAGTTTGCTTTTCCAATTTACACATACAATTGACACGAACTATCCATGGTTAACGTATATTAGAATTGAATCGAATATTTCATGTGGTAATTGATAGCAGATGACTAAGTGTTATCCACAAAACACAAAATTTAACTAAATTATATCTAAAACACTAGTAACTAATTTGGTTAAAAGTAAATACATGTTTTTCTAGTGATAAAATAAACAATACTCTCAAGATTGCTTACATACAGATATAAAGCATTAACTAATTTATTCTTAATTTTACAAATCTCTTCAATTGTACGTTTATAATGTAAATGATATCATAACAATTCCAATACATTTAACAAAATAAAATAAAGTGTGACAGAATGACTTTAGGTGGTGTGAATTAAAACAGAAGTTCAATCTGCTTCACAAGGTTCTGGCAGATATATTTTATTTTATTTTCAGTTCTCAATTATGTTACTTATAATTGATTTTGAATAGCCCGGACCAATGTTTTGCAGTTCGATTCCACCATTCTTGATATTTTCCTGGACAATTTGTTCAATCTGTTTAATCATCATACAATATTATCAAAATTAAGAGAAATGTTACTAATTTAGTAACACTGATTTGTATTTATATTTGTTTTGTTAGATTATCGGGATATACCAAACAATCAGATGATCCACGTGTTATGTCTCCGTCCTGCAAGACGAAGCATCATGTCATATTACTTATCCCAACAATAGTTTTATGACTGTTTTACCAATTATATCGTATGGACTGTGTGTAAATATGTTTTGTTCAGATGACACGACAGAACAAGGGAGCTATGGACATTTTGTCGCAATCTGTGGTTTTTCTATTTGCATCCTCTCTGATCCATCTTTTATTTATTTAATTTAATTTAATTATTATGAATGCATGTCATTTAATAAAAGCTAATGAGAGTAAATTTAGTTAAAATAGCCTAAAATTCAATTCAATATTATACTAACATTTTAAGAAATGAGGGTCGTCAATTCAAAGCTTTCATCCATTTATGACAACTGTGTTGACATGGAAGTTACAATTGCACACACACGCCCCATGCCTGTCTCAACACTCATTCCCGACAACCAGGTACGTTGTATGATATGCATCTGCACTAGATAAAATTAAAGCCATCCAGACAAATAGTATGTATTATTTTAATGGACGCCACAACATAGTAACATTTTATTGTCATAAACTTAATCATGCATTAATTCACATAGCGTATGCCAAAGACAAAAAGGAGTAACGGAGTCTAGAAAGTAACTCTGCGACGCGATTGTGTGACTCGCCGAATGTCAATTATTGCGCTCGGCGAAAAGATAATTGGTAATTAGGTCGATAAGCGCGAATTGCCAGCGTGTTTTTATTACCATTGTTAACAGGTGGTTGCTAGGCGAAGGACAAAGACACGTTCGCAGTCATTCATGAGGACAGGACCTTGGCTAAATGCAAACTTCTACATTGACGACAACATTGTTGTTAACCTAAATAACAGTGTCCCATTAAAAGGCATACTGTCCTTCATTGCGATTTATACAATAGAGTCAGTTGTAAGACGTCCAGTAAACAAACGAGTCCTCAGCACGTGTCATCATTTTGACCAATCACAGAACAGTACGCAATCGTGTGTGATTGATTAGGGCTCTTCTGGCATGGTAGCCGTGTGTCAGCATCCATGTGAATCCCACGGCGGCTTTGAGTACTGCGGTAAGCCTACTTTAACTCGTATTTAAGTAATAATATCCGACATCAACCCAATAGGAGTAAACGATGACTGTATATCAGATCTAAATAACAATGTTTTTCTCTACATACTGTGACTGCCAAAGCATACCCGGCATATCATCCACAGGCAGCGTCAGTTGAACTATCAAAGTAGGTTAGTCGATATTAACGACAACCGGTATCACAGAGTCTCATTAATATATGCCGGCCCTATTGCTGGAGAATGGATGACTATATTTGGAACTAATGACGTCACAGAGTCCGATTCTTTCAAGTTTTACAGTTCATAAACTTCTACCTTCAACTCGTGCATACATAGTGTTTAATGCTTTTTCAAACAGTTGTAAATGTTGAAGGCTGTGTCATGACTACGTGAGAACAAAGGTGGCTACTGTGTGAATATTGCTTCTCGGTCAATTAGTAGAAGATTTAGACATGCATACAGTCACTTGTTTGTTTTTTGGGTTTTCTTCAATAAAATATTACGAGAACTAAAATTTTCGCCATAATAAAGATACTTAAAACATATTAAATAAGGTACAACTAATCACCTGACAATATAATGATAATAACGGTAATAAAACCTGAAAAGAACGATCATATAGTCAGTGGGGTCACGCCAAAGGTAACGCACTTCGTTGCAACATGGCCGTGTGATTGAACTAGGTTATGGCGTGACGCGTGAGAAAGACCTCATTAAACACTCACAAAATTCACAATAAAACGCATATTACGGCGTAACAAACATGGGAAATGAAACATCGCCTAATACAAACACCAAGTGTTCGAATCCGACTAGATGAACATTTAACGAAACCAAAGCAATCGTTTTGGCTTTCCCATTCAAATAAAGAACCAAAGAACACTGAAGTAGTCAAGTTAGCAAAATGAACACTACTCAACGACCAACGTCGTGGCGTGGTACACTGGCGTGCTATCGATATAAAACAAAATTAGCTTGAAAAGGCAGTGTGTTCAAGTCCCACTCATAGCAACCGTAAAACGTAAAACAAATAAATTGAAACCCATCAAACAATAAAAAGTAGACAAAGAATTTTGCCAAAGAATATTAAATCTCACAAAACTGAATGAATTAGTAATTAAACTGAACGACGCGCAATGTGTTCATCAGTAAACAGATCAAGTTGTTTACACCAAAATAAGTCTCAAATAGTTGTCAACACATTTATTATGGTACCAAAACTGGTTTATTAGTAATAGCATTGATTTGAAGTGGTGTCAAACAAGTAATGTAATTAATTATGCAGTAAGTGACAAATTAGTGAAAAAAACATTGACAAAAATCGAAAATCAATCTTATTTATTTAACCTACCCACACATCAGTACATCAATCAGCGTGGAATATATTCATGTGCATATAGTAGTAAACACATACGTACAAGTTATTGTTTCAACGCAAAAAATGTGTAACTTGCAAGGCATGGTGGGATATTCTAACGTTTCAGCCTTTCACTGATTCGCACCAAGGAGAAAAATATACACCCTAGTTACAGTTAATAACTATTTAATATTAACTACCTGTTTAGTACCCACTCGCGCACTTCACACGTGTACATTGGCAATGTACACTGATCTTTACCAAATAAATACTAATTTTGTGAAAGGCCTTAATCGTGTACTGGCTACACCAAGTACGGGTGGATATTTGACTTAATGTTTGCTCAATGGCTAGACCCAATTGCGTTCACGTACGGGAGGAAACAATGGTTAGCACGGGCTAAAGAACCTCCAAACATGCAAAGATATGTATTATACTAATCGTCAGTCCTTAAACTATGATTACTCGGTACATGAAGGTATACATGTTAGTTCCACGGCTATGAAAAAACCCAAAGCAAATATAGAAACTGCCGATTGCAGAATAGCAGGAAGTAGCATTTCATCGTCAGCTACGGTTTTCTCCAGAACAATGTCCCTAGTTCTACTCGCGTTGATTGTTATGTCGGACATACGTAGTATACCGAAAGAAATAATGTAAAACATGTTGAAAAAGCGGCATGCAATTTTAGCGAATTGGGATAAAATGACGTACTAGCGAAATGTTGATTTAGCGAATCTCTCTTGTCATTGTTGATTTCTTTGTTTGGTGGTCATTTTGAATTTATAATAAAGTCATTAGCGACATCTTGAATTAGCGAATCAGTTCTCACGCTAAATTCGCGAAAAAGACATGCTCGCAAAAAAGACATGTTTTACAGTAGTTATAAATATAATAGTAAATCTTCTAAATACAATGGAGTTTTGGGCATTGAGCGTTCGCGCACAATTCGTTAGCCCATGGTAAGAATCTTTATCGATTACGCCAACTATGCCAAGTCACACACCTCTATCTATCCCTTGTCAAAATAAGACATTATTTTTATCTGCAGCTTTATAATTTTTATTATCAATTCATTTCTTTGTAAATTTTGTATTTTACTTACTGTAATATGTAAAGACTGGTCATAGTATAAATACGGCGCGAGAATAACTTATACACTACTTGAATCAGTGTTTATTGTGTTTCTATTACTTTGCACTTTATAGAAAAAAATATAACTTTACTGTGCCTTGCAATTAACACATCCTGTCACCGGCTTCACATTTACCTTTAAACCAAGGACGCCGCGAACTAAACTTTTTTTATGTTTGGTAAACATTTACATTTATTTATTTGTTTGTTTGTTTGTTTTTGCGCCGATTTGTTAATTTTATATTTATAACTTGAGTAATGAATGCTGAAATTATAGACTCAAGAAAAAACTATTTATTAAAACATAAATATGTGGCAGCTGTTCAATATAAGATGAGATAAAAGGAACACATAAAAGTCACTATTCTATTCTATCCTATTCTATTCTATTCTATTGATTTACCGATTTCACAAAGCGTGGTCGGGATGGTGAATTTTGAATTTATATTTGTGTAATCGTTATCGTTTTCTTTGTTCTAACCACAGACATACTTCTACAAAGATGCTGATATCTGATATAACAACTCCTTCGAACTGAAGAAAGTACAAAACACATCATGTTGGGCTGCTCCGTACGTCGTTTGTACGCGCTATTGTTTGCATTGTCAGCTGCCACCTGTGCCTTCATATACGTATTCGTAAATGCTGATAATTTAGTGATCTTCACGAAGTGAGTAAGCACGACACATGTTTTTATTGGCGACAGAATACTAGTATAGTTACAGGGGATACTATCATACCATTGGTAATTGTCATAATCTACAGAAAACAAATCACAAATGTTGTTGAGTTTTTAGACAGTTTAGAGCATTCAGAGTTACATAATTTACCAATTAATTTCGAATGTGTCTTAGTTGGTGACTTGAATATAAATTTAAACAATTTAGACTCTAGTCATGTTAGGAATCTTTGTCACACATTGTTATGCTACAATTTTAAATAAATTATTAATGTACCCACACGCATAACAACAAACTCTCATAGTGTAATTGACCATTTATTCACAAATATTTATTCAACCTTTGTCAGTACAGGGACAATAGAAGTGGAAATAACCGATCACCTACCAATATTTGGAATTTTCCAAGACTTAGAAACGTATTTTCCGGAAACTGGTAAAATATCATTTCGTGACTACTCCAAACTTGATATAATCAGGGAACTTGAAAGTCAGAACTGGTCCGATGTGTATAATAGTAACGATGTTGATACTATATATGACGCATTCTCTGGCACTTTTTTGAATATTTGTAACAAACATGCCCCTCTCATTACCAAACAAATTGGTTCCCACACTATCCCCCAAAATCCCTGGTTAACTATAGAGTTAAAAAGGGCAATAAATAAAAAAACATAAATTGTTTTCAAAAATGGTTAGATGTAATTATAAAGCGGACAGCGTGGCTAAATATAAACGCTATAGAAATTATGTGACAAATGCTCTAAGAGATGCGAAACGTAATTTCTATTCAGAAAACCGATAAAACTTGGAAAATAATAAATGAAATATTAGGAAGAGAACATTCAAAAACAAAATTACCAGACCACATTGATGTCCATTACCTCGGTAGCAACGTTACTACTACACTGAATGACCAAGATGCAATTGTGAATGGGTTCAATAACTTTTTTTACCAGAGTTGGGGTGAACCTTGCAAACGAAATCTAACCACGTACATTCGAAACTTATATATTGCACATGTGACAAATTCATTTTTCTTGTGTGGTACCACGGCTCATGACGTGTCAAATATATTGAGAGGGTTAGATAAAAAGAAGGCAGTTGGTTATGACCAAATAAGTGCTAAGCTACTCATACAAGCAGCAGAGTATATTTCTAAGCCCCTCTCTCACATTATAAATCTTTCATTCTCTTCTGGTTCGTTTCAAAATGCTCTTAAAATAGCAAAGGTTACCCCATCTTTAAAAATGGAACTCTTTTTAACCCTGGTAATTATAGACCTGTCTCAGTACTGCCCCAATTAAGTAAATTATTCGAGAAAATAATCAACAAACAATTAACTCTTTATTTGAATAAATTCAATATATTTTATTCCAAGCAGGACGGCTTTAGAGTAAAAAATTGTACAAAACTCTCTGTTATAGACCTAGAACAAAAGGTATTAGATGAAATTGATAAAGGGAATGTAGTTCTTGGAATTTTCTTAGATCTTAGAAAGGCTTTCGACCCTGTTAATCACTCAATTTTACGTAGAAAATTATCTGGATATGGTATTCGAGGCCTACCTTTGGACTTGATCGAGAGCTATTTACAAAAAAGGGAACAACATGTAAGTGTGAATGGTGTAACATCAGACTCGCTTCCAATAATATGCGGTGTTCCGCAAGGGTCTGTACTTGGTCCTACTTTGTTTCTTCTTTATGTTAATGATATAGCATTATCATCTACGTACTTTGACATCCGTCTGTTTGCAGACGACACCAGTCTATTTCATACATTTCAATCTGGGAACAGTATTAATCTACACTATGTTAATGAAAAGTTAAATCAAATAGTTCACTGGTGCGACTGCAACAAACTGACAATAAATACTAACAAAACTGAATATATACTATTCAGAGATAAAAATACAAAAGTAGCGACTTTGACAATTAGAAATCAAAGCATTAGTGAGGTAAAGTGTACTAAATATGTTGGTGTACTGCTGGACCACAATTTAAATTGGAAAAAACATATTGATCATGTGATGAGCAAAATAAGTGTCAAAGCAGGTATCATATATAAATTAAGAAAAATTGTTCCAAGGTCAACTCTATTATTATTGTATAACTCCTTTATTTTGCCACATATTTCATATATGTTAGAAACCTGGGGAAATGCCCATACAACTCATTTACATCCAATACTAATTATTCAAAAACGAATTGTACGTACTATTTCTGGTTCACCTCCTTTTTCACATACTCTACAATTGTTTAACAGCTATAAAATCCTTGACATATACAAACAACACCAGTTCCAATTAGCCCTTTCCGTTTTTTATAGTATTCATGGACATTTCCCTAATTCTATATCCCAACTCTTTCAGCATGTACGCAAAACTTATCATACTAGGTTTCAAACCAAAGGAAATTTAATAATTCCAAAGTACCGTATTAATGTAGGTCAACGTTCTATTAAAAATACTGGCCCCAAGCTATGGAACCAGCTACCACAGAATATAAAAGACATTACATCAAGGTAATTATTTAAGTTAAAAATGAAAGAAAAATGAATTGAATAATAATAATAATTATTACATATGTACTGCAGTTTATTTTGATTCGTCCCTGAAAACAAAATCGGTATTTCCACACCTCATATGCAAATGAGATCTGAGAACAAACAAAGTAGTCCCTTCAGGAGTACCGTTTTTCGAAACATAGCAGAAATAAACAATATTAAGAAGTACGATATTTTTCACTTGGGGTAAATGAATATACTGTGAAATGAAATTTGAGCAACAGTAATGGTACCTTTAGCCAGTCACTTATTTTGACAAAAACTAATTTTCATATCACCCATGCAATAATGTTTTCGGTATTTTCACGGTCGATATGCAAATGACATGGTATTTCCATCGGCTACCGAACTATTTTTATTTTGTAAACACATTTACGTCTGCTATTTTTGTCCGGTTCAAATCGTCACTCAGGCAACATTTTTGGCGTGTTAGGTGTACATCACATGGAATACTACGATTGGGAGAACTTAATGTTGACCACCTGGAAACTGAGTTTTATAAACCTTGAAGGGCTCTCGGAAGATCCACCAGCAGTGAAATCAGCGATTACTATGCAGCCGTAACCATCAACATCGAGATACCAAGTTTCTGCTGGCGACGTTGCGGCCTTTAATACTCGGTTCCAAATAAAAATTACCAACGCCAAAAGAACAACATTTTAACCGATAGCCAAAACTCAGTCAATCCACGACCAGCAAGCAACATCACACACGAAGTTGTAGTGTGCAGCTCAGCGACGACCGTTGTCGATGAATGTTTACAAATGCACAATTTGGTGGCGGAACTTTTAACTTCAACATAAACTGTGTATTATAGTCGTCCAGTACAAGTTTTGGTTCTGCCGTGGTTCTAACTAAACGTCAACGAGTTATTTATTCGGACAGTGACTCAGATTAGACGTCTGATTATTTTAATTTCAAACAAACAGTGACTCGCGTTCTCCGGCGCGTTCTACACTGGAACATATTAATGGGCAATGGGGGTTCCTCGACCTAAATTCCATCCCGGTTTGCACGTTCTTTCTTTAATATGAAATAATCAAGTATGGAACATATGTAATAATAACAAAACCCCACACCCTGCCCGTGGCGTTCGTTGCGTATGGAAGTTATTTTCACTCGAGATGCGGTGTACTCTGCTGTACCTTCACTCGCTTCGCTCGTGAAAGTACGGCCACAGGATACACCGCATCACTCGTGAAAATAACTTCCATACGCAACGAAAGCCACGGGCAGGGTGTGGGGTTCTGTCGTAATATCATTGTTATTATTATTGTCATTATTATTATTATTATTATTAGCTTCATTTACAGGTTCAGATTATTATAAATCACCCTCAAATATAGTGTAATTCATTTGTTTTTTGAGGAATCAGACTTGATTAGCCAACGGCTATTTCTGGTTCCTATTTACCTATTTTTAATCGATTCTTGTTTTGTAAACTACAAGTGTACATTATTAGGTAAAATAAAATATTTGATTGATTGATTGATTATATATCTAGTTTTGGCATTTTCATTTGAGCAAAATACAATGAAATAAATCCGTATAAATCAGTATTGCCGTATTTGACATTGTGTTACGTCATTGCTTATACATTATCAGGCGATTGTCACAGTGTAAGGCCTGCTTATCACAATTGAGAGGGCCACACACAGATCTCAAACTGGACAGGGTTTTTTTCACTGCTAGAATGGGGTAGACAAGACAATCGTACTGGAAATGAAATACATATACACCAAAATATCAAGTTAAAGCTTCTGACTTTAATACCTCTCAAGATAATTACAAGAAATAAAGCACAGAAAAATACAATGAATAAAGTCACTAAAATAGGGGATTTCTTAGGGGAGTATGCATTGGTGATAACTCACAGTTCCATGATGTAATAATGGACGACAGTCAATGGCTTCTGCAACACAACAACGAAGAAATGCAGGAGTCTTGCTTGCAGAGGAACGCTGGCATAGTGGAGGGCACCGCTGAAAGCAGGAGGATTGCAGAGCAGTGCATACAAGTCTCACAGAATGATGGTTGTAGACTGTATCACTTGTCACACAATATCGCAGCAGCACACACAGGATACTAAGTTGAAATGATGTACCCTTACTGTCCTCAGTCTGTCCAATTTATAGGTACGATTCAGTGACATCACCTGGGTTTCCACATGAGCCAATCAGAATGTGATCTTACTAGCAGCTGGGTCACGTTGGCAACTCAGTAGAGCATAAACATCCTTTGCTTTTCAAATAACAACACACCAGGTGAATTACAATTCTCCTTCCAAAGTTGTAAACACCCTTTGTTATCTAAATCACAAGCACACCTGGTAGATTCCAATTGTCCTTCCAGAGTTGATAACAAGTACTATTGTAGTTCACGTGCTTGAATAAATCAATGAACTGCCCGGCTGCTCACACTCGTCAGATATTAACTGTTACATATAATGCATAACTTATAAAATATGTTTATCATGTATATATGTTTTTTTTCAAGAAACAAATCAACAACATACTTGAACATGCTCGAAGAACGGCCGGCACATCTTTTGATGAACGTGACTGTGCCTCTACCAACAGAGTCAATCATACAGTAAGTCTACTCAAAATTACCATAACACACCTCGCGGAGAGCGAGAATAAGAGCCCCCTCCTTTAAATAGTGTTCTAAAACAAATGCAAGCTTCGTAGCTCTCTCGCTGTCAACGAGATCCAGGCAGTCATTTTATTCCATGCATTCACAGAATGCGTTCAATCATTTGAGTATATTGGAGCTAGAGTAATTGGCTTTAATGTTTGAATATATAGATATTGAAGCAATGTCTGCCATGAGAAAGTGTTTGAATTAAACATATGGTGGCATTGTTCGAACGCCCGTATAGCTTTCGATTATGTTGACTTGAACAACAACAAAAATACTTTGATCACTGAATCTGATTCTACCCAGAGAAGATTAAAGTAAGTATTTTTAACGAGATCATTAAACGTCCGGTCAAGTTAAAATTCGGGCTCCATACCAATGATAGTAACAAAGATGAACCAAAAACATTGACCATGGAACGTATTTTCGAAATGATTTTTTTGAAAAACATCATGACAGGTTAAAGAAAACCACTAAAACAGGGATTTCAATTGTATTGCGCTTCCATTATTTAAGACATCGTTTCTTATACACCCTCTAGCTACTGGTGGCTTTTATGTCGTCATGTGTTAGGTAGGCCACCAGCAACATCTAAATTATGTTTGATCAGTAGAAGTTTGTAAATAACAAATATACGCCGTGAGATTTACTGTGTATATACCTACTTTACTTATCTGAATACCTTATTTATGACATCATAATTGAAGAAATCAGGTGCTAACCCTACAAACAACAGTATTAGGAAGATCAGTGTGTATACCTACTTGACTTACCTGAATACCTTATTTATGACATCATAGTTGAAGTAATCAGGTGCTAACCCTACAACAACAGTATTAGGAAGATCAGTGTGTATACCTACTTGACTTACCTGAATACCTTATTTATGACATCATAGTTGAAGTAATCAGGTGCTAACCCTACAACAACAGAATTAGGATTATCAGTGTGTATACCTACTTGACTTACCTGAATACCTTATTTATGACATCATAGTTGAAGTAATCAGGTGCTAACCCTACAACAACAGAATTAGGATTATCAGTGTGTATACCTACTTGACTTACCTGAATACCTTATTTATGACATCATAGTTGAAGTAATCAGGTGCTAACCCTACAACAACAGTATTAGGAAGATCAGTGTGTATACCTACTTGACTTACCTGAATACCTTATTTATGACATCATAGTTGAAGTAATCAGGTGCTAACCCTACAACAACAGAATTAGGATTATCAGTGTATATACCTACTTGACTTACCTGAATACCTTATTTATGACATCATAGTTGAAGTAATCAGGTGCTAACCTTACAACAACAGAATTAGGATTATCAGTGTGTATACCTACTTGACTTACCTGAATACCTTATTTATGACATCATAGTTGAAGTAATCAGGTGCTAACCCTACAACAACAGAATTAGGATTATCAGTGTGTATACCTACTTGACTTACCTGAATACCTTATTTATGACATCATAGTTGAAGTAATCAGGTGCTAACCCTACAAACAACAGTATTAGGAAGATCAGTGTGTATACCTACTTGACTTACCTGAATACCTTATTTATGACATCATAGTTGAAGTAATCAGGTGCTAACCCTACAACAACAGAATTAGGATTATCAGTGCATATACCTACTTGACTTACGTGAATACCTTATTTATGACATCATAGTTGAAGTAATCAGGTGCTAACCCTACAACAACAGAATTAGGATTATCAGTGGATATACCTGCTTGACTAGCCTGAATACCTTATTTATGACATCATAGTTGAAGTAATCAGGTGCTAACACCACAACAACAGAATTAGGATTATCAGTGTGTATACCTACTTGACTAGCCTGAATACCTTATTTATGACATCATAGTTGAAGTAATCAGGTGCTAACCCTACAACAACAGTATTAGGAAGATCAGTGTGTATACCTACTTGACTTACCTGAATACCTTATTTATGACATCATAGTTGAAGTAATCAGGTGCTAACCCTACAACAACAGAATTAGGATTATCAGTGTGTATACCTACCTGACTAGCCTGAATACCTTATTTATGACATCATAGTTGAAGTAATCAGGTGCTAACCCTACAACAACAGTATTAGGAAGATCAGTGTGTATACCTACTTGACTTACCTGAATACCTTATTTATGACATCATAGTTGAAGTAATCAGGTGCTAACCCTACAACAACAGAATTAGGATTATCAGTGTGTATACCTACCTGACTAGCCTGAATACCTTATTTATGACATCATAGTTGAAGTAATCAGGTGCTAACCCTACAACAACAGAATTAGGATTATCAGTGTATATACCTACTTGACTTACCTGAATACCTTATTTATGACATCATAGTTGAAGTAATCAGGTGCTAACCCTACAACAACAGAATTAGGATTATCAGTCGATATACCTACTTGACGTATAAGAATACCTTATTTATGACATCATAGTTGAAGTAATCAGGTGCTAAACCTACAAACAACAGTATTAGGAAGATCAGTGTGTATACCTACTTGACTTACCTGAATACCTTATTTATGACATCATAGTTGAAGTAATCAGGTGCTAACCCTACAACAACAGAATTAGGATTATCAGTGTATATACCTACTTGACTTACCTGAATACCTTATTTATGACATCATAGTTGAAGTAATCAGGTGCTAACCCTACAACAACAGAATTAGGATTATCAGTGGATATACCTACTTGACGTATATGAATACCTTATTTATGACATCATAGTTGAAGTAATCAGGTGCTAACACCACAACAACAGAATTAGGATTATCAGTGTGTATACCTACTTGTCTTACCTGAATACCTTATTTATGACATCATAGTTGAAGTAATCAGGTGCTAACCCTACAACAATAGAATTAGGATTATCAGTGTGTATACCTACTTGACTTACCTGAATACCTTATTTATGACATCATAGTTGAAGTAATCAGGTGCTAACCCTACAAACAACAGTATTAGGAAGATCAGTGTGTATACCTACTTGACTTACCTGAAAACCTTATTTATGACATCATAGTTGAAGTAATCAAATGCTAACCCTACTACAACAGCATTAGGATTATCAGTGGATATACCTACTTGACGTATATGAATACCTTTTTTATGACATCATAGTTGAAGTAATCAGGTGCTAACACCACAACAACAGAATTAGGATTATCAGTGTGTATACCTACTTGACTTACCTGAATACCTTATTTATGACATCATAGTTGAAGTAATCAGGTGCTAACACTAAAAACAACAGTATTAGGAAGATCAGTGTGTATACCTACTTGACTTACCTGAATACCTTATTTATGACATCATAGTTGAAGTAATCAAATGCTAACCTTACTACAACAGCATTAGGATTATCAGTGGATATACCTACTTGACGTATATGAATACCTTATTTATGACATCATAATTGAAGTAATCAGGTGCTAACACCACAACAACAGAATTAGGATTATCAGTGTGTATACCTACTTGACTTACCTGAATACCTTATTTATGACATCATAGTTGAAGTAATCAGGTGCTAACACTACAGCAACAATATTTCCGTCACACATGTACGTCATTTTGACGTCATTGAAGCAATCAATCGGCAAAGGGCGTGACTTACAGCGAAGTTATCTTGTTGAACAATTCAGTTCGGGACTTCATCCGGTTAGTGTAAATCATATGGTGACAACCATGCTCATACAATTCTCCGCCGTGGAAGAAACAGCATAACAAAACCATATCGTATGTTGTTTTCTATACCCAAGCTTTCAGAAAATGTTTATTTTGTCACTCAGACTGCCAAATGACAAATATAAGAAGAAATTCCATTTTCAAATTGACACTTTTTTGAATATATGTTTTGAACACTTAAATATTGGAGGCGTTGTACTAAGTTTCTTCATGTTTGACTTTCTCTTGCAATCAATACTGTACTTGTCTGAATGTTATATTATTCTTTATTGACTGTATACGGATTTTGCGGCCCGAGGTCGTGCGGCGGAAACGCCCGAGCTTGCGAGGGCGTGTACGCCGTACGATCGAAGGCAGCAAAAGCGCTATCCAGTCTATAAAGGTTTTATCATATACCTTACATGAAAAAGAAGTCTATTTTTCGTTCGTCTGGCCCAAAAGAAAACCCATTCGATTTAATCCGGGTTTCGATACGAGCCTTTTTACTGGCGCGGATTTATATGGGGGGATTCTAAACGACACTCAACAGCTCTCGCACAATACACAAACGAATGTCGCCAAATATATCCACAAATTACGTTTTAATGAAACAGCAAATGAACGCAAATTTATAACAATATTTTGACGGCAATAAATACGAACTCATTATAAACTTTCTTTTTTAAGAATGAACACTACAGTCCAGCTAATTTGGTCATTTACTTACCATCCGAGTAATACATAACAAACGGAAATTTTCTTGGAGCTGATGTTGTAGCCGCGTTGATTTCACTGTAGTCAGTAAACGAGAAACAAATGCTTGACAAGAAGCAGTTTGGTTTATAGTTCTAGATTCAGGCGTAGGTCATCTAAATATATCTGAAATGTGCCGATGATCTTCCGTGGAGACAGTAAATAGAATTTTGATTTTTGTTGTTCATTTCAAAATCCTATTTTTTAAAAGGCGATGTAGCCACCACAAGAACAACATTGCAAACTACAGCTAAACTTTAAAATTGTGATTACTTGACGGCAATTTATTACGTTAAAAACAAAACATTTAAATTCCAGAAAATATTAAAAATTAACTTGGCCGTCATTAGCCACACGTCAATTTGTGGTAATGTTAATGTTTGTCCTAAATGTTCGAATTCAGGTCTCAGACCACTAATCCGATTTCCGAGGTAATATGGGTCTGATACAGATGAATTAATTGTTTTCTAAACATGCGGTGCCTGATGACTGTGAATCTATAGATATTGAAATCATGTCTGCTACGAGAAGCTGTTTAAATTCAACACTTGTTGGTATAATTCGAACGCCTGTATAGCTTTCGATTATTTTTTCTTCTATGAATCGATCACTAGATGACTTGAAAATCGAAAAACAATTTGAAAATCGTTCAAGCACTTCACCTGAACCCTACCTATGGTAGTTTAAAGTAAGTCTTTTACCGAGATCATTAAGCATTCGGTCAAATTCAAATTCGAGTTTAATACCAATGATAATAACAATGACGAACTGAATAAAGGAAATAATGTAACAGTTTCAATCCGTATGTTGTTTCTTACACAGAAGCCTTCAGAACATATTTACTTTGTCGATGGTAGAATGACCAACTTACTATAACAATCAATTCCTTTTTCAAAATTTCATATTTGCGAATATATGTCTTGACCACTTAAATATTGGAAGCTTTGTACAATTTTTCTTGACTTTCACTTTCAATCACCACAGTACCGTGTCTAATTGTTATATTCCTGGACTACACACTATAATTATATATTGTTTTTTTTATTTTATTTTAGAAATGTTGGCACGAAATGTAAGCAAGTCACAAAAGTGGTGTACATTAAAACTCACAAAACTGCTAGTAGCACAATGTCTTCCATCATTCAACGATTTGGTGACTCGCGAAATTTGTCATTTGCTGTTCCCCCAAGAGGTCATATTTTATCAAGTACATATGGTTTTAAACAGAACATGTTAAACAGCACCAAATACCCACCACTAAATGGTGGGAAACATTACGATATATTAACTAATCACGTTGTTTATAATCGACATGAAATGGAGGCTGTTATTCCCAACGCAACTTACGTCACTGTATTACGTCATCCTGTAAATCAGTTGGTGTCCGCGTTCGCCTACTTCGAGTGGACAAAAGCTGTTAAAACTTATCGTGGAGGAAGTGCAGATTTATTTGCCACGTTCATGGAAAGACCTACAAGATTTCTAACTGCTAAAATGAAGTTTTGGTGGCAAGGCCACAACGGTCAGCTTTATGACCTTGGACTTAAAACACAAAATATAGATACCGGTAACAAATTAGATGACATTGTCTACAAATACATAGAAGTTCTGGATAGGGAGTTTGATCTCGTTCTCATCACAGAATATTTTGACGAATCATTGCTGATATTAAAAAAACAACTGTTTTGGAGCATGGACGATATTCTATATTTTTCAAAGGGTTTGGGTGCATCACGTCATATAATTACGCAACAGACACGTGACAATATCTTAAAATGGAATAGGGGAGATTTGCTACTTTATCAGCATTTCAACAGAACACTGTGGGAGAAGATAGCTGAGTACGGGCCTACCTTTGAGGGAGACTTAAAACAGTTTCAGGGTAAACTACAAGAAACAATGAAAGAGTGTATTGACCAATCAATAATGAATACTAAAGATAGACGGGAAAGAAAATATGTATTGAAAACTACTGCATCTAAGAAATGTTTAAAAATGTCGTTTGATGATAGTCATTACACTAATATAATACGAAAAAAACAACTCAAAACTAATGATTAGTTTGTCTTGTGACAGCTTTATTTTTGATTATGTTTTTCAGTAGGCCTAACAACGCTCTCTTTTAGTCGACAAATCTGTATATGGACCTTGGTGCGGGTTAATATTTCTATATTATGCACTATTTAGTACATGCCCAGGTATTAGAGAATCTACTGCCAACAGTTTACTTTCATTATGCAATGAATTGTACATTCAAAAAGATAGATAAATATTACAATATGAAACACAGAATTCGAACCCATGATCATGATCACGCGCTACCTACCTTGCTACAGTGACTGTGTCACAAAACCCGATTATAAATGGCGTATAATGAAAATCGCCCAAAGCGACTATACGGTAATGCACGCGAAGTCGAATCTCGGACATCACAAAGAACATGTATAACAATGTAGCCAAGGTTTGAATGAACGTACGTTACTTAGTTACGATTGGTCCACTATGCAGAAACAACCACAATATTTGTTTCATGTATATTAATGTAAATAGTTATAGCAAGGATGTTGATAATCAGCAATATTATATGTATTAAATTTAACTTAAAGTCGTATATAAAATTCAAGGATCAACATAATCAATATAACGATGTCATGTGATGAGAATACTGTCAATTTTAATATTTTTTTAAAGATAATCTATGGTGTTGAATACAATATTGCATCATTCAAATTGGCGTATTTGCATAGAGTTTGCATATCATTTGCGATTCATTTAAACGACTTGTTTAAAAGTACATTATAATCCCTCACTCACTCATTCATTCATTCATTCATCAATTTATTTATTTATCTATTTATTCAGTTATTTACTAATTGATCAAATATTTGATAGAATATTTCATCAACAATTTGTAATTTTACTTTACATTAATTCACTTAATTAATTGTATCAGTATATTTCTTAGACATGCAGACACTTTCTGTGTATAAAGCTAGGCGGGGACATGGACTAGACTAGTTCAGTACCGAACTATTTCCCTGTCCCTCACCAGTTGCATTCCTGCAAAACAATATTTCATATCTCGCACAAATATAAGCATTTGACTACTCATAATACTTTGTATATGTATTTCTGTACATTAGTATTTATTTAATTTATTTTTTTAAGTTACTGGTGAAATATAATTTCACTTCAATTTTATTCAATTAAGGTGTAGTTTATATTCTTTTTGAAGTTTAGCTATTTTAACTTTTTCACCAGCACACACCACATCTTGCCCAAATTTTTCCGCAATTTTGTTTTATATATTCTGCAATATTTCCGGAAATAACCCTAATTTCGGAGCGAACAGACAAAATTTGAAGGAAAGTGCAGACTATAACTGAGACAATTTTGTGAATTTGTGAAGAAAATAGGGAAATGATATAATACGATGTAGATTATATTCGTACGTCCATCGAGACCATATGCCTCTATGCCATTTCACACTCAAGTTGCTCTTCTTGATGAAAATATTTTCTTGAATTCTTTGTAATATAAACTGTCCAAATGACATGCATCTTCGTTCAGTGCACCATTCGGAAAGAGTTTTTGCGAACCCCTATGCTTAACATTTCTCCCAGATAACTATACCTTTCTTGACGAGGAGTATATACAATTTAAAGGGTGGGGAGGAGAGTGTGCATTAGAATTACGTTTGAGGGGTTCCTCAGAAACTCTTGCCCACCATTCATATCGCGCCCTCTATGGCATAAATAGTTGTAAGACATCTAGTCAGAAATGCTGTTCACAGTTTCGATATTCTGTTGATGTCCGTCAAGGAAAATAATTGTTTTGTGGGAAATTTCTTTGGTCTAAATTAATAACAACTACACAGATATTTGCCTATTTGAACGATAGTGGTTACATTATGTTGACGTCGGAGAAACGTGTTCAAACAAGACGGCGCAACTTATAAGGACGATACAAACATCGTGTAGAAATCTAGTGTGAGTGCGTACATTTTCTGTGGCTCGTTCTTTTATTGATTCAAAATATCAAATAGCACAGTGTGCTGTGCTACCATAAAACACCCGGACAGCGACAATGTGAAATCGCGCCCTCTATTGTTGTAAACTGCACAAATATATTGTTTAATCGTCTTTGGTGGCAGCATCCCCAGTTGTTACAATAGATTAATTAAAATCTACCATACACGATTAATAGTCTGAACACATAATAAGCTCCGCCGTTGACTGTTTTGCGTGGACAAAAATTCAAATATTTATATTCTGAAAGCTTGTAAAAATGCATATATATCTAAAAATGTTGCTTGAATAAACACAGAGTTTACAACTGTTTGTGTTTGACACTATAAATTTTAGGAAACTACCAACGACAGGACAATTTTATTATGATTACATGTAAAAGTCAATCATGTAATTCTGTCACGCATTTTTATTAAAACAAATAGAAATAAAGTTTAAAAGAACGTCATTTAGACATCCAATCGAATCATGCATGTTCGTTAACTACAGCGATATGAAAATCACAATCAAAAAGTGTCGGTTTGTGATTCATTCGCTGTGATCTAGAAAACGCAATAGAGAAAACAACATTATCACAACGGCACCTTGCATAGCTTTGATTCTGTCACTGCCCAAACTCCAAAATTACTTGTAGAAAAATCACCAAATCTTCCAAAGTACTGCAAAACTTTTAGTGTGAAACTAATGTTGCATTTATCTACAGACATTCAGTAAGGGAGAAGGTCAGAGTTTGACCTAAAATATGACATTTATGGTTTAGGTAAATTACAGACTTAGTTTTATAGAAGCTAAATTATATTTTCTGCGGCTAGTATATTTATTGTATTCCTTTTAAGAGTATTGTGATTTTTGAGTTTGAGATGGGTTTACCAAACTATTTAGATTAATATTATGCAGGATACACTCGAGTAGGTTATACGGTATCAGAGACCTATTTTTGAGAAATAACAGGACAACCAATGAACTCTTACCGTTTGTTTCTCACAACACATTACCGCAAATATGTCAAGACATGATAGTTTATTAAAGTTTATTTCAATTTTACGATGGAGTATCAACACTCATACTGCAATATGACCCTTATAAATCCATTACATACACAAGATTTTGCAGTTTATTTGGGTAAAGTTGTTCCTGGTCTGCCCAGCCGGGCTGACATGCAGTTACTACAGTATCTATTGTCTTAGTACACGCTGGGAAAACTTGGTCACATGAGTAAATGTTCATTCAAGAGAAATGCCCCACCCATCGTCTTGCCTAGTCACTGTCTGATAACTTGGCTGTACGAATGTTGACTTTGCATTAGGGTAGAATTATACTCATGGTTTCAAAAACCCGGAGTTTATTAATTTTCCAATAAATTGTAGTTCCAGGCAATATAAGGATTATGACTTTATGTGAGTGACTAGCTTAATATTTGGGATCATGGTTGCACTTCAGTGGATAGTAGCCATTGTGTCGGTATCATATTGCATTTACCATATCTTCCTATGGCAGTGTTAATATGTCATATTTTAAATTGTGAGCTTGTGAAATTGGCTCAAAAATGATATATTGTTAATGATTGAGTAATTTTTGTCCCAATTATTCCAAAAAACTGGGTTTTAATTGGCAAAAAATACATTTTGTTTTAACATTGTTCTCTATTGAATTATTTTAAAAATAAATGTTTTTAAAATACCTTGTATACAGAGTAGTGCTGTCAACAATTGATACGAACTATGTTGGTAAGACAGGTAAACATTTTGCTGGTATTGTTGACGCGAGAATAGATATAGATGCATTTTGTCACCGAGATCCGGTCGAGAGCGATTAACTACGAATTTGTTAAAATAACATATAGGTTTGGTGAACAGTTAATCTGATCGACTTAAAAGAAATGGGACACCAATTAATTAGGACTACTTAACTGGATGATTTCAATTTCGATCTACCTCCAGTAAGTGAGTGACAAAACGCCTCAAAATATTGACTAGAAGTTGACGGGCACCATAGTGCGGCCAGATACTCCTCGGTATCGTGGCGGTGGTTGTAGTGGTGGTGTTATCCTGAGGGAAATTGTATGTGTTACAAAATAAATGGTAATACACAAGTCCAACCACGGACAACACAAACAACGTATATAGCTATGTAGTCAACTTTCCAATGTAATTCATTTAGTTACAATAGATCAAGAAATAATTACTTGCCTAGGCTATGATTTAGTTTGACAGTGTCAAATTCAAAGACATGCCAGCAATTCGCTACAACCATATACATATTAATCAATGGTGTAATGTGGGAACGGCATATTGTGTATTGCAACGGACAGGGCATATTCCGCAAAAATTATTTGATTTTAAATTTAATTTTGCTAAATATCGAAATGCCAATATTTTGTTGAGATACCCCTGCTTCATCAAAACAGATCATCATCAAATATGTTTATCACATCTTTTTATACTCTAAGTTGCTGATCTCATTAATTTAACTTTTGTTTATTATAATTATTATTATTATTATTATTATTATTATTATTATTATTATTATTATTATTATTATTATTATTATTATTATTATTATATGTTACTGAGTTTTCAATCATTTTTTCTATTTACTCCCAAACAAGATATATTTAACCACGCTATACCTTTATAATCCATGTAACTAATTTCATCCTTTTTTACTCTACTTTTATGCAATAAACTCTGTCAGTATGCAAAACGTCTTGTATTTAATTAACGTAAGCAGTGTGAATGTACTTGTCTGTGAACAAAATATATATTTATTTTTTGCCACAACGGTTCAGCTACGAATCATACAGTGACTTAAATGCGGACTCTTTGTGCACCGCGAAAGACAATGGTGTGGTGTCAATCACTGACTTATGCAAACAATGGACACAACGCGATAGACGATATCATTGATCCTATACAAATAATTCGCATGATACGGAAATGCAAACAAATGAGTGGTTGTATCTGGGACGTCAATAATACACATACAATTCGATTATGAAAGTTTACGTATTTACGGAAACTTTTACAAGCAAGAGACCCAGCTACGAATCATCAAGTGACCTAAATGTGGGCTCATTGTACACCGCTAATTGCACTGGGGTGTTGTCAATCGCTATGTTAAGCAAACAATGGACTTAACGCGATAGACGTTGATAGGAGTGATTTCATACGATCATTTTGTTTTATAAACTCAAAAAAAAAACCATTTAACCACGCAATACATTGCGATTTCATCCATTTTTACCCTTCTTTTATGCAATAAACTCCGTCAGTATGCAAAATGCCTTATATTTATTAACGTAAGCAGTGAGAATGTACTTGTGTGTAAACAAAAATATATATTTATTTTTGGCCACCTAGGACGCCAATAAACGACAACAAATTTCAATTATTGAAGTTTATGCATTAAAGAAATACTTTTAAAAACAATGGTCCAGCTACGAATCATACAGTGATATATATGCGGACTTTTTGTGCACCGCGAATATACATGGTGTGGTGTCAATTTGGGCTCATTGGGCACTGAGAATCGTACTAATGTTATGTCAGTTGATGTCTTATGGAAACGATGCACATAACGCGATAAGCGTCGATAGGAGTGATTTCATACGATTAATTCGCATGATTGTAAAAGACAAAAAAAAACATTTTTGGCCACCTAGCACGTCAATAAAACAACAAAAAAGTTCGAATATGAAAGTTTATGCACGCAAGAACATGTTACGTATAAGAGACCGAGCTACGAATCATACAGTGAACAAAATGTTTGCATCTCGAATCGCAATATAGTGGTGTTAAGAGCTGGCTTATGCAAACAATGCACATCACGCAATAGAAGTTGGAAGGAGTTATTTCATACGAATGATTCGCTAAATTTGATAATGCAAAAATATATATTAATTTTTTTGCCAATTAGGACGTCGAAAAACTACAACAAATCTGGATTATGGAAGTTTATGAATCTCAGAAATACTTTCAAAAACAAAGGTCCAGATACGAGTCATACAGTGATATGAATGAGGACTCCTTGTGCACCGCGAATGGAAATTGTGTGGTATAAATCACTGACTTATGCAAACAATGGACACAACGCGATATATGAGGGATTTCATACGGTTAATTCGCATGATACGGACATGCTAATAAAAATCATTTTTTTTACCTGGGACGTCAATAATACACATGAAGTTTGATTATGAAAGTTTACGTATTTACGGAGACTTTCACAAGTAAGAAATCTAGCTCCGAATCATAAAGTGACCTAAAAGTAGGCTCACTGGGCACCGCAAATAGCACTGATAAAGTGTCAATCACTGACTTATGCAAACAATGGACATAACGCGATTGGTGTCGATTGGAGTGATTGCATACGATTCATTTGCATGATTGAAAATGCAAAAAAAAAACGTTCGTTTTTGGCCACCGAGGACATCAATACGAGGCGCGGAATGTAAATTTATTAGTTTGCGTATACTAGAAGAAAACGTACTAATAATTCAAAATTACGTACGTATTGGAGGCCGAGGCGTGTGTGTTTTAAAATGATGTGTGCATTTAAAAAAAAACGTTGTGACTGTGCGTTTTAATGGTATGTGCTTTAAAAAATCATGTGTTTTAAAAATGACGTGTGAATTAAAAATGATGTGTGTCTTAAAATAACGTGTGTGTTTACAATTATGTGTATTTAAAAAAACGTGTGTGTTTAAAAAGACATGTGTATTTTAAAAATAATGTGTGTTTAAAAACATAACGTGTGTGTAAAAACGATGCATGTGTTTTTAAAATGGCGTGTGTTTAAAAACGACGTGCGTGTTAAAAAATGACGTGTGTATTTAAAAATGACGTGTATGTGTACATTCGCCTACCACTCATATGATAACACCGAAATTGTCCGAAAATAACACGATTTTCAAAATTGTATTTCGATCCACTTCACACAACTCAAGCATGTTATCGGTAGAAACAATCGATCGATTGTTATTATATGAGTGGTAGGCAAATGTACCCGTGACTGACTAAATACGCCTACTTTAGGTCATTTTGTATTATGCAAGAAACGTTCCGAGCGCCTGTGAGACCAGTATGAGTACTTTATCTGCCCCATTGTACCAGACGTCCACGCATTGTATTCAGCAACCAACCACACGAATAAATCACCAGGTCTCTGAGGTATACACAGTGTCGGAAAATTTATAGGACAAAATGAATAAAACGTTCATGCTGGACAAGTTCCTTTTTACGAAAATGGCTACCATTTGAGACGACGCCTCCACAGGCGTGAATAGGTTAATGCACACATTTTTTTAACACACACATGAAATAAATCTCTCAAATAGCGCCCCCACAGGCGTAAAAAGGTTAACGCACGCGTTTTTTGCACACACACACGAAAAAAATCTATTTAAAACAGCGCCCCCACAGGCGTAAATAAGTTAATGCACGCGTTTTTTTCCTTATGCACACACAACATTTTCATTCGACCTCACGCCTCACGCCATTTTTAAAAAACACACACGTAATTTTTTTAACACACACGTCAGTTTTAACACATACGTAATTTTTAAAAACACACTCGTTATTTTTAAACACACACGTCATTTTTAAACACACACGTAATTTTTAAACACACACGTCATTTTTAAACACACGCCATTTTTAAAAACACACACGTCGTTTTTACACATACGTTATGTTTTTAAACACACATTATTTTTAAAATACACATGTCCTTTTAAACACACACGTTTTTTTTTTAAATACACACAATTGTAAAACACACGCGTCATTTTAAGACACACATCATTTTTAATTCACACGTCATTTTTAAAACACACGTTTTTTTAAAACACCCACGCCATTTAATATACACACATGATTTTTTAAAGCACGTACCATTAAAACGCACAGTCACGCCGTTTTAAAAAAAATGCACACATCATTTTAAAACACACATGCCACGGCCTCCAATACGTACGTAATTTTGAATTATTAGTACGTTTTCTTCTAGTATACACAAAATAATAAATTTACATTCAGCGCCTCGTACATCAATAAAAAAGATGGAAGTTCAATTATGAAAGTGTATGCATTTACGAAATTGTTCGTGCAAAAGACCCAGCTACGAATCATACAGTGAACTAAATGTTTCCTCAATTTGCATCTCTAATTTCATGGAGTGTCAATCGCTGGCGTTTCCAAACAATGAACATAACGCCATAGGAAATGATTAACCAATAACCCCCGCCGAAGGCGGGTATACCACGAGATATTGCACAATTCACGACATATATGCACTCGCCTGCGGCTCGTGCATATATGTCGTGAATTGTGCAATATCAAGTGGTATACCCAACTTCGGCAGGGGTTATTGCTATTATATTATACCAGTATATTGACAATTCGATAAAACTTGTAAAAAAAAGAGTTTACTTTCATCTACTAAAAGATCATGATTATGGCCCTTGAACATGAATATTTATAAGAATAGTATGTAGTTGTACGCTGAATGCATACAAAAATTACATGCGCAACACAGTTCAAATTGAATACAAACTAATTTTTATTCCACATGAAAAAAAAACATATCCACGTTGAATATAGCAGCGTAAACACACAAATTAGCATAACAAAGGATGACCTTTCTGACCTTTTACTGACGCACAACGCGATTTGAAATACAGGGTCGTGTACACTTTGGATCATTTAAACAACGGATTTTCCACGTTTTCATTCCATTTTTTGTACAATTTGGACTGTAATTTGCCCATTGAAAGTACAGTTGCGAAATAAACCGGTTTTGTGACTCATCATACTACTTGTAACTGTGTATATTTGACGTTCAGCGGTACGCGGCGGGACGTGGTGTATCATGTACGGCGACCGGCACAGCGACCTCAGTTCCAACATCTGACCTGGATAACTTTGGTATAACCAAAGTTTTGTGACAGTATGACAGACAAGTTTTGTCGTTGTTCTGGGGTAAGTTTGATGGTGTAAGATCGGATTTTCGCATCGTTTTTGTGACACGTACATGATATGCCTTGTCTCAACTAAGGCCGAAATACTTTGCACGCCGTCGCTCTAATACAGTGGTTGGTGTACACTGGGCACAAATCTGTAGCTTTCGAAATTACCTTCATCATCTCCTGTAATTTATTTACCCATAGTGAAGAATTACAATATCATATATCGTCGTCGAATCCTGCGTTGTCCCGTGTTTTTTGAAACAGGGTCAATTACCCGGGTGCACTGCAATTGTGTCAGCTGCCGCTACCGGACACCGGTTGTTATTGGTGGCATACATTTTTGCCTGTGACTCATAGTTTTTTTGGATTTTTATGTCATTAAATTCCTCAATTATATCTTGTACTTAAAGATCATGTTTTCTTTGTTGGAAGTTCGCAATCCATCTCAAAGTAACAACACTGAGAACATAGCGTTCTAGCGTTTGTGTAGGCACCTCACGGTGTTAAGGGACGGGGGTTTAGGTTTGTGTGGCGAACGACAATCACCCAACGACCGACGCTCACAACTTGGATCCAACCATTAACAAAAAGCAATATTATAGTTATATAACTTTTCAGATGTTTTTAATTCAGTATTTTTTTCAATATTCTTCTAAATTTCAACCACTATATTTCCCTAAAAATCAAATAATACCGGTTTTATGTATTTCCGTATTAAACCTGTAGTCAATTCATGTTCCAGGGCCACTTGGTTTAGCCGTGCATTATCAGCCAATATACCATGGATTGCATATGCACATTTTGTGTTTGGACCAATCAAATCAATGGATTAACACCATCAATATACTGGTATAATATAATAGAAGTTATGTCATACGATTAGTTCGCACGATTTAAAAATGCAAAAATTATGATTTTTATCTACCAAGAACTTCAATAAAATACAATAATAGAAGTGTTATTAAAAGTGTATGTTTTAACGGTAAATTTAACATGAAAAAGTCCTGGCCATGAAATGTACAATGATCTGAATTAGGGATAATTGTTCGCTGCCGTAATGGTGTTGTGTCATCCCCTTCTATTATAATCGTTTTGCCCAGAGAGGTGTTGTTGCATATGGATCAAATAAGATCGATATATAACAGTGGTTATCATGTAATACACATTTGAAGTTTTTGTACAGACCAGTGTATTGTACTTACGTTTCATACGTCGCATGGGTTCGATATCAAACACGACACGCGGCGCGAAGCAAGGGGTCAAGACTCATTCCGTTATAGTCACCCGCCGAATCGCGACGAACAGAACACAGTGTTACGGGCCATCAGATTATAAAATCAATATACCGAGAGAAAAACAACAACAACCCCGTCATTTCAGTGCTGTCCAATTATTCTTTACGCAGAAAGGTAATGAGCATGCATCTGATTATGCCAGCTGTTACAACCACCGTCCTATAATACTCATTAGCTACGAATTAGTTGTTCGTTATTGATCCCGATGTAGGGTGTTGCACATTGTTATCTGAACTCGCCTTGAATAATATCACTTTAAGGTAGCGAGAAGGGAAATTTTCACTTTTTTCTTGATTTTTCAAAAATTGATAAAACGGTTACTTTAGACCTTGATACATCACCCCAGGTTTACAAAAGATCGAAATTGCGAAATAACGTTGCTCAAATTTGTGTTTTAAAACACTAGCAGAAAAGACTACAACTGCCGTTTCGTGGATATTTGCATAGTGTTTATCTTTGGAAGGAATTAAATGATAACACCTTATCTGTATACTCTGTTGTTGACGATTCTGATATAACGGGTGATAAGCTTCCAGTTGCAAACAATGCGTGTTTATCTAACGTCCATTGTCAGCATTATTGTCAGTCGAGACCTCGTCGGAGAAACATGGTGATACAGTACTCATTTCGCCCAACCTTCCGCTTTTACATCGACCGCTTATCGCTTAATTTCCGACCACGCGGCCTTGTCCGACTGGAAACCGACCGCATTTTAATCGCGTTTTTTTTTTCGCTCGCTCATTGAAAACATTGACCGCTCGCCCAAACACTGAAAACTGGCACATGGGTGGTCGAAATGGTGGTTTTGATAGTAAAGTGTGAACATACAACTAGTATTAACTATTATTACATTCTGAACGACACTTCAAATCTAATAGCTGTATTACACTTGTATCGTGAAAGCAACTGAACTGGGACCTCTTGTTACGTGTTTTGGGTGCTTGTTCTAGATGTAATATTTTTATTTTTATTTTAATGAGACAGTTACGTGAAAAAAGCCTAGGTAACTCCTTTTGACAGAGCAGAGAAACGAGGAAATGTTAGTGATTAATTCCAAAAATAACGATATCGAATCCACATCGGTCCACGTCTGGTAAAATTTGACATTCAATTTTTAAAATTAAGTCACGATCATTGAATGAGCTCGGTCTATACCGTATACGTAGCGCAAAAGTGTTCCCACAAAAAATATTTTCGACTAAAAACGGCCACATGCCCTGAAAAATCGAACAGAGCTTGACATGTATGAATAATTTATTGGGCTTAAAAGAAAAACGTGTCAAATTTAGTTATAGCCATAACTATTTGGTGGCCAGTCGATGAACAATTCAAAGTCCTTCAGGGCTGAAAATCATCGACGCTACTCTGGTTTACTTTATTTCACAACTTGCAGAGAAAACTGATTCGCGTGAGCTCTAATGTATCTTAGCCTAGTATTTTCTTTTTGAACTAAGGTCAAATTCCATCAGTTTGTCAAAATATATGTTTTTCAGCGAATAATTTTGAAGCCTGTCACAGCACAAACAACTATGTGAATCGACGCCGGTGATTGGATTGTACGACGACCCTTCAATTAGCGTCAAATATGCTTTGTTACAACATCATTGATTGGCTGAGAGTCACCTGATCGGAGCACGAACTGGGTCACAGAACCATATTTGTCCGTATTATCAACAGGACTTTGCAAAATAATCACACCCACATTTTCAATCTTTTTTAGCGCGGAAGTTGCCAACAAATGTAAAAAAAATCGTGAATTTCATGGATTTGAATAAAATAAAGCAAGCGATTGATAAGGATGATTATTAATATTTTCCCCGATGCTCTTCGAATTTTTATTTTTTTATTTCAAGGTAAGAAATGGCTAGCTGAAGTTGCATCGTCTTCAATGCGGTTGTTTCACCGCGAACAACTCTAGCTCTGTTTTGGGCATGGTTTAGTTTTACGATGTAAAATAAAATATATATTAAAATAATAATACTTGATTAATTATTTGGGGTTTCAGCCCACAAATTACGGACATGATCTCCATGAATTACGGTCAATGTTTGTCTTCTCTCGGCTGATTGTCACGGTGTTGATCGACGCCCTTCCTAAACTCAGTATGGAGAAACCAACGGGGATCGACATTCCAAACAAACCAATCGAAATTATCAACGAAAGACAAGATTTTTCTAGATATTTACAAACATACTGTCATGACAAACATATGTAAAATTAACAAATACACAAAGAGGTGTAATATTAGGTTTTATTTTAGGCTTAGAAATATTTTCTTTCACTCAGCCCATGCATGTAACTGCCATTTAGCTTTAAGGTCCTTCAGCATCGGGGGGAAACAACAATAATTATACAAAACACATTGCAAGGATTCAACAATCAGGAAAGAAACCCCAGACAACCCTGTCGTACTTGTGTTGAAATACATTTTGTATTTCACGTCAGAATATTGTTTAAAATAAAATATTCAGTCCAAGCCAAATCGAGGTCAAAGGGTCAGGTTGCGTGCATATAATTATATATAGTTAAAACAAAATGTATTTGAACTTTTGTCAGCTGTTCAACATCTATAAAAACCAGAAAGACAATTATAAGACAATGTAAACCTCGGAAATTATTCTGTTAGTCCGAATTTTAAATGCGCGCGAGCGAGCAGGTGGGCGGTGATATTTCGAGGTTTGCGCGGTCAAAAATAAAGCGGAAATTGTCCGGTCGAATTCAACAAGCGGTCGCAAAAGCGAGAGAAAAAGGTGATTGGAAAGCGGAAGCGGGCGGGAGGTTGTGCGAAAGGAGTACTGTAACTTTGCACAACTTTCTTTTAAATCGTTTTATTTTCCAAGTCAATATTCTATTTTACTAATACATTTTATCTCTAACGCAATGGCGAAGAAAAGAAAGAAAGCGTTGACAGACGAGGCAAAGAAAAATCTGCCACTCAGTGTCTGACACAGCAATTTTTTTTCAAACATCGGCCATTTTGTTTCACCATGAAAACCGTTTTATTAGATTCTTATCTGAGACACTTGAAGGATTAGCTTGTTTGTAAACTGTCAGCGTGTACAGTGGGACAGTAATGTTTGTCAGAGGATTATCCCTCGTTGTTCGTTTGCATAACAATAGAAAACCCGAACGTTCCTGGAGTACGGACTCAAATGCCAGCAGTTTTCTTCATTTTTCGCGCTCGAGCTTGAAATTATTCATTATCTGACACTCTTTATGAGTTCTATGATATCAGTGGTTAATATGTTTGGCCATTTTTAGTGTATATTTATAATAATGCAGCAAATCTACAGTGTTTTATTAACCAAAACTGTTTTTCGCGTTTTTCTCGAGTTGAAGTTTTGATCGAGAACGACTCATTGGGACCGCCGCCAAATCAAGTGCGTTCGGACTTGGACATTCAAACTCGCAGTTATCGTTCAAAAGATAATGATGGTGCGAAATATGTCTGGGTTTTTAAAGAAAATGCTTTGTCACAGAATAATAGTCTGTTAAAGGTGCCAAGTATGAAATAATTTGGGAACAAAAAAACAAACCTGCATAGAAATCGGAATAATAGGTCTTTTGATTATCGGAGACGCATTTCAATGGACTTGATTACGGACAATGCATAACTTAAATTTCACCAGGAAATTCCGCAGTGTGCTCTCGCAATCGCGTACTTAGTCATTTTTACAAGGTTCGCCATTTTTGATGTCACGTGATAATTATGTAAACAATGTCTGTCCAGTTTGTGCGAACTTGCACCTCTATACTTAGTCTTTTGATATATATAGCCTAAATTACTGTTCTGAACGAGACAACAGACAGAGAATGTTTTATTTAAAAACGTCACAAAAACTTCTCGCTACCTTAAATTATCTTCCGAAAGTCATTAGCCTCGAACTTGTACGCATCGTAAATAATGATACATTTGAATGACAATAAGCGCGACCCGATGCCAGTGCATTATCAGGGCCGATCAAATAACTACAATGTTGATCACAAATTCACCTAGCGTATTTCAAAGACAGAGGGGTATGTAAGGGTGTTTGAAAACAAACACTGTGACGCGATTGTGCGACACGCCGAATGTCGATTATTGCGCTCTACGAACAGATCGCAGTGTTACTCTGCGAAGAGCACGATTCAAGTTGGTTAGTTGGTCGATAAGCGCGAATTCCCAGCGTGTTTAATACCATTGTTAACAGATGGTTGCTAGGCGACGGACAAAGACACCTTCGTAGTCATTCATGAGGGTAGGACATTAGCTACATGCAAACGTCTACGTCAATGACAGCATTGTTGTTAACCTAAATACCAGTGCACATTTGACCTTCATTGCGATTTATACAATAGATTCACTTGTAAGACGTCCAGTAAACAAACCAGTCCTCAGCACGTGTCATCAATTTGACCAATCACGGAACAGTACGCAATCGCGTGTGTTTGCTTGGGGCTCTTCTGGCATAGTAGCCGTGTGTTAGCATCCATGTGAATCCACAGCGGTAGGAGCAATGCGGTAAGCCTACTTTAACTCTCATTTAAGTAATAATATCCGACATCAACCCAATAGGAGTAAACGATGACACTATATCAGATCTGTATATCAATGTTTTCATCTACGTATTGTGGCCGCCAAAGCATACCGGCATATCAGCCACAGGTAGCGTCAGTTGAGCTAGCAAAGTAGGCCAATCGATATTAACGACGACCGGTATCACAGAGTCTCACTGATATATGCCGGCTCTATTGCTAGGGACGGGATGACCTTCTTTGGAACTAATGACTCCACAGAGTCCGATTCTCTCAAGTTTTAACAGTTCATAAACTTCTACCTTCAACTCTAGCATACATAATGTATAATGCATTTTTACACCGTTGTAAACACTGAAGGTTGTGTCATGACTTGTCAAATACGTGAGAACATGGGTGGCTACTGTGTAAATATTGCTTGTCGGTCAATTAGGATTTAGACTTGCATACAGTCTCTTGTTTGTTTTCTTCAATACAATATTATGAGAACTTCAACTTTCGCCATAATGATAATAATGAAACTTTAAACCTAATAAATAAGGTGGAACTAATCACGTGACAATATAAGGCAGTGTGTTTAAGTCCCACTCATAGCTACCGTTAAAACGTAAATCAAATGAATTGCAGTAAGTGACAGATTAGTGAAAAAAAACATTGAAAAAAAAATAAAATAAAAAAATATCTTATTTATATAACCTACAAGTTATTGTTTCAACACAAAAAACATGTGTAACTTGCAAGGCATGATGGGATATTCTAGCATCTCAGCCTTTCACTGATTCCCACCAAAGAGAAAACTCCTCATGTACACCCTAGTTACAGTTAATAACTATATACTATTTACTATTTATTTAGTACCCACTCGCGCACTCTACATGTTGTACGTTGGCCAAGTACACTAATGTTTACCAAGTAAACATTAATTTTGATAAAGGCCATTAGTCGTGTACTGGCTGCACCAAGTACGGGTTGATATTTGACCTAATCATGTATGTTTTGCTCATTGCGTTCACACGAGGGAGGAAACGACGGTTAGCACGGGCTAAAGAACGTCAAACATGCAAAGAATACTGGTATACTAATCGTCAGTCCTGTAAACTATGATTACTCAGTGCAGGAAGGTATACATATTAGTTCCACGGCTATTGCAGAATAGCAGGAAGTAGTATCTCATCGTCAGTTATGGTTTTCTTGAGAACAATGTCCCTAGATCTTCTCGCGTTGGTTGTTATGTCGGACACAGTATACCGAAAGGAATAGTTATACATATAATAGTAAATCTTCCAAATACAATGGCGTTTCTGGCATTTAGCCCCAGTAAAGCGTTCGCGCACAATTCATTAGCCCATGCTAAGTATCTTTATCTATTACGTCAACTGTGCCAAAACACACACCCATACCTATCTCTGGTCTGCAGCTTAATGATTTTTATTATCAGACCATTTTGTTGTAAGTTTTGTATTTTACTTACTGTAATATGTAAAGACTGGTCATAGTATGAAAACGGCGACGAGAATAACTTATAAACTGTTTGAATCAGTATTTATCGTTTCTCTGTTGCTTAGCGCTTAATAGAAAAACTACAACTTTACTGTGCCTTGCAATTACCACATCCTGTCACCGGCTTTACAATTACCTCTAACCAATGGACGCCGCGAACTAAACTTTTTAATGGTTTGGAAAACGTTTTTTATTTTTTTTGCGTCGATTTGTTAATTTTATATTTATAACATGAGTAATGAATGCTGAAATTATAGACTCAAGAAAAAACATAAATATATTAAATATTAAAACATAAATATGTGGCAGCTGTTCAATATAAGATAAGATAAAAGGAACACACAAAAGTCACTATTCTAAAAAAAGACACTATTTACTGACACATACATTTGTGGTAACTGTTCAATACAAGTCTCGGCCCGGGCAGTTATGAGGGATTAAGGGAACACATAAAACTCACTTTTCTTTTCTATTCTATTCTATTCTATTCTATTCTATTCTATTCTATTCTATTCTATTCTATTCTATTCTATTCTATTCTATTCTATTCTATTCTATTCTACTCTATTCTATTCTATTCTATTCTATTCTATTCTATCCTATCCTATCCTATCCTATCCTATCCTATTCTATTCTATTGATTCGCCAATTTCACAAAGCGTGGTCGGGGTGGTGAATTTTGAATTCATATTTGTGTAATCGTTATCGTTTTCTTTTTTCTAACCAGAGACATACTTTTACACAGATGCTGATATCTGATATAACAACTCCTTCGAACTGAAGAAAGTACAAAATACATCATGTTGGGCTGCTCCGGACGTCGTGTGTACGCGCTATTGTTTGCATTGTCAGCTGCCATCTGTGCCTTCGTATACGTAGTCGTAAATGCTGATAATTTAGTGATCTTCATGAAGTGAGTAAGCACGACACATATTTTTTTATTGGTGACAGAATATACTGCGTCATTCAATGTTCAACGCATGAACACAGTGTCGAGAAAGAACAAACACTCCATTTTCCGTTCACTGCGAGTTCCCGCGTTAAGCGTGAAATCGAATGTAAAAAAAGGACTGGCAAAGTTCATAGTTACGTAGTGGTATCAAAACATCGAATGGAGATTCGAAAAACACAAAAACATTTGTTTGGTATTTCCAGGCTTAATAATGTGCTATACAAATTTGATGATGGTCAAAATGAAATGACAAATAATGAAAAAGGAAGTACTAGTATGTTATTGAATGGATTTTCAATAAATCAATGAACTGCTTGGCTGCTCCACCCGCCAAAAATTAACTGTTACATATAATTCATCTGATTTTCATCAGAGTGCAAAATGTTTATTTTTTTTCAAGAAACCAATCCACACCATACTGGAACATGCAGGAATTACGGCCGGCACATCTTTTGATGAACGTGACTGTGCCTGTACCAACACAGTCAAGTATACAGTAAGTCTACTCAAAATTATGATAAAACACCTTAGATGGAAATGGCTGCTGGGATCTCGCAGACAGCGATAATGAGAGCTCCTCACCCAAATAGTGTTCTAAAAAACAAAACCAAGCTTGGTAGCTCTCTCGCTATCAACGAGATCCCGGCAGCGATTGCATTCCATGCATTCACAGAATGCGTTCAGTCATTTGAATATATTAGAGCTATGTAAATTGGCCTCAATGTTTGAATATATAGATATTGAAGCCATGTCTGCCATGAGAAAGTGTTTGAATTAAACATATGGTGCCATTGTTCGAACGCCTGTATAGCTTTCGATTATTTTTTTCTTCTAGGAATCGATCACTAGCTGACTTGAAAAACGAAAAAAATACTTCGATCACTGAACCTACACAGGAAAGCTTAAAGTAAGTCTTTTATTATTGAGATCATTAACCGCGAAGTCAAGTACAAATTCGGGCTCAATACTAATAATAATAACAAAGATGAACCAAACAACATTGACCACGACACGTATTTTCGAAATAATTTTTTGAAAAACGTCATGACAGGTTAAAGAAAACCACTAAAACAGGGAGTTTAATTGTTTTGCGCTTCTGTTATTTAAGACATCGTTTCTTTTACGCCCTCTAGATACTGCTGGCATTTATACCTTTATGTGAGTTAGGTAAGCCAGCAGCAACATCTAAATTGTGTTTGATCAGTAGAAGTTTGTAAATAACAAATTCGCGCCTGTAAGATATACGGTGTTTAACTGGCGAACGATTTCATAACCCAACACTTGTATATTTTAACAATATTTTGTCACATATGTACGTCATTTTGACGTCATTGAAGCAATCAATCGGCAAAGAGCATGACTTAGCTTGTTGAAAAATTAAGTTCAGACTTTGTCCGGTTAGTGTAAATCATATGGTGACATCCCTGCTCGTACAATTTTCCACCGTGAAAGAAATAGTATAACTAAACCATCTCGTATGTTGTATCCTACACCCAAGCTTTCAGAAAATGTGCCCTAGCTTGCGAGGGCGTGTGATCCGTACGATCGAGGGCAGCAAAATCCGTATCCAGTCTATAAAGGTTTTATCATATACCTTATATGAAAAAAAGCCTATAGTTATGTTATTTTTCGCTCGTCTGGACCAAAAGAAAACCTATTCGATTTAATCCGGGTTTCGATAGAGCCTTTTTACTGGCGCGGATTTATGTGGGGGATTCTAAACGACACAAACGCGTCAACAACCCTAGCACAATACACAAACGAATGTCGCCAAATATATCCACAAATTACGTATTAATAAAACAGCGAATGAACGTAAATTTATAACAATATTTTTAACAGCAATAAATACGAACTCGTTATAAACTTTCTTTTTTAAGTATGAACACTACAGTCCAGCAAATTTGGTCATTTACTGACCGTCCGAATAATACACATCAAACGGACGTTTTCTTGGAGCTGATGTTGTAACCGCAGGTAGAGACACGTTGATTTCACAGTTGTTAAAAACTGTAGTCGGTAAACGAGAAACAATTTCTTGACAAGAACAGTTTGGTTTAAAGTTCTATATTCAGGCGTAGCCCAACTAAGTATATCTGAAATGTGCCAATGATCTTCCGTCGAGACAGTAAATAGAATTTAGATTTTTGTTGTTCATTTCAAAATCCTATTTTTTAAAAGGCGATGTAGCCACCACAAGAACAACATTGCAAACTACAGCTAAACTTTAAAATTGTGATTACTTGACGGCAATTTATTACGTTAAAAACAAAAAAATTAGATTCCGGAAAATATTAAAAAATAACTTGGCCGTTATTAGCCACACGGCAATTTGTGGTAATGTTAATTAATGTTTGCCCTAAATGTTCGAATTCAGGTCTCACACCACTAATCAGATTTCCGAGGTAATATGGGTCTGATACAGATGAATTAATTGTTTTCTAAACATGCGGTGCCTGATGACTGTGAATCTATAGATATTGAAGTCATGTCTGCCACGAGAAGCTGTTTAAATTGAACATGTCTTAGTATAATTTGGTTATTTTTTTTCTTCTACGAATCGATCACTAGCTGACTTGAACATCTAAAAACAAATTGAAAATCGTTCAAGCACTTCACTTGAACCCTACCTATGGTAATTTAAAGTAAGTCTTTTAACGAGATCTTAAACATTAGGTTAAGTTCAAATTCGAGTTTAATACCAATGATAATAACAATGATGAACTGAATAAAGTAAATAATGTAACAATTTTAATTCATATGTTTTTTTACACAGAAGCTTTCAGAATTTATTTACTTTGTCGATGGCAAAATGACCAGCCTAATATAGCAATCAATTCCTATTTCGAAATTACACGTTTGCGAATATATGTCTTGATCACTTAAATATTGGCATTTTTTTTCTTGACTTTAAAATACAACTGTACTGTGTCTAATTGTTATATTCCTGGACTGTATGTTTTTTTTTATTTTATTTTTAGAAATGCTGGCACGGAATGTAAGCAAGTCACGAAAGTGGTGTACATTAAAACTCACAAAACTGCTAGTAGCACAATGGCGTCCATCATTCAACGATTTGGTGACTCGCGAAATTTGTCATTTGCTGTTCCCCCAAGAGGTCATATTTTATCAAGTAGATATGGTTTTAAGCAGAACATGTTAAACAGCACCAAATACCCACCACTAAATGGTGGGACACATTACGATATATTAACTAATCACGTGGGTTATAATCGACATGAAATGGAGGCTGTTATTCCCAACGCAACTTACATCACTGTATTACGTCATCCTGTAAATCAGTTGGTGTCCGCGTTTACCTACTTCGAGTGGACAAAGGCTGTGAAAGCTTATCGTAGAGGAAGTGCAGATTTATTTGCCACTTTCATGGAAAGGCCTACGAGATTTCTAACTGGAAAAATGAAGTTTTGGTGGCAAGGTCACAACGGTCAGCTTTATGACCTTGGACTTAAAACACAAAATAAAGATACCGGTAAAAAATTAGATGACCGAGTCCACAAATACATAGCAGTTCTGGATCGGGAGTTGGACCTAGTTCTCATCACAGAATACTTTGACGAGTCTTTGCTGATACTAAAAAATCAACTGTGTTGGAGCATGGACGATATTGTTTATATTTCAAAAGGTTTGGGTACTTCACATCATATAATTACGCAACAAACACGTGACAAACTCTTAAAATGGAATAGGGGAGATTTTCTGCTTTATCAACATTTTAACAGAACACTGTGGGAGAAGATAGCTGAGTACGGGCCTACCTTTGAGCAAGACTTGAAACAGTTACGAGGTAAACTACAAGAAACATTTAAAGAGTGTATTAACCCATTAAAGATGAATACTAAAGATCGAAGGGAAAGAAAATATGTACTGAAAACTACTGCATCTAAGAACTGTTTAAAAATGTCGTTTGATGATATTCATTACACTAATATAATACGAAAAAAACAACTAAAAACTAATGATGAGTTTTCCTCGTGAGAGCTTTATCGTTTATTAGGTTTTTCAGTAGGCCTAACAACGCTTTCTTTGAGTCGAACAATCTGTATATGAACCTTGGCCCGCGTCAATATTTCTATATTATGCACTATTTAGTACATGGTCAGGTAATTGAGAATCTACTGCAAACAGTTTATGTTCATTATGCAATAAATTATACATTCAAAGAAACGGATAAACATTACAATATGAAACACAAGATTCGAACCCATGATCACTGTAGACAACCGCGCTGCCCACCTTGATACAGTCACTGCGTCACAAAACGCGATTCGAAATGGTGTTTAGTGAAAACCGCCCACATCGAGTAGACGGTAATGCAGGCGAAGTCGGACATCACGAAGAACATGTATAACTATGCAGTCAAGGTTTGAATGAACGAACGTCTACTTAATTACAGAAACAATTACTGCCTTAAAATATTATTTATTTCATGTATATTAATGTAAATAGTTATGGCAAGGATGTTGATAATTAACAATATTATATGTATAAAATTTAACTTAAAATTCAAGGATCAATATAATCAATATAACGATGCCATGTTGTGAAAACACTGTAAATTTTAATATTTGTTTAAAGATAATCTATGGTGTCGAATGCATTATTGCATCATTTAAATCAGCATCAAATTTGCATAGAATTTGCATATCATGTGTGAAGAACATTTTTTTAGATAAACGTACAGTGAGAGTGTGATTAAGACGTAGTTTATATTCCTTTTGAAGTTTAGCTATTTAAACTTTTTCACCAGCACACACCACATCTTGCCCAAATTATTCTGCAATTTTGTTTGATATATTCTGCAATATTTCCGGAAATGAACTCTAATTTTGGAGCCAACAAATAAAATTTGAGTCAATTTTCATTTTTTACTCAAAAAAAGTTCTTTTTACGGAAAGTGCAGACTATAACTGAGAAAATTTTGTGAATTTGAAATTATGGTGAGTAGCTATAATACGATGTAGATTATATACGTACGTCCATCGAGACCATGCAAATCCCCACTTTTAATCGGTATGCCATTTCACACTCAAGTTGCCCTTCTTGACGAAAATGATATTCTCTTGAATTCTTTGTATTACAAACTGTCCAAATTACATGCATCTTCGTTCAGTGCACCATTCGGAATAAGTTCTTTAGGACCCCATACCCCTAACATAAACCCTACCCCTAACATTTCTACCCCGTTCCTGACGAGGAGTATATACAATTTAAATGGTGAGGAGCAAGGTTTGTATCAGAGTTACGGGTGAAGAGTCCCCAAGGAACTCTTACCCATAATTCATATCGCGCCCTCCATGGCATGAATAGGTGTCTGAGATGCCGTTCACAGTTTCGATATTCTGTTGATGTCCAGTCGTCCGTCAAGGAAAAATAACTGTTTTGGGGGGAAATTTCTTTGTTCTAAATTAATAACGACTACATAGATATTTGCCTATTTGGACGATAATGGTTACATCATGTTGACGTCAGAAAAACGTGTTCAAACAAGGCAGCGCAACTTATAAAGACGATACAACCATTGTGTAGACATCTAGTGTGAGTGCTTAATATATTGTTTAATCGGCTTTGGTGGCAACTGTTTTGAAGTGTGGACACAAAATCAAATATTTATATTCTGAAAGCCTGTAAGAATGCGTATATCATGTTAGTAATTGAACGATCTAAAAATGTTGAATAATTATCTTTAAACAATATATTAAGCACTCACACTAGATGTCTACACAATGGTTGTATCGTCTTTATAAGTTGCGCTGTCTTGTTTGAATACGTTTCTCCGACGTCAACATGATGTAACCATTATCGTTCAAATAGGCAAATATCTATGTAGTATAGTTTCTGTTATCACTTGAATAAAGTATACATCGCGCCAGGACTCACATACGTAGTATGTTTGCTGTATTGCTTACAATGTCAGTCAGATGTAGTTAATTGTATCAATAATCAACAATGGAGACTGTTTGCCCAGTGTTGCTGATGTCATTTGACTCTTATTTGGAAAATAATGAAGGATATGTTTTTTTCAGTGAATGGAAAATGAGGGATGACACATTGATTAGGACATGACATTGTATGTGTTTAATTTTAAAACATCTCCGTTCCAGTAATTCTACGGATACACTTATTGATATTTTGTTACACTTATTTCATCATTACTCAAATGTAATATGCATTGTATATCCAGAAAAACATGCTTATTATAAATATCGTTTCATTGCTGAACTATCTTAATAGTTATTGGTTACAGTAATTCAATGACCATTTCTCACATAATTCGTAGGCCCCTTTGTCCTCGACATGTTCTCTGATCTTATAGAAATCTGTTAGCCTTGTATGTGTTAGATGTTCAAATCTTGTTTTCCTAGTTGTGTACATAATAAACCTCAATTCTTCAAGTGTAATGGCATAATATACACGCTCTATTCTAAAAAAAAAACTTACAAAATGGATATATTGTAAAACAAATCATTTGGCACTTTGGTTGCTTTGTGAGTGGGAATTAATTGTAATACAGCCGTCATCAACACGGTAGCAGTCGAAAGTTGTTTTCAATTTTAATGTGTATCATTATAAATATACAGATGGGGTAAGTTGTGTGTGTTATATCTGTGCTATATATATCTACCCTGATAATAAGATGGCGACACTGCACATGTAACACGGTTCGCAGCAATAAGATATAACAGATAGTGACTGCAAAAGCTTTAACAGTAAACACCTTGTTGCTAGAGCAACACCAGGAATCACTAAAACAAACAAATTACAAATTAATTAAATATAAATTTGCCAAAAACATACACAAATTGGAAAATAATTTGTTGTGGTAAGAATTTACTCCATTAAATACTACCCTATCGAGATTTCCACTAATGTCTGTTGCAAATAGGTTATTTGTATTTAAAGTAAACATCTGAAAAAAGAAATGAGAGTTCATGAGATGAAACCAATTCTTATTGATACCGACGACACCGTAACTGAGGCTAGACAATAATTCTTATTAATGAGATGAATATTTATGATTGCAAGTTTGTTACTGAACATACTTTTAATTATTTGAATCACACAATATCAGATTTCACTTATTCACAACGTCAGATGATGTTGATGTTGTGAAAATTTAGGATTTTTTTTCAAAGCTGTATTTCTGAAGAATTGTACGTGACACACAACTTAGTGAAAATTGTAGTCTTTTAGTTATATATGTCGAGCTCTAAGTGAATTAAACATCATGGATTGACTACAACAGGGCATTTGACAGTCTGCCTCGCAGCTGTATCACTGAAAATATAAGTACTATCATCACAAAGTTCACCTCTGAGAGCATGAATAATCATTTTATATTTGAAACATGCTGAATGATCACTGGAATCAAGATTTGACACAGCACTTCTTGTAAAAGTAAAAATAATTTCCCCTTTTATCTTTATTATGCGAAATAATATTGTTTCGAAAATCCGAATTGGTATGTTTATGTCTAAAATACACCCAACAACACAGAATATTAACGTGACAGTTAGCTTTTGAGAAGAAAAAAAATATTTAGGAATGCGGAGCCACTTTGCATTTGAATTTTGGATTCCATTTTTTAGTGATTTTTATTAATTTAGTTGAAAATCTACCAGTATTGTTTTCAACATGGAGTGTTTTATCTTCCGACAAAATATGGAGTTGAACATTATATAAATTAGCTGTGATGAACCAAAGCGTTTACGAGAAGTGGTTTGCTTTGAATGGTCAACTCTCTCGATTTCTTTCCACCTCATTAATATTCTTTTATTCAAAAAATTAAAATTTGTATTTTGGGTTTGGATTAAAGTCCAAAGAACATTAACATATCCGTTTCATGATTCGAGCTCCCATACCCCGCTCTGTCTGTTAACAGTTAACATGTCTGAATCAGTAAATGTAACCCACGACCTGTTCAATGCTGACTAGCAATTTGAAGATTCTAAGAAAAAGGATCGTGCCATCCGCATAAGTAGACAATTTCTGTTGGACCCCTGATGGAAAAAATATGCTTATATTTGTTCATCACACTTAATGTCAATGTCAAGTAGTTCAATCGAAATAATAAATACTGCAGTAGACAACCGTGTATAACAACGACGAGCCCCCAGATGTCACACGCAACGTAATAATACCGTAATTGGTATAGTACAGGTGTGATGGTTCAAATACCAACATGGCAACAGTAACAGAAAGACTTCTCTGACGGCGATGATAACATGCGAACACGGAGCCAACAGATGAGGTTTCAACTGGTACTGGTATTATTATACTCTGCAAACATCAAATACAATAACTCGGTAAAACTCCACTACTCCAATAACTAGATACTTAAACTCCAATACAATTCAACGAGATCTCCGATCTGAACTCAGTGCTGAACAACTCCCCTGTATATACCCCCACTGTCTATAAATACACCATTACATCAGCATACATAATGAGTCTGGAACTTACTACAAATTTCTAGAATGTTCCATTACCTTCTATTGCCTTCTACAGTGTTCTATTACCTATTCAACCAGTTTCTAAAATCTAGAATATTCCACCCAGATACAGTACGGTTCTAGAACATTCTCAGTGACACGGAAGTGGTAAACAAGTCGTACGCGACAGCCACTTTCAAGTGAACAAACCAGTACTGTTTGGACGTATAAAATGTTTCACCCATGAGATAAATGATTTACCGTTTAACCATCCCAAGGCCAAAACTGTACAAAAACTTTTGCGAGAAATCGAATGATTTAGTATAATCCAAAAACAGATGTGCCCAAAGGTTTCCTGTTTTTCACACCAATAAATAACTAATTAGATGAATGTGTTCAAGTCGGATATAATAGGTGTTATTATAACAGATTTTTGGGGGGTTTTACCGTTTTCGTTACTAATGACGAGTTAATTATTATTACAGACTTCTTTTTTTAATATTAATTCTCCACTTATAACTGCCAAGTCTTCAATCAATTCATCAACATCGCTGGTAACGAACTAATGTCCATGTACATTCTGAGGTAAATTCTCAGCACTATTTTTATCTTGAGGTGAAATTGAAGTAGTTTGTTCATGCTATTGAAAGCACTGTCAATGACGTGACCGTAAAAAGCTCTATCTCATAAGTGTTAATACTTCTCAATAACAATTTGCCTAATTACTTGTAAATTGAACATTTCTTCACATGAGCACCTTTGACTGACAAGCCGGAGTTATGGAACCTATATATTATATTGAGGTGGAGGTGTTAGGAAATTCAACTGAATTAAACGCATTAGGTAATGACTTAGATCAGAAACGGCTTCTTCTCCCTATTTTATTTGTAGGCGAGATTGGAATGCAAAGACACATTTCAAACGGGTAAGGCAGTTTGATCCTGTTTCATAGGTTTCATCACTGAGCTAGTTACTATTAGATAAAACACTAAACTATTATCCCATTGAACCAAATAATGTATTATAATTTAGTTCAAAGAACAAAAAAAAAGAAAAAGAACACACGCTCATTATTCAGGCGGGAAATCCTAGTCTTTGGTAAAGTGGGATTATATTGTTCTCAAACAGTGTCTTCCTATTTTAACATCCTTAGGTCGTAATCCCAGAATGAAACTCTGAATAAGATTATATAGCTTTAATTCTGCCCAATATTTATTTATTTCACTGCCTAACTTCTACAAGTAGTCTGTATTTTAATATTCAGTCTATGCCATTCTCGTTGATATTAACATAAAAAGTACAAACAACTTTGTAAACAAAATATTTATTTTCTACAATTTACAATATTTAAACCGTTATTACTGTTTTCACGGAATCCCATGAAATAATTTAGACGATTTTTTAGCTAGTTGTTTTTCGTGAGTACGCATGATAACAATATGAACACTTTATTTTTTCAAAATTGGAATTATTTTGTTCATGTTTATTTCATTTATGCACGCAATGTGTGATAATGTAGTATTGTGATGATAATATAGCAGGAAAACGTATGCATATCCCACGATAATACGTACATAAATGAAATAAACATGAACAATATAATTCCATTTTGAAAAAAAATAAAGTGTTTATGAAGTAAAGTGCTCATAGTTGTTTGAATTATTGAAACTGACAAATACAATATATTGTTTAACTTTTTTATTATTGAAACTACGATGAAATAGTTAAATAGTTTTTCTCCAAAACACTCGTATTGGTTTCAATTCTAGACGTCGAATTGTTTGTGGCTACCAAGGCGTTACTTGTCATAAATATGTCATGTAATACAACATTGCAAGCTAAAAGCAGAATCCTTTAACAAAATAATGATTTATAAACAGAGACTATTCCAGGAAATAAACAATTTTGTTAAGGACAATTTCTTTTACTGACATAAAAATACTCTTTTTTGATATGCGTAAAATGATAAGATTTTACTTCAAAAAATTGCCATATTTGTCGTAATCTTTTGAAGGAAAGTGACTATTATAAACGGGACTAGTTTGTGAAATTTTGATGAAAAGAGTGAACTGGAGAAGAAAAAGTTAATGACTGCCAATAAAAAATTGGTGATATTCTCAAAGCACTCGAACACATGCGAATAATATGAAAATGAAATTTAAGAAGTGAAAAGCTGGACAGTCAGATCACAACGGGTTAGTTCAATGGCAAATAGTGCCGTAATAGACGGGTGGAAAGATTTCGGATATATAGGTAGTATTGTTGCACAACAAAGTAATGGGTGAGAAACTAGCTGTAGAAACAAAAGGCGGTAGAAATTGGAGACCAGTGGCCCCCAATGCTGCATGACATAGCACTGGTTGTTTTGTTAATCAAAAAAGGAATTATTCGGCAAATTATAGCCCTAGCAACTTAGACGACTGAATCAATATGCTCAGTAAATATCTGACACTTGAAATCAACATTATCTTGTGCATGGTAGCAATTATGTTACAAAAACGGAATACACTATTTAAATTATTTGCGATCCAGGTAGTTTGTATCTAGCGATTTTAGTCATTCTTTATTCTCAGTATTGCACATGTTCTGTTGCAGGAAATCACGTGATCAGTCTGTGGAAATATAAGAAAAGATAAGCGTGCATAATGAAATACAATTTTATGTAACTAAAACGACATATTTTAATTTTTTTCGGCGAATTTTCCATAAATAATATATATAAAAAAGTGGTTTATTTTTATTGAATTCCCATTAAAAATAATCTAGTGTTTGATTATATGCTGGTATCATATTTCAGCAATTTGTTTTTTATAATGGAGATTTTTCTGCCTTTTCCGACATTGTAGTATGAATAACAGTAGACCGTTATCCATTTTTGTATTTGCTCTAGTCAATATATAATTCTCAGAAATATTGTACAAATGAGTAAATTTTCTAGAGAGCATTTGTCAAAATTAGATTTGAACCAATTATTTCAAATCTATGGAATTTAGCAAATTATTGTCAATGATTATTCAACTAAATTTCATAAAAACAAAAACGCATGCATGAAATCCGAATATAGGCCTCGCCATGTACAAAATGATTCGGTAAGACATGTGAACGAACAAAATTGCCACATTTTCAAGCAAATTACCAACATTTTTTTGTGATTTTGACAACGAGAAACATATATCATCATTGTAATTCATACCTATCATGAGATGCAGTCATATCTGATCTTAAGATACTTGTGAATACCATAGCAAGGATCACCAAACACGGCGTTGGTGGCGTGCACTTCACATGACTGTTTACCATCACACATCTCCTGTACTTTACGTTTGCTGCCCTGAGCAGAACAGTTGGTGTCTCTGAGGAAGTGGGGGTTATGTGGACAGGTGACTTTATTGCGCCTCCCATACTCTGTTAGCGTTACGCGTATTTCACCGCGTCGACACTCGAGACTGCCTGTATTGTGTTCACAGATAATAGTTCCAGTGGAATAAATCAAATGATGACCTAGACAATAAATACAGTGATATTCAACTATTACCCAAACGGACATCCTATCAACTAATATTAGTTTTTGCGATATATTCTCTGAATGTTATCTGTACAGGCATTCTATTGGTAATCTTCATACACATTGCAAACAATGGCCCATACAAATTACCAACACGTTCAATATCAAAGCAATCAGAAAAAGCAGTTTCAAGAAGTTGAAAGTAACATTTTTTCACCATTGATGGCAAAAATAATCATTAAAATTAAAAAATGGAAGTTGTTATCGCGAAATAAACAAATAAACAGCTTATAAAACATCAAACGATCTTGCACAAATATTTAAAGAAATTACACAAATAATTATTTCCGCAATGAATCGAAGATAAATAGAAGAGATTCTGAATATATTTCACACCTACAACATCAACGAACACAGAGTGTCATATATTTGCTCATAAAATCACCCTATCCTGAAGTAGCTTGTAAAACGGTGCCCATGTTTGATGAGTCTTGCTGGGCAATTGGCTAAGAATTCTGCCTATGGAAAATATTGAGATGCAAGTATAATAAAATGGGGTGTAGAAATTTGTGTTTTAATTGCCTGGTTGTACGATGATCTTTCATTTTCTTCAAGTTGAAACCTGTTATTTGTTGCGTTCTTGGTTCTTCAATTATGAATGATTTTTTTGTGATGTAAGATCGGTTGTTCGATCTATATTTTAGACACCATGTAGCTTGATTCTATATGGCGGCCTCGTCTGAAAACATATAATTGTAGGTTGCCTTTACTTTTGCAGATTTCTAGAACTATGATCATTGATTTAAACGGTTAAATATGTTTTAGTTGTTGCTGACATGAATTCAATTTATTTTGGGAGGAAACTATGCCACCAAAACAGGTAGTTGTGCTGTAGTGCTTCTAAATATGATTTTAAAATGTCTTGAAGTAAATTATATTATTTTATCAATATCACCGTAACGGCATAAGTGACAGCGTGCCGCAATTTTTCGGTATTGCACTGGGTATTCGCATCCTACCATATAAGGAAATGCGAATTTAAAATACAAAATGATTACCTGTGTTAGCGTCCTCTAATAATAAAAACAAACATAGCAACACCAAGGTTTTGACCGGATGCCACTCGATACTGTACTTCCTTCGTTTATACTTTGTGGTATCTTCCTAATAACCTCATAATATTGGGATATTTATTGTTACGAACCTGCTTTTTATATAATCACCATGTAATTTGTATACGGTAACAGTCGGGTATTATTGAACCTCACAATTTTAGTTATGGGTGGGCTTTTTGAAGTAATAGTGAGTGTGCATAGACACTGAATACAGAGAAATACCCAGATTGACTCACATGTCCTTTGTCTTGCTTGAGCATAGTTATTTTTTCTTGTCGAAAAGCGTATTAGAGATAAGGACCCATAATCAACATTATAATATGCCACAACAGAGCTTCCTCAGACCGCTTCTTGAGTGTTTTTTTAAAAAGAGTTATTGGGGGCTGTTAGAACTCGATATTCGTAACTGGTCCAGGTTTTATTTTTAAATTGAGCCACTTTACCTAATTGTTCTTATACAGAAAAAATATTTTAGGTGAGCTGGTAGAACTTAAATTACCAGGAGGTATATATATTCGAGGCGTGGGTCGAGATGTCATTTTCCTGGCAATTTTAAAAAATAGAGGTAGATTTCCAGTGGTATAGAATTGTTGTATTGTCCAATGTTGTTGATAATTGACCTTTTGTGTAACCATGTGCGTGAGATTTTTTATGAAGACAAACGAACGTCTTTGTGCCGATAATCTGTTTTTCTTCTGACGCTTTCTTAATTCTATGGCTTCGTTTCAACGCACTACCAGCCACCTTAACAATTATCAATATAGTGGTAAAACCTCATGTGTCGTGTACACCAAGACAGTTGATTACATTAACAAAGGTGCGAAACTGTCCATGTATATGATACTGTTATTATACAACAGGTTCTCTTGTTATATAACAATTCTCATTAAATATTGTATAGTATCACATATATACATTCTTCAATGTGTTTTTGACAAGGAATATTAAGGTTAAAAATCACCAAACCGAACAAAATACTGAAATAATTGTAATAAAGCTGTTAGATATTTGAAGATGCATAGTATATCCATACTAAGCAGATGTTGCTGCCCAGGGCACTTTTGGGGCCTTTTATTTAAAATCTAACATATTGTTAACGGTATTATCTTATATCTTGTACTGTAAAAGTTAAAGTGCATATTATGAATGTTTGGGTAGTCTTCAAACAATTCAAAAATCTGGCTGTAAGGAGTGATGAATAATTCGGTACTAGAAGATACTACCCAAAAGTAGCCAGAAGTTGAATTTTGTCGCCGAAAAACATGTTAGAAGATAGAATAAAATCTATATTAGATCGTGAACAATTTTCGGGAAGAATAATCAAGAATTACAGGCATGTTTTAATGAACTTCGCCTTGAAGTGTCTTCCGAATCGTAACTCGTACACAACCTATGATACCCCATTGTATCATTACATGGTCACCCACAATGTAAAATAGTCCAGCATGGCGTGAATCGTGATTTAAAACCCGTCGGGTTTATATATTTGACAACAATAAACCAGGAGGCGAATGTGTATTTGGTCGAAATGAGGGGATGAGTGTGGGATATCAGTATATGTTGCGTGCGGTACAGTAGGCTACATTTGTAACTTATGTTTTTTGTCGAATGATGGACGTGTTCATAATGTTATTTGCATATTGCAATCAGTAAAGCGCCCCCATAAGTACATAATTGGTATAATCAAACATGCCGAGTTTAAAATATGAATACATTATATATAGTATTCATTTCTTTTATTTTAATTTTTTAACATAACATTGAATGATAATATTTTAACATTTGTTTTTTAAGTTTAAAATCTAAATGCCCCTATTTTAACATGTTACGATAGCGTTAAAGAAATACCATAGAGCACGACCATTTTTGGATGTGAATCGAGTTGACAAACACGCTAAAATAAAAGCCAGACGTGTGAGTGGTGGTTTTGTTTATTTGATAATAAAAACTACTATGGCCTACTATGCATGTGTAAACTGGGTAGAGCAACGTCTATACAAGTAATTTTTCTTAGAATGATCTTGGTCGGAGCTATGCGGGGAAATTTATAGAGTTCCACAGACTAATAAATGATGAGTTGTTTTTTTTGACTTGTGTAACATTATGGGTTATGTTTGATACCGTCTAATGGAAGCAAACTTACTTCGATAAATTAGAAAAGGTAAATAGGCTTACCGTCTGTGGTGTACTTTAAGTGTACATGTTCCATTGTATCTGTCGTCATACTATTTGTATGTGCATCTATAGTATTTATGACGCGAGCGGATTGGTGAATGCCTGTAGCAGTTTTCGGATTTCCGATAAGTGCTCTGGTGGTTCGCTTTTCCTCGGGGTTCGTCTTCGTTTCGTACCCATATGGCACTGTCGTTTCAACATGAGTTTTGTTAACTGGAAATGTTGTACGCGTAGTATCAGCATATATATCTATATACAGGGAAGCAATTGCAGATAGGTGTTGTAAAGTAAAGACAAATTAACGATAATCTTTATTTTAAAGAAGATACATGATAAACATTTACAGATTTCATGATTTGTATGCTTTTTTTTCTAAAATCCGATCCAGTTTAATTAAAAAAAATACTTTGTGAGTTTTCATTATCAAAATAAATAAATAAGCGAGACTATCACATTGCTGGTTCGTTTGTTAGATTCTCCTGGGTAAACTAGAAATGTGAATGTATTTGAAATTGTAGTAACATACACATTCATTATGTAAATTTATAATAAAACTACAGTACCTGGTGACTGTGTATGGTCATACACGCGATAGCCAATACACACAAGAAACAAAAACGCTAAAATCAATAACAATCGCAAGAGATATCTGTCTCGACGCTTGTAATAAACCATGACTACTACACAATTATATGCTCAGAGTTAATATTTCAACAGATGTCCAGAAGCCATATATAATAGAAAAAGAACTCTATTTTTAAATAAACCATCTGGTGACTGAATGATATCGCTAAAACAAGTATTACTCTTAGTTTTGAACAAGTTCCATAAAAAACGAGTCCTACTTATATTATTATTGTCATTGCTTTAATTCAAATCATAAGATCCATAGCAGAATAGAAGAAATAAACAAGAGATGTAACAGTTAGTACAACTGATTTGTCCAGTGTTATATATCAGAGTTATACAACAACAACAACAACAACAACAGATGATTTGACGACCTCTGCGCATGGTCATTAAATTTGAAAATGAGATTAAGATAAATACACGAAAACGAATTAATTCGCTTTGTAACAAACATAGTACTAGCGCTACAGTCACTTGGATAACCAAACAGTCTGTGGAATGCATTATTGTAACATACTTTAAGAGTGTTCATGTTCGGATTTACGGTACGTGCACCACAATTGACAGCAATAGAAATTGGAACCAAATGTTTTAGATACAATTCATTTCACACGATGACTGCATTTGGCGAATATACGTAATGGGCTATTAGCAGAACGACCGTCTCTGGCTGTCAATATCCATATTATTATTTGAATCCGTAGTCAATACATGTACGTGACCAAGGAAAGTAAAGTTCCCAACAAAGTTAATGTCAATACCATATATAGTAATTGCAGGTAAAGTGTCAAGTTTCAAGCCGTTCGGAAAAGTGCATACATTTTGTTTTGGTAAGATTATATTCAATGTCATGATGGATCGCATAGGTTTCACACCCTTGATAGAGGGCGCAATCACGCACAAATAATCTGCATATATAAGGTTACTTAATAATGTCTCGCCAACTAATCACCCGCACATGGTATTATTGAGTTTGATATTCAAGTTAGCTGCATACGCATTGAATAATACTAGACAGAAAATAGTTGCTAGACAGAATTCCACTGTCTATTAGAGTACTATTTTTTTTTCTTTTTTTATTTTTATCTTCAACAAGACAATACATAGATACAAGTTACATTTTTTTTAAATCACAAAGATGCAAAACGGTAAGATGGCATCTATTCAATATATAAAATACATGTTTGCCATTGTTTAACAAATTTATCAAAATATGGTTTTCCTTTTCTTTTTGATATAGTATATTCTTTATTTAACAATTCTTCAATATAAAGAAGAAAAACTGAAATGCAGGGTTTGTTTTTATCACATCTACATTTAAAAATAAAATATTTTGCATGAAATTTATTCAATAGCAGTTGATATTGAGAATATGTGCCAATTATTCCAAATAATATATCTTTAACATGCAATGTAAGTTGTTCACCAGTAATATCACTCCACCAAAATATTACATCATTCTAAAAATTAGAAATAAAAACACATGTTCAAAGTAAGTGTCCTGTTTTCTCGGGAAAATTTCACATAAACCATTATTACGTTTACCCGTATTACAACGAAGAAAATTAGTACAAACAATATTATTCAAAATTTTATCATGAAATTCTCTCATTCTCATATTTCTTAGCACTTTTCCTGGTAATAAATGATACGAATTCAAATCAGTATTCGAAATGCCATATCTTTCATATAATTTATTTTTCACAGTGCGCTGTGTGACCTTTCTAGTAATATATATTGCCAATATATCTTTGGTAATAGTGACTTTATATAACTTAAGATTTGAATCCTTATTTTGAATCAACAGACGATTGGGTTCATAACTAATCTGTTAATTCAAGGCATGTCATTTTAATTATAATTAAATTTAATTACATTTAATTATAAAAGATTGCTGAAATTGAACCCATCCATCTGATATGGTTGATATGGTTATTTACCTCTACTTACAATAGTTTCAAAAGTAACACTTTTACCGGAAACAGGATAAATATCTTTGACAAACCAATACTGTTTTCATAGAAATCGTAAAAAAATATCTTTTCATTATGAATAATTATATCACTATAATTCCAACTTTGATACAATCAGCTGGTACAGGTAGCACAGATTCCCAAGGAATAAATATCACAAACGTTTAAATCATGATATTGCGCTTATTCCCTGCAGATAATGAAGCCCCAATGTCATTTGTTAAATCACTGAAGTTGTACTTCTCTGTGTCTGTTTCGATGTAGTTAAAGGGACATTACTACCAAGAGAGTTATGATGATGTATAAGCTCTTTTGAAACGAAAACACAAAAATCCGTAAAATGATTTGTTGAAACATATTAATTGCTTGGAGTCACAAGGTATAGTTCACATCTCTCACGAAACTAGTGTTCCGCTAGTTTCTATATAACTGTTGTGATGTCGATATAATGGTAGTTGTTCTTCATATGAAAATGCGTGTATACAACTCTTTCCAGAAGATTTGGTTTATAACACCATCTAAATACAAAGTTATGCCTATAAAAGTTCTATTGTTTTCAGTGCGAAACGCCTTTGTTAAGTACAACAACAAATATTTCATTGGTGTTTGTGAGCTCTTGTGTGATTGGTCAATGCATGGACAGGTCTTCCAATTCTGTGTTTTACTCCCTATCAATATGGGCCCTATTTAACTCCGGGGTTACGTCCAAACGCCACTCTCTTGACTGGAGATCTGTGTTGAAAAATATTTCTTTTGTGCTGTACGCAAGACGATGAACAACTTGTGTTTTTTTATGTTTTTAACATCACTTCACCTAGTAACAATCCACCCCTAGACGTAATAATTTTATTTCAATAGTACAAATTTGTTCTTAAAAATCCAAATAATCACAATCTCATCGCAATCCATTTTCTATTCTTACCCGCAAGCCACACCCTTACCATTCATCAAAACGAGTGGTCCGGGGTATACTAGTACTCTGACCCATGCCGAGGAATTCCTGTTGGCAATGCTATATGATAAATCAAACTAACTATCACGTGAAACCAAATGAAAATCATTCTAAAATAACGTACTTATACCCAATTGATTCTGGATTCATTGACCAGGGAAAAAGAAATTATATTTGCAATAATAATCGTCAAGCAGGTCCGGTTTGTAACGTTCGGTTGACGAAATAGACGATACAACAGTACTGATTGAACCTACATTAGTGCTAATCAATTTCACATAACCATATGTTGTTGTTTTTTTGCTGTCGTACATTATCTTCGATCATTTTTTTACTCCCTTTTGCAACCGCTTGTTGACTAATTTCCGCTTTATTTTTCGAACGCGCGAACCCGGAAATATCGCTCGCCTGTACGCTCGCATTTTTTTTGGCACCTTTTTTTTTGTGGAAAACACATCAATATGTTCCTGGTTTCTCTGCTCTCTGCCCTAATGAGTTAGCATTGCCTGTATCACGTAATTGTCTCGATAATCATATTGTTGAAACGAGATAGCAGCATTAGATTCAAACGGAACACCGTCCCGCTCTATCAGCTTGTTGCGGAACGTTCACATAACAAGATATCATAGTCCAAGTTGCGTTCGAGAACGATACAAAGTATGATGGATTAGAAGTGTCGTTTGAAATTAAATAATGGTTATTACTCGTTGAATCCTCAAACTTTAGCACTAAAAAAAAATTCTAAAAACTCATGTGCCAGTGATCAGTGTTTGGACAAGCGGTCAGTTTTTTAATAAGCGAGTGAGAAAAGAAAGGGATACAAATATGGTCGTTTTCCGGTCGGAAATTAAGCGATATGCGGTTGATTAAAATGCGATAAAAGCGAGGGATTGGGCGAAATCCTTTTTACGGGGAAAACGTGGAATCTCGACGGATTTGTTTCGTTCTCACATGTAATATTAGGTTTTGAGGGATTCTGAGTTCAAAAAATACAACTAAATCAACCAAAAAGAATGCGTTTAGAGACATTTATTTCATGGATTTGGCACTTGAGGTGGCTGATAAGTCGTATCGAAAAAGTGGACAAAATGACCATTCTGTGCATATTTTCGACATGGATTAAAAAAACAGTTGTAAGCAGATATTTTCACATGTTTACATCTCCATTTTTATTTGTTAATATAGGAAGAAGGAGGTCACGAGGTCTTTTACGGTAATGAAGACGTGTCCGCATTATGATCACCTGAGTTTGATTTTATTTGCTTGGATGCTGCCAGCCTATTTGTCGATCCATTAATTAGCGCCTCGGCATAACTAAGATGTCTTCGTCACGTACATTTAATGTCATTCAGGCTTACATATTTGACTAGAATCACAGTATGATTTCCAATGACAGGTGCTATCAAATTTACAATCAAACCAGTCTGTTGACGATCCATGTAATCTGATTCGGTACTAACAGTGGCGGTTACCTCAGTATTTCATGAATTGTCCAGCTTTTCCCTGATAGCACGAATATCACTAAATATATCTTAATGATCTTTAGAAATTGCATCCACATCAGGTTCTATTCCCATGATGTCATAGATGTTATTGACAGATTTTTGGTCTCCGCATTCTGATATTGTATCGAGTAGTTTGCTCACAACAAAGCTCATACAATATATATTTAGTTTCATCAAACTCCGAGTCGCTGTACGGGTCAGCACATAACTTCACAAGCACATCAGTGGCAATAATATCCATTATGTCAACAAGAAAACATAACAGTTCATTGATAACAATGTTTGTACCTTGATAACAATGGTTGATTGTGAACTTTAAGACTTTCCACTATCCCAACTGATCACCTCTTCTTCTTTGTTTTCGCCATTTCTACTTAGTGGTGTCGGGAACCGTTTGAAGTTGAATGTCTTGCATAAATTAAGATCGCCTTTACACAAAGAAACACCACGTGAAGCAAATCAAAGGCGAATGAAACATTTTTAGCAGAACCGTACGAGAGACGATGCTCACACGACGATGCCCTCAGCCCTTAAAGCCCATTCACTGTGTTGAATTACACTAAATTTTGAATCTTGTGACGTCAGCGTTATCTTTGATTTCTGACGATTCCTCTGACTACAAATGAATATTCAAATAGATTTACTTGGGGTCAAATTGAGATTAAATTTTGTTATACACTGTAATATAGTAGGGTTAATTTTATTTTATCTAGTGACCACTTATCCTGCATACAATTTTCAATGATGATGTTAGTATGGAGATGCTGAAAAAACATATTTTAAATCTGTATGTATTTCTCGGTTTCCATTTTTTTTCATTCAGAATTAAGTCTAACTTTGTAGTACAATGAGAGGATTATATACCAATCACCAATTTTGTTGTGCAAGAAATGTTCGATATAGATTAAAAAATGGCACGCCCTTTGTACAGTTCACTTCATGGCTAGAAATCATTGGACATGGAAGAACATTTTGACACGTTGTTTCAGGTTAATAAAATGTTGCATTAGATTAACCAATCACGTGTGTTCTTTTGACCATCTGCTGTCAATCAAGATCAGCTGAAAGAGCCATGTTCTAACTAACTTCTCTCAGTTTATACAGAGAATATAAATCGTGAATCCTGCGATCTGATTTATGGAAGGCAAATACCATGTTAGAATTTATACCTGCAATTCTTCAACATTTTGATATTGGCAGCAATGAATAACGGTGTTAAAACTACGTTCGTTGATCAAGCATATTATTAAGCTTGTTAAATCGAAAATTAAATATTCATTCGAGTAGTTTTTTTTTTGAGAACAAAATCATGACTAAGGCTTTTATTCTTGCATTGATTAATTGATGTCGACCGCATGCCTATACAAAAACATTTCACCGCCAGCCAAATCACGTGATACTTGAAATGCATTCAGGGTAATATCGCATTGACGAGGATAGTTGTTCGCATATTTGTCAAGCAATAACAATGTTCCAGAGAGATGTTGTATAGTGCTATGGAATTGCGATAATAATTGCAGTTTATGTTAAAAAGAGTTTTTCTAAATCCGTGACGAGAATGTCCGGTCTAGCATAAAGAACAATTACTTTGTTCGCTAATTTGACAGTGAACAAGAACCGGAAAAATATAAAACTGTAAAAAATGAGTTTGTTGAACACAACTTAAAGTAGAGATGCAGGTTCGTGGGCACTTGGGAGTGAACATTTTGTTTTTCCTTTTTATTATCCAAAGAGTCTTAAAGAGATTGCTTAACCAGATTTAGCTAGGCTGTACATAAATAATAAAAAAGAAACATGGTGAAAAAAAGAAATGACGGGATCTCCATACTATGCACTATATTTAACTTTTAACAAAACGATAATACATTTAAATTTGGAACTGTTACAGCCATTTTAATTATGAGCATTAGCAAACTTCTTACTGAGTGAATTGTTATGCAAATTAGCAATTGTCTCCGCTTCTTTTTAGTGCACATCCCAGAACGTTAAAAAAATAGCTCATAGATGCTTTGACCTTTTGTTTTGAAATTTTCACAAATGATTGACAATATGTTTATCTTCAAAACGCCGTCGGGGCAATGTTTTTGGTTGAACAGTGTTACAACAATCGTACAAACAACTAGCCTGGGTTTTAATTTATGCATAAACTTGAAGTAATGAAATTTGAGCTGCTTCCCTACAAAATTGACAACTCGTAGACAGTTTTTAGGACGGGGCTTTCTTCACAGTAAACATAAACCCATGTACCCATAAACCAATTTTGTCAGAAGACAGAAGCATGGTTTAGAAGCTATTTTTTTTAAATCCATTTTTACCAAAAAAAAAACACATTTTTGTGCATAGTTTAAACTGTAGTGTCCATAAAAAAATGCTAACAAAATTTTAAAATTCATACAAAAAGCTTTCCGTAAATATATAGTTTTGTAGACAAGGGAGGTCATCTTGGTTTCCTAATTAACTAATTAAAATACCTCTTAGGTAAACTGCCTTAAAACTACCTTAAATGATTACCAGGTACAAAAATGCGAAATGAAATGCGAAACTTAAATGCTGACAAATAGCGCTGGTTTGTCGCTAAAATACAAGTGCAATGAGCCTATTGGCAATCACATTGCGTTGAGAATTGAAAACAATATTCCGAGGTATACACTATAAATCATTGGTAGAAATAAAAATATGCAATCAATCTTAAAGGATAACTAAAACGTAGTTCTCCGTGCTCTTAATCAACCCTTTTGGGGGAAATGAACCTATACGAAAATGAACATTGTGCACACTAAAGTGATGGTCACTTTAGGTATAGATGCTGGTTCGTGGGGACTACTCATGCATTTATGCAGTCTGATGAATTGTTTTTCTAAAGCTATGCATAGTGTTCACGGTTGTATACATACAATGAAAAGCATGAATTTGTTGTGAAAGGGACAACTAGAATCTCAATATAATATATTATTGTACATCTGTCACTGTAACGCCAAAAGTTTCAGCGTGCCGTAATTTTGCGGTATTTTATGGGGTGTTTTCATCCCACCATATAATGCATACGAATTCCAAATATGGAATGATTACACGCGTAAGCATTCTCTAATAATAAAAAAACAAAACATGGATGATACCACGGTTTGACAGAACTAGACACAAAGAAGTTCGGTGATTCTGTTCTTAACTTTTTTGATATAGCCGTTCCCATGATGTAACCTTGGAAGAAAAAGATGTATAATAATAAGGTTATACAGTAGGACGTCGCATCAACCCCCGCTGCGCGTCGATAGATATCTCTGTATGTTTTACTGTCTTCGTGCATACTTTGAGGTATCCTCGTAATAACGTATTATTATTTTCCTCAAGACAGTCTTAAGCCTGTTACAACCACCTTATTAAAAGTGTCCATAGCATTTCGACAATTTAGAGTGAAAATAAGGCATAAGTATACAAAAAATACAGTCTGTAAAGTGTTTACACAGTTGATTTTTATCGGGGACTGCTTAATAATGCACACTATTGCTTTCTATATTAATTTCATTCGCATATATGGGTTAAAAAATTCTAGCTGTGGATATCAAATCACAATTCATCTCTATTTTTTTTCACACAGTTACGTCGTTGGGAATATGTAGTGATTTACAAACTAGATAAACAATTTGTCTTTCATAAATTGAAGCGTGGTATTATAGTGATAACATGATGTTTTGTACCAACTCCGTACTGCGATCTGTTTTGCAAAAAACATTCATGTCACCCAATGATTCATAACTTGAAAATTTAGCACCATGAACTACGGAAAATAATTAACTTTTTACCTCATGAATAGTACTTAATATACCAAATCTATTTAATGAGAGAGTTTGTGAATACCGTAGATAAGAAAAACGTTGGGTGTATTGGGCATTGAATGGTAAATTGTGCATGTTTAGCACCACCATGCCACAACCACAAAGGGTGTTTTTTAATTAGAGCCCATCACAGAGCTGGGTATACATTCAATTTCCAAACGATCTCATTCAACAATTTCAAAAGATGCATAAATAATGTTATTAATAATATTTTTAGCACCACCATGAAAAAACCACTGAGAGTGCTGTTTAATTAGAGCCCATACCTTCACTATTACCATCAAATCATTTGACATGTTTCTGTACGTACATATGTGTACGTCCATACTAACGTATTATGTTGTGTCATCTGCCTACGAGATCTTGCTTATAATAGCATCTAATGCTCGTCTCTGCACACATATATACTTTCATGTGTTTTTCTGGACAGGAAGGTCCCTGATGCACCAGTATCTATTCAAAGATACTCTTTCACCCAACCTATCTCCTTTCTAAACTTACCACTAATTCTCTGTACACTATCCCCTACCATGTGCTTCTTTTGTCAAAAGCGTATGCACAAATAAGCTGAATAAACTCAGTGCTAAATATCAATGCACACTGTTTATTATATATGCTTTATATTCTCTCCACTGTGTTTTACTACTGAACTTTTCTGGGGGGGGGTCTCTATTCAGGGCTTTGGTCTGACAATTAATAGACGTTTCTTAACTGCCTGCCTATTGATTTTGCAAGGGATAACCAATCCATTATCCACCCTGTTTATTTTTTTTGCTTATCATTTGCCCCTGACACAGAAAGATGAAGTGTAATGTAAACATTGGGACATAAACTCAACATATCTCCCCACGATATTTGTAGCACCTGAAGTCGCCATTATGTACCTTTTTGTGTACATTCTATATCCCATTGCTGCTTAGAACTTCAGTACAGGTCTTATAGTCAACGTCACTGGTAGCAAATGAATATCAACACAACTGTCACGGTGTGATGAGGGAAGTATACTGAGAAAAAAATGCTATAATTCACGGTCCCACAATATACGTAGGTACGTAGATCTATGCCTTCACAACTTTTTGCTTTTTTACTACACTGATGAAGCAGCTACACTACAATATAAACTCATAATTGTGTAGGAAGTGTTAGAAACAAGACCATATTCTGTTATCAAATGAGATACCAGCCAAACTGGAGTGTTTTGAGTAGTATTCTTATAGTACTAAAAGGATGAGCAACGAGTATAACATTCACTACACGTCTACATGCACCGCGCCGTGCTCACTGGAGATCACAAACATCATTCGGGATAATACAGGCCCCAGTCAGGTAAATTTCCTGACTTGGAATTTCTAACAAATTTAACTGCATATTACTATGTACATAAGAAAACGATGGCGAAATAAACACGTCATAGTATATTGATTATGGAACAAACCATTTTTTCATTCTATCTATAATTAAAATTAGAGGCAACAAGTCAATGATGTTATATTTCCATTGGATGTCACAGTCACCAACAAGAAACTCGGGGCATAGCATTATGCCACAGGGAGAACTGGATTATCATTGGCAGCAACCACACTCAGCTGACGTAAACATGATAATAAAATAAATGCGATAAATTTACCCATATTTACTATAGAGGGGTGCCATTGAATCTAAAATAAACAAACTGGATTTTCAGATCCACACAAATCAAGGAAAAATAACATAATAAATTGCACGGCTAAATAATGTGTTTGGGCATCATTAAGCCTGCCGCCAACATTTTCTGTGGACAATTTCCTTCCATACGAACACCTTACAAGAACCTAGAATATTTTCTGAAATCAAAATTGTCATCAACTGTAAAACCGTCGCTGATTGTAATCGGATTTCGATTTTGGTTTCAAAGAACCCTGGAAATTTTCTAGGTTCTTCATGTAATGGGGTGCGCGTCTTTTACACAATTCGCAAGATATCACAGTAAACGGAGAAATCCCTATTGAAATCAGCCTTTAGAATCAGACCTACTTCCTTGTATCTTGCAATATGAATTCTACATTATATTCAACAGTTGATATAGACGATAAATGGATCGTTTACCAAGGACGCTAATTTTTAGAATTTACAATGTGAACTCGCGTTTCTTGACCGTTTTGGAACTGGTGTAACAACTTTGCGACAAGCAGCGACTGTTTTAGAGACTGCTTGGAATCTTACTAAGCTATAGAGGTAATGCCACAATTCAATAACAAATTTGTTCACTGTTTCTTCCACAATTTCATCTCAACCATGCATATTTAGGTATCAGTTGCAAACGAAACTCTTTTTTGTAATGGTACTCTCTAGCGAGAAAGCAAGTACTCCAATTTCTTGAGTGTTAGCAAAATTATTACAACGACGGCTACATTGTTAATATGCATTGCGAGAGTCAGTCACCTATAAATAACAATTGGTGCAAAAAGGCGGATTTAAATGATATGATCATCCAACAGCTAACCATCAGGAGATCGTTACGTTGTTAGAGGGCGCAATACAACTTAAATGGAGATAAACATGCGACAAACAGATGTAATTAGTCCTTAAAAATTGAATGGACACATAATAATATAATTGCCCAAATAAACATAATAACGGTCAATTTGAAAGCCATGCTAAATTTGCCTAGTGTTGATAATTGACTAAAACACATATTCAAAATTGCGGGTAAAATATTTATTGCTCGCATAAATACTGATTGATATAAAATACTAGTCTACTGAGGGCGCCAACTCATATATCTGGGATTGTGGGAGAGAGAGGGCTGTATTTTCACTGCAAAGTAAATCGTAATACTACTACATTAACAATTTCCTAGGTCTGAAAAGCAATCATCCCCACAAATTCAAAGAGTTGTCGGTGATGAATGCATTCGAACAATAATGTTTATATGTCTTTTAAAAAACAAATCTAATGTCTTCTGTCTCGAAAAGTCTTTCTAAAAATGTCATTCGTGCATTATTATTTCAGATTTCCTGCTGTGACAGGTTCAGTAAAGCCAAGCAATTATAAACCCAATTTGTGTAAACCAATTACCAACTACACCAATACATCAAACATAAAACCCAATTACATCATTTAGTTGCAATGATCAACTTACACCCAGGATAATGACCCCAAATAATAACATTAATAAATAATTCCGTTTCATATTCAGTAACTTCCCTTCTTCTGATTTTAATTGGATTTGGCTAGATCAATCTGTGGAAAAATGAACAGGTGATGGTGGATTAAATACTGTGCGTTTTCAAGTTGGATTGAATGATGATAAATGATCAATACAAAAACAAAAACAACAAAGTATTTATTTGTAATGAGGTATTGTATAATAACAGAATTTTATACATATTTCTATGATTTCATTATGAAAGGAAGCCAGTCACACAGCCATGTCATGTCGTCCAAAAAATGAGCAAGGTTGATGTCACAGAACATATTGTATGTATGCATCAAGTAACCTTAATTACATGGTAAGAAGATGGTCACAGAGCGTTTTAATATAGTTCCAAACTGCAATTGTGCTTGTGCGGCAAAATGCACTGCTTGTATGCATGCTTGTATGTGAGGTTATTGCGAAGATACCCCAAAGTATGCACGAAGACAGTACAGCTGGAGTATCGACCGACGCGTAGCCGGGGTCGATGCGCGGCATACTTTGAGGTATCCCCATATTAACCTTGTTATTATACATCTTTTACTTCCAAGGATACATCATGGGAATGCTGAAATCTAAAATGTGTATTACACAATCAGCGAACTTCTTTGTGTGAAGTCCGGTCAAACTCTGGTTGCAGCCATGTTTGTTTTTATATTATTATAGGACGCTTCCATATTTGGAATTCACATTTCCTAATATGGTAGGGTGAAAATACCCCGTAAAATACCGCAAAAATACGGAGACAGATGTAAAATGAATTATTATAATACCAACATGATTGTCACGTAGTTCCAAAAATTTCAGATATTTCTGAGGTAAAATGCACTGTATCTATTTTCCTGTCTTTAGCTTTTCATTCTCAACAACAGTGTTATTGTGCCGTTCATAGTGTTGGTTTTCATTTCGTTTCTAGAAATGTGTATTAATATTTTCATTCGACAAGAACGGTTTGCATTTTTGTTTTTGTTTTAGTTTTTTGTAACGTGTTTCACTCTGTAACATTTTATGTTCACGTCAGTTCGTTCATTGAGTAAACAGATAAACATCTGTATTTTATTTATCTGTGCCAAAATCGATTCACTTTGCATAATGAACTGTCATGATGAACAATGCATCCTGGAAACGACTCATAACATTTCAACATTTGAACATAGGTGGCGGTATAACTCTCTTGCCAGGAACAATATAGCATACCTTAAAGTTAGATGCAGTCATATCTGACCAAGAGATATTTGTACTTTCCATAGCAAGGATCTCCAAATACATTGTCACTGACGTGCACGTCACAACGCTGTTTACCGTCACATTCTTCCTGTACTATAGCTAAGCTATTCACAGCATTGCAGTTTGTATCAAGCATGGCCATGTGTAGTAGGCAAAATATTTTAATCTTCCTGCCATACTGAGCCATTGTAACGTTAATGACACCATTTGAACAGTGGAGTCTAGCTTTCAAGCGCTCACATACGATGGTTTCTGCGAAATAAATAAATAAATAAATAAATAAATAAATAAATAAATAAATAAATAAATAAATAAATAAATAAATAAATAAATAAATAAATAAATAAATAAATAAATAAATAAATAAATAAATAAATAAATAAATAAATAAATAAATAAATAAATAAATAAATAAATAAATAAATAAATAAATAATCAACCAATAAATAAATCAATCGATAAACCAATAAATAAATCAATCAATCAATTAGTCCATCATTCAATCACATAGTGTCTTCGTAATGTGGTGTTTGGATATCTGTACACTTTGCTATATGAATTACATTCACGTGTTGCTTACATATCTAAACATTATGGTATGTCCTGTGATTATTATTGTTATTATTATTATTATTATTATAATTATTAGTAGTATTATTATTAGTACTATTATTAGTATTATTATTATTATCCTGAAATTGTGTCTACGATATCGACATGTTTAAATTGGAATATGATCACTTACCTGTAGCTTTGGTTGGTGCTATAGTTGGAGCAGCGGTTGGTGCGTGTGTAGGTTCGACAGTGGTGATAGCTCTTTCGGTGGGCTTGGTTAATACTTGTTATAGAACAGATAAACTGCTTAATAATATTCAATTTGGCAATGATGTTTCTGTATTTATGTTATACTTGTAAAACTTGTTTTGTCGCAAACATTTAAGAAAGGTAGCAGAATAGTTAAATTGATTGAAAATAGCATGCATATTATGACGTTGCTATTCTAGAATCTGAATAGTAAATAAAAAAACGTCAACCTGTATGACAACTAACGCTATAGTTGATTGTATAGACTTTCCCTTGCAGAACAAATGTAAAAATTAAAGTTTGATAACAACACAACGAAATACCTGCACACAATTTAGCGGGAGAAAAAAGTGATTAAAATTCAGATAGACCAATCATCAAAATTAATTAATAACAAAATGGCTTCCCCTATTTGAAGGATTTACATATACGATTATGAACCCATCTTGTTCATCTAAAAAAACAACAACATATTTTCACAATGAAATTTTATGATTTCAAACAAAATAGTTGTAAATTTGACACATTTGATCACATGACAAAATAAAACAACATACGGTATTAAATAAGGCAGTGAGTTAGTGAGAAATTTCATGAACATGAATAAAAAAATGGTCGCCAGTAAACATTTTTTTTATAATCTCGAAATAAATAGAACGTGCATCTGAGCCCGAACATACGAGAAACGGTTATTTCGCACAGATTTACATACTGTAATTATATGATTTCAGTCAAAATGTCAACGTATTCGACAAATTTGACCAAATCACAAAATAAAACAATCTATTACCCAAGGAAATCGTGGAAACATTCGACTGAATAAGTCAGAAAAAAAGAATTGGCATTGACATGAATGTGGTCTTTGTTCTAAGTTTGAATGAGAAAATCATGTGTGAGAAAGGGGCAATTTGAAGTAAAATATTGCCAATATCATAACAAATATACAGCAGCACATGCTACAATGTGACTTAGCTAGACGCCTTATCTGATGCACTTTTGAATTTTAGTTTGCTGATTGATTTATTTGTTGTTGAAATCGTGCAAGTTGAAAAGGGATTAATGTTATGGAGATAGAGCCAACTTGACAACTGCATAAAGTATAGTCTATATGTGCACAAATACATGGTTAACATATTGATGTCAAAACAAGCCTATTTACCTACCAAATTTTTTAACAATATTTATTGTGATTTCAAATGAAATTACAATAGAATCTGTGAAACGTTGTTCTGTAATCAAAATTTGTATTGTATTCCAAATCAACATACAATCCTTATTATTGAGTATGTCATACGGATTACATGAAATAATTGATGAGCGAATTCGTTGGATATAAGTATGCATAAACATCATATATACTTTATTACACAACAAATGTTATTGTTTGTAATTTCATTTCACGATTTCAACAACAAATAAATCAAGGTGTACAACATGTTATCTTTACCAGTACCAATAAACGATGGACCTGGAAAAAGAATATATTCCATTGTGATATGTGATTGTTCAAATGTCATTGCTGTCTCTGACTAAAAGTTCAAAATAATTTTCTAATAATTAATTTATATTTACCGTCATAATTTCTGAAAAATCGACTACCACTATTTGCCTATTAACAGAGTATATGTATTGTATGATCAAAAAATGATTACGATAATAATAATATTAATTGCAATATAAGAATAACACATATTATGTACGTAAACAGTAGTAAAATAGTGAGTCGATGCGACCACATAATGTCTTCGTGAATTATATTAATAACATGTTTATTACGCATTTCTCCGATCCAATGGTGCATGACGATCAGAGCTGCATGAACTTTGTATTGTAAACATGACAGCCGTCTTAAAAATATAGCATATTCGATTCGTATTTAAAATTTCCTGATAAGGTAGAATGGGTAATACCATGTAATACCGCAATATTACAGCATGGGTGGAAAAGTGCATCATGTGTCTAGGAAAATGAACTTTATATTCACATATGAGTACCTCTGTATCTGATTTAATCGTTGGCGCTGAGGGTTTAACACCAGGGAACATTTTAGAATGGGTAGTGTATGGATTTTTCTTGTATACCTCATATTGCCCTGCCTCGTAACGCTAGGAAAATCCCGATGCGCGAGCCATGCAATAATTGTCAATATGACGCCCTGGCCTTGTTTACCATATTTGGTAACCGCGTCTATTTCCTGGAACTACTTTATGCTTACAAACAACGCGCGTAATTTGATATTATCGTCTGCGCTTTCATATTGACTGACAGTGTCGCGGAAAGTGTCGGAAAAGAAGCTGTGGGCGATTTTATAAAATCACAACAAAAAGCAAGCACAGTTCGTACAACTGAACGAGACGTCGCAAAGGTACGAAGTTATATTCGGAGCCGATTTGCCGACCATCGTAAGCTATCGGGGATTCTACCTAAGACATTGAACGAGTACTTGGCCACATTGTTTATTAACTTGAAGAAACAACTTGAAGATGGAACTGATTATGAACCAGGATCTGTCTCTGCAATAAAGCATAGCTTAGAAAGATATCTCGAAAACAACTACGTGTGTCTCTGTCTGATAAACATTTTTCGTTAACAAATGATGCTTTGAAGGCAAAACGGATGCTCCTCAAAAAAACTGGCCTTGGATGCGGTAATCACGCCAGCGAAGCAATATATCCAGAAGAAGAAGACGCAATGCGGATAGAAGGTAAACTAGGGACCGCCGATGGAAACACCCTATATTTTACTCTGTGGTATTTATTTACCTAACATTTCGGACTTCGCGGCCGGGATGAACATAGAAAGTTGTGCCGTGGAGATATTACTGTACAACGAGATGGTGCGGGACGCGAATTTCTGCAGTTCAAAGAACGCGACACTATTAAATCGATTTTCCTTTTGGGACAAAACTAGCAAAAAATAACATAGCTAAAGACATTTTTTTTCATACAAGGTATATGTTAAAACCAAGCTCGGGCGCTTCCGTCGCATGACCACGGGCCACAAAAACCGTATCCAGTTCATAAAAAAATGTATTAATTTAATGTTATCACCATACAAGTAGTGTACTTTTACAAATATTTATAACCATACTGCACGAAACACAAACCACGTTATATTATTCAGACGTGTCTGAAAATATATACCTATCTATACATTTAAGAATATTTAACAAATTAGGTTTAAAACAACTAATATAATATCATATCAGAGACTGATAGTATCACCAAGTTAAAAAAATAAATTCGCAGGGAAAACATTCGGCTTGCTGGACAATTCGATCATTCCAGCTTATAGTTTTCTACATTGTATCATTTACCAGTTTCTCACAATGGACTGGGTTTATTGATTAATTTTCAATTGATATGCTTATTGAATGGATTATGTTCTTTTCATTTATGGTAGATGTCACAGTGTAAGGCCTGCTTATCGCAATTGGGAGGGCCACCCACAAAACTCACACTGGACAGAGGGTTCTTTCACTGCTAGTATGGGGTAGACAAGACAATAGTCCTGGAAATGAAATTCAAATGCTGCTACAATACACTAAAATTTAACAATATGATATATATTGTTACATGTTATTATTATGTAGCTTTTCCTCAATGCCATTTATCATTCTATCTATTGTAATTATACAAAGTAATGTACACATTGTTTTAATATATCTAACTGCAGCAAGCACTTTGATCTAGTTTTATATTATAGCTCCTTCGAATCATTATGATATTATTTTACCTGGCAGCCTTTTCAACACTACATCAATTGATACTTCGGTAGGACGTTTAACATTAGACACTATTTGTTCTTTCTGTTAATGCATAATAGTACCTCCCTGCGATATACGCGAATGACACATCGGAATATTGTTATGATGAACTAAGGATATTTTACACTAACCTGTGCCTGGAGAAATGCTGCGATGAAAAGCCAAACTACGATCATTTTCGCTACGTTGTAAATCTTAGGATTGTGTCAACAAAATGCACGGAGGAAACGAGTTTTGAGAACCTTATTTATATAATGCGGTGATGAGTAAATAACAAGATAAGGGGTTTTATATAGACACCCTAACTTCGAAACCAATCCGATATTTCGATGTAGTTAATCAAAAATGGTTATTTTTTTGTCTTTTATAATTTTTTTACATATATTATTAAAAAAATACATTACTTTAAAATAATCTTACATGTCAAAAAGTTATAAAAAAGAAAATTAACAACAATAAAATGAAGTAATTATAGAAAAGAGAAGGGGGAAGTGAAAGAAAAAAATATAATGGGGGTGTTGCTAGTGTGTGTGGGGGGAGGGGTAAATCATTGTTCTTAAGGGGTTGTTACGAATTATAATTGAAATAGTCTCTAAATAATAATTACTCTTTCCCATTGCTCAGTTTCAATTTTTTTAGTTATTCTTGTGTTTTTAGATTCTGCTATTTTATGTTGCAGTATGTCTGTAATCATGTGGTCGTCATATTATTTAAAATCGTGGAAAAGTGTCAGCAATACGCACGTTTTACCAGCAGTTTTCCCAATGACCTGTGTGGGAATAGTAAGTAAAAATAAAATTGAAGAGATCAACGGGTACTCATAAATTTATTGTGTTAGACAAAAGACGACAGGGACATATTCATAATTTATTGAAGACTAAATAGAATAGACTGGCCTATTTCAAAAATAAAAAAACAGTATTTCAGTACAGTACATTGGAAGCAGAAAACATATTATGTCAAAAACTGTAATCATTACTCAAGCTTGGTTGTGAATATTGATATCTAAAGTGACACATTAATTGTTATATTGTTAAATTTATTGGAGGAAGAGGTGTGATTATTTGTAATTTTTTGAAAATGCTAATAATATATTACAACGACATCATGATCGGGTTATTAAGGCCATTGGAGAAGGTGCCAATTAAGATATAACTATGCCAACCAAAAACTATACCAGAGTTCGTGTATATATCACAGAAACAGTTTAATATTTACAAATTGGTGTGCATTTTAAATATATAATATGCACCGATTTAACAAAATACTCTGATTCGGTATGCATAGTATCTCAGAATACTGAACTGAAAGTGATTATATTATATAAATCACTTAATAATAACAGAATGAAATTTTGTTTTGTTCAGTATGTGCTGTTCTTGAGTTTAGTTAATTTTCAGTCTCTGCTTTTCTGTAACTATCTTGCCAGCCGCCTGACAATAAATCGTGCATTTCGGCTATTATTCACCAGACAACATAATGTAACGGCTATAAACACGCGATACCAGCGTTTTTTTTTTATAAAAGTACAATTAGCGGGAACAAATTTATTTATTCTGGAACTGGGAACAAAACAAACTGAAAGGAATGAATAGAACATTTTAGAATGAATGACTATCACAATTCAAATAGCTCATGTAGCCACGTCGTACCATCGTTGTGACGACATACGTTAGATTATCTTTTAATATAATTGAATTAACTTTTATTATAATTGCAATATAAACTCGATTAAAATGCGTTCGTATATATTGTTACGTTTTAATTGGGGTTTACTTAAACTCAATTCAATGCAATTCAACATAGAAGTGCTTTTTAATTAGGTTTAATGAAATGTTTGCAAAGCTTAGATTTAGTTTACATTATTAAACAATATGATTTTTTTGAATTAAACAAATTTATTCACCAGTTTCAAAAAATCAAACAATCATGAAAACATTATAATAGCATATTGCTATCACACGTACTCACGAAACACAATTTTGAGATACGATTTACTTACCAAAAATAGCCAAAATTGCTTAATAAGGATGAATGTGATATTCTAATTTTTGCTGTAAAATAAATGTATTCTGATAATGCCCAGTTAGCTAGCGAGGTTTGCTCAGCTGCAGAATTAGAATATACAGCATGTATTGTCATTGCTAATTAATACTATTTGTTACGAACGGGAACACGCGATAGGAAGTACAGTATTATTTGACATATTCTGGTTGTGTGCCTCTGTTTGACCTTTAATGTTGTATCCTGGAATGCGGGATATTGGCGGCCAGGTTTGCGGGAGACTATCATCATAAATAAATAACGCCTAACACATTTGACTAAGATGTGCATAACAGTTTTCAAATTTTAACAACATATGAATGAGTGCAACACTGAAGAAATAATGGAGAGGAGAGCACGTCACATTGGTGTGAAAGTGTGTGGCAATATGCAATTATCAATACCAATATTGACACATTTATACATACCAAGTTCGAAATTCATTTGATGTATCGAGCATTCGATTGGTGACTGTGATTAATTTTCAGTGAAAAAAAAAGTCACATGACGACGTCACATGAGTTTCATAACGACTGAACTATTCACGACGAAGTATAAGGTTTGAGCAAAATGATATTTAGCTTCACCAAAAAGCGATTAATATGTATTAGTACTGTATAAAGTATTGATTTGAATGGCGCATCCATTCACTCTATAGATTTCACTCAATATAAAAACTATATAACTGGCACAATTGTTTGTAGTTATAGCTTTCTAAATAACATTTTGAAAGACAAAATGTAACAAAGATAACAATGAAAAACGGAAATAGATGTTCTAGTAACTATTAATTTGTAACGATGTGTGCAACATCAATATCAATGTTAGTAATGAATTTCAATTTCGGCTCAGGCCAAAACTAATATATTAGCTGCATCAATCTGCGGAGTTATATGAGATTCATGGGCAGGCGTTGTCAGATTAGAGTTATCAAGGTTTCACGAAAACCCCTACCTTCTTCCATATTTAAACATACACTCAAATATAAACTCTGTCTATGGCTGTCAATATTAATATTACTATTGATGCCAATAGCCTGTTGACTAGGTCGCCATAGAACAATGTAGTTTTTCACTTTCCCAACAATTTTTCGTCGGTACCAATCAAATTGCTGGAACGTCAGATAGAAACAGCCATAAATAAGTGACATAATGTGTGATAAGGTGGTGGCAAATTTCCGCCCAATGCTCATCTATCTGCCGACAAGCAAACACGGCTTTGTTTTGCTGGTTACGAGTGAGCGTCTGCACAGAAAAGACAAAATCTGTTCTACCCTGAGCAGGTCGGGTGATATGCGCCCTCAGCGAGGAGTTACCAAGACCACAAAAATGTATATTCATTGAAACTCATTGCAAGAAGGCGTGAACTTTCTGAATTCGCAGTATTGATCTTGCCGACGAGACATACACTATTCTGTTAGTTAGTTGCCTCTGATGCCCTTTGACAGGTGAGGGCGCTACTCACGCCTACATGACTACTGATAACAACGGATCAATAAATATTGTGCAGCTAGTAATATTTATAGTAACATACATGTTTCAGTTTGTACGGTCATGATAATATAATTTCCTTATACTCATAACCTTTGAATGCGCCCTCAACGATATTAGTCTTTAAAGGCGATGCCATATTAACGGGCCGTGGTCGTTATGACGCATTATGTGATTTTCCTCTCAATCGCGAGATCTCGCGTATTGCGTGAAAGACGCGTGTCGAACGTCTGTCGCAAAAATCGAACTATTTGATTTTGAACTCGCATTTGTTTGTTTTTTTTATTTTATAAATTTCGATCTTAAAAAGGGGAGTATTGTGTTTAGATGCCTTTCCTTCATCAAAATTGCCTATCATCAAATGTGTACAGCACATTATTAAGCATAGAAACAGTTTCGAGTTTGTTGAATCCCACGCGATGTTTGACGCCACCACGACGCTATGACCTTTGTTTGTCCTGTTTTTACGTTCGATTTCACGCATAAAGCGGAATCTTGCAGTGAGCGGAAAATTATCTGTTATACCTCATCAGTATCTCATATGTCACGTAATGCTTCTAAAGACGTTTCGATCGAGTTGTAGTAGCCCATCTCTCAGATCGGGGGAGAAATTTTAAAAGATCCTATATCTTCCGCAAAAAGTGGAGACGTATTCACCTATATCCTTTATGCCGTTGAAGAAATCGCGAATTCGCTGTAAACTCATCATGGAGTCATTTATGTCAGTATACGAGAATACTTTCAAAATTATTCTACAAAACGTTGCATTAGTTCGCCCTTATCCCAGTACAGGGAGATGAAAAATATATTTCCACAAATCGAGTTACCGATCAGATAAATAAATAACATATCACTGTAAAACAAAATGCCCAGAATGATTCTCGAAATACATGTTTTGAAAAGGGTGCTTGCTAGCTTCATCTTTAAACTAGTTTGCCGGATTATTTAAATGAACTGTCTTGGCTGTTAGATCAATCACGGGTCCCCGCGCCAGCATCATCGTTTGGGATACGTTACTTTGAAATTTCATAGATTCAATTTAAAGCCGGTTTGTACATCGCTGCCCGAGATTTATTATACCTTAATATGAAATAAAATAAAAACGAATAATGACGGGACTAAAAACCTTTGGAAATATGCAGGGACGATGGCAGGTTTCATTCCCGGCTATGCATGTAATAGAGTTGTACATCTATGAGTATGCTTACTGCAATAAACAAATAATGCCGTTATTTTAACTTCGAAAATAAAACTGAATGAAAAGAGCCGAATGTTGCTAAATGCTACGTAGTAACGAATAGACTGACAAAAGTCTTTCCAATTTTTCACAAGCCACCACGGCGAGCAAGGATCCCCCTCCATTTCCTGCATTAGTTTGAGCAATTGATAATTGACCAATCATTCAGGTCGATAATTTTACTAATATAGTCATTTCTTGCATTAGCCTCCCTCTATATCCAATCAAATTCGACGGAATTGACAAAACGGAAGCAAGGGCAAAAATAGTAATAACTTGCAAATCAGGTTTCATACTCCGGTTGTGTACAATAAACACGACATTTTGATTGTGATGTTACCTGACAACAGGCGTATAATGCCGCTCAGAAATCTGAATTGGGACCTTTCTCACCTGCGTCCGACATACTGAGGACAGAATCACCATACTCGACAACATAACCTCTGAATTTGATGCTGAATGCGTCCAAATATACCAACCTTGTTGCGTGTGGATGTGCCGCAAAAGCCCGTCTTGCATGCATTTGCGTGTGGATGTGCCGCAAAAGCCCGTCTTGCATGCATTTGCTTACAAAACCGAAGTTCGCCAATAACGGCTTTTGAAAGGCTCGCAGTTCTAAATGCTGACTGGTGAATAGCTGTATAAAAGACCCTATCTTCAAGTAGAACAATATTATCTACACTTACCCGCATAGACACGATGTTCCCAATAATGTGTGCCACAGGTTAAGTCGAAACATTGTTGTGTGAAAATAGTGAATCTGTTCTGCTGTCAACGCCGACTTGGGCTAATATTATGCAAATAGCGGTGTGCATCCTAACAAGCCAGTCCTCAGTGACATAGACCTTACCTTGCTCCATGTCGAGTACTGTACCCATCCAAGTAATCTTGCAAACGGGATACCATCTTCTGCGAAACCAGTGAAATGATTGCAGCAGTTGGGCGTTGTTGGTTTGAAGGAACTGTTGAATGAATGTGATATATGTCTGGTCTACCTCAGAGTGCAAACCGATAACGCGGGAGATAATCACTTTATGAAACGAGCCGACGACACAATGCTGCTAAATGCTATGTGGCAATGCATAGACTGACAAAACTCTATCTAATTACACACAAGCCACCTCAGTACGCAGGGAGCACCTTCTAGGGACCAAGCCAATTCCTGCTATACTACATACCGAAGAGAATGTCATATGCTATAAATTTATACTTTATGTTACTATTTTACCTACTTATATCATACTTTGTGGCGTTAGAAAAAATACTTAATCACGCTGTAAATTTATAAGTATTTCATCAATGTTACATATTATATGTAATATACTCTGTTAGTATGCAAAAACGTCATAAATTTAGTAATGTATGCAGAGTGAATGTACATGAGTGTGTGTCAGCGCCCTCTACCGTTCAATCATACAATTTATGTTGGGCATGGCGTTATTACTATATTTGGCTGCTGTACGTTGGTAAATAATAGTCAGGGACAGGTTATTTTGTATTTTGAGAAGAATTGCATATTTGGTCACATAAATTAGGGGCAAGTCGAGTTGTGTGACACTGGAGCCCGTACTAGGTAAATTGCAATTCGGATCACATATATTTTTAAAGAAAGCAAACAACATATATATACCAGTCATCTATACGATGACTTTAGACTAAATCATTCTCATATACGTAATGAACAAAATAAAAATTGTCTTGAAGATATACCTGTTAATCGCTATTTTTGTTTCAAGGTATGGCAACCTTACGACGGACAGAATAAACCAACTAGCAACGCAATAAAAAAGGCTACAGCGTATTTTTGTTTGTAGCAGTGAACGTATTCATAAAAAGTATGCATGGGGTATTAACTTGCATACATTACTTCAATATGCTCCATCACCGTAATATAAATATAATGCAGGATAAATTTCTGAATATGACATTTCTGGGTACTCTGTATTCAGTTTTTTAGTAGTTGTTGGTGATTTGAAAGCATACAAAATATATTCACACCTGAGCTGGCAAAACATATCATTCAAATTAAACAAACGCTGCCTGATCATGCTCTGACATGCATTTCACGGACAGCATACGTGAAATATCACAGTGGCCTTAACACGTACATCTCCCACATTCATTCATTCATTCATTCATTAGGGGCCCAAGCCCTTAGGGCGAAGCCCCTATTCTTATTGTCCGTTTTTTTCTTTCTTCTTCTTCCTTCTTTCTCTCTTTCTTCCGTAACTTTTTTCGTCATGCCGTTTGAGAAAACCGCTGAGCAGAATGGTCTGAAAATTCTCTATAAAGATAGCCCCTTATGTGAACTTATGCAACATGCTTTCAGAATTTTGATTGGTCAATTAGATTGACAGCCATATTGGATTGAAATAAAACCGGAAGTGGCTGTTTGACCACTTTCTGAGGGTCTAGGCGTCTCGATTTTTTATGGTATATAGTACAAATCATGTGTAATAGATATCAGCAATAACAACTGATATTTAGTACTTAGCTTCGACATATGAAGCAGATTTAGGTTTGAGAAATGTATTATGATTGGTCATGTATCAATGTTCTCTGATAAATAATTACAATGTCATAATCTCAAATTCCGATTACAGTATCAATCATGTATCAATGTTTACTTATAAATATTTACGAGTGTATGTCACAATGCAAGTAAATGCATACATGTGACGATATAATACATACGAATTATAAAATTATTGGTTACATTATGTACAATAAAAAGCTTATTTGTAAATCACAATAATATAAAAACGTTAAATACGAGTATGATGTAACGATATTATTAACAGCAGATTGTCTCTCTTGTTTTCTCAGCCAGTATCCAGTACATCTGGGAAGCGTAGTATCTCTCCATCCAGTATTGCCACAGCACTATTTATGCACCATTGAAATTCGAAGACATCCAGTGACTTGGTAAACATGTGGTAATCGTATTCTCTTATAATTCTGTGTTTTAGGCGAGTAGTGAAACATTTTGCTGCACAGACATCCGAATCATCGTTAATTTTCTTGTATCTTGTAATGTGAATTGCAGTTTTCACCGAGACACAAAGGTAACACAGAATACGAGCGTTTGTATTATTGCTTGACGTCTTGGCGGACCCAGAACGTAGTAAGAGATTGGTACACTGTCTACATTGAGTAATGTACAAATAATAGATTTGAAAATGACAAAGAGTCGATTTAGTCGGCTACATTCAAGAAAAATATGGAGCAAATCATCCTTTTCTTCACAGAAACGACAAGTGCTGGTTTCTTGGATACGGGCATTTTGCAAAAAGCTACCAGTGGGATAGGCGCCATGTAGTAACCGCCACTGTAAGTCGCCATCTTTTTTTGTTATTGGTTTCAAGTAACAGTCGCGAAAAAGAGGCTGATGTTCCTTTTCCAACGAGAGAATATCTGTCCATACGTTGTAAAAAGAAGGAGTGTGCTTTGAAAAATAAAGTTTAGAAATAAGAAATTTATAGATAACTCCTTTTTGTAACTTATAAAGTGGACAATTTAAAAGTATGTCATTGTCTTCCTCCTCGTACAATAATTCGAGTGAATAATTCGAGTTGGCGACTTGTGTAGAGTTGTCACTGCAATTTTCAATAATTTCATTAAATTGGGGTGGGATAGCTCTGTGCACCACATCAAGTGCAACATTCAAAAGCCTTCTAGAACATATCGGCACTTTGTTATACAAGATGTCACGTCTCAGCCACGCAGTCCCAGCGACAAGATCTCCAATTGTCGTAATGCCCGCATCACGAAAATGTGTGAGGGTGAGTGGCACACCATGCAAAGGGTGCAAAATCCGACTGCTGTACAAGAGCGGTTCCCGACAAAAAGAGTAATAGGTGGTCGGTTACCCTTTTCTAATAGTTGAGATGGAGGACCAAACCTTCATAAGCTCACAATAGTAAACTGGAATATTATGAAAAGAAAGTGGTACATTTGTAACAAACAACTGTTTGTCATATTTCAAATTATTAAAACGTTTAAGAAAGTAACTGGTGAAATAAAAACTAGGATGCTTCAAATTAGAGTAAAATTAACGTTGAATGTATTGCAAACGAAAGGAGGCAATTCTTGATGGTAAATGAACTAAGCCTTGACCACCCTGTGAAGGCGGTAGATAAATAGACTATGCAGGGAGCCAATGGCGACCCTGCCAAAATAAATCAACAAAGAGTTTCTGGATATGATTAATTAGAGTTCTGGGAGGACATAAACAAACCAGCCTATGTAGCAATTTGGACACTATCAACTGATTAACAACCAATGTCCGTCCTCTGTAAGAAATAGAGGGCGCATACCTAGTCCACGATTCAAGCTTGGACTGTATTTTGTCACTAACATCAGTCCAATTGTTATCAAGCCACATAGATGTATTCCCAAGAAATGTGCCAAGAACTTTAAGACCCACGTTGTTCCAGTTGATATTCAAGGGCATATCAGTTATTGTTTTCCATTGTCCCACCCATAATCCCTGGGACATTGCGTAGTTAGAATACAGCTGTCCAGAGAATGAACAGCCTTGACGTATGCCGCGGGCGAATTGCAGAGGGGCAGTAAGTTGCTGTTCACTCGAATAAGAGATTGGGTTCCTGAGTACAAAAGTTTGATATATTTAGTGAAATTATCACCAAATCCAAATGCTTTGGGAGTGTTAATCGGATAATCGTGGTGTACACGGTCAAACGCTTTTTCTTGATCTAAAGATACGATACCAAGAGCTGTGTTGTTATCATTTGCATACGTGATGACGTCACGTACCAAGTTAATGTTGTCAAATATCTGTCGACCAGGTATACAGTAACTCTGATCAATGATCAATGTTACTGAGTACTGCCTTGAGTCTGAAGGACATAATAGACTGACTTGACGCCAATTCTGAAACAAATTATTATTTCTCCATCCTTGATCGAGGCTAGAAAGACTTCATGTAGGTCAGAACCCAAGGTTGGCCAAAAATGTTTGTAAAATTCGCCAGGAAGGCCATCGATACCTGGAGATGTACCTGAAGAAATTGATTTTACAGACGCAGTAAGCTCTTCAAAACTTAGATCCATGTCGCACTTTAAATCATCATCAAGTTGAGGGAGATTAGAGAGTAATTTGTGTTGACAATCCATAGACACAGGGCCCGGTGAAAACAAGTGAGAGTAAAAATCTCTAGTTAGTTGTTGCATCTCATGTGGTGCATCAGCGATTGTACCATCATGCCTTTGTAGTTGCGACATGATTTTTTTACTGCCCCTCTGTTTTTCAAAGTTAAAAAAGAACGAAGTTGGAGCATCATTTTCATTAAGTACTTTGTGCCTGGAGCGTATCGCTGCCCCCTTGTTTCGGACTGTACTAAATTTTCAAGTAGAGCTTTCTTTTCATTAAGCTAGTTGACGAGATCAGGATTGGATTGCAGTTGTTGTTCAATATTATTGATGTCATGTTGTAATAAATGTTTAGTTTGTTTATAATTTTTACTTAACTTGAAAGTGTACTGTTTAGTGAGATCTTTAATCTTCAGTTTTCCAATATTCCACCACCACAGCTGGATGTTATTGAAATGCGACTTCTTTTTACGCCATGTGAGCCAGTAATCATTAATTATTTCACAGAAAACTTGATCGTCAAGAAGACTAGAATTAAAACACCATACAGGGTTATGATTTCTTATAGACTTTATTGAAAGACAAAGTGTAAGAAGGCAATGATCGGAGAAATTATAATGTGGACAGATAGAACTACTTTTAATTCTAGACACATTAGATTTGGATACATTGAATGTGTCTATACGGGATTTTCATTCATTTCTTCTCCACGTAAACTGTTTGACTAATGTGTTGCAAACACGACGTAAAATATTATGGGAAGTATGCAGATAAAAAGTGTGTTTCAGGGCTTTCAACTCTATCATTCTCAGGGCATAGGGTACAATTGAAGTCGCCCCCAATGACAAGTGGGTCGTTATTTAAGCTGTTCAAACAAGTTTTTAAAACTTTAAAGAATTCAAGACGTTCAAACCCGTTTGTCGGAGCATACACATTAATTAAATGCACCGGAACGCTATCAACCACGTCATGTATGTGCAAGAGACGCCCAGGAACAACATTATTTAGATTTGAAATTTTAACATTTTTATTTGGTTAAAAAAGTATGGATGGCAACACCAGCAGAACGTGAACTTTCATGCATACCACTTGCCACCTTACTTCATCAGAAGGTACGGAATGCGTTTCCTGGAGGAAACAAAATTCAGTGAAGTGGTTTTGTTTAATAAATTCAAACACTTGATATCTCTTGAAAGAATCACGACAACCATGTAAATTCCAAGTAATTCCTGAGAAGCTCGCCATGAGTAAGGATACAAGAAACAGAACAAGTGCATAGAGAAAAACATAGGCGCAACTATTTGATTTATTAATAACTTTATTCATTATTAGTGGTTAGTAGTTTAATTCAACTTAGGTATTTTACTACCAGCAGTAGTGCAAATACCTCGTTTTGCGTCTAATAATTTATCGCTGCGTTTGTTCGTAATTCTGGGCATTCTAGAGATGCCGATACTTGACGTGATTCTAACGATTTTTTTCCTTTGGAGGGAAGTCGTTATTTTTCCGGAAATGACTTAGAGAGTGTACAAGTACGCGCAGGTCCGGACAAAAACTACTGGCTAGAGCGATCAAATGTTTAGAATTATAAGAGTCATCCACGAATTTTTGTATTTTATCATGCGCCAGAAGAGACTTTGATGTTTCGCTTGAATCTTCGTCCTGTAGTAGGCTAGACATATCCAAAACGTCCGATGCAACTGACTCGAGATCCTCCATATCATCAAATGGAAAAGTGGGATGGTGATGCTTTGAGTCAAACAGATCGATGGACGAAGCATCGACGGAAGAAGAGGATGCCCCGGGAGGCGTAGTTGTTGAGGGATGGGTTCGTACCATCTCCTCATCGTTATTTGGTGAACGATCTGTTATTGTAGTTATTTCAGTGCTGACATTCTCATTAACATTACAAAGACATGTACGCGTGGCATCAAGTTGAATAGTATCTGTGCTGGGTTCAATCGAACTTGAGTCGTCATCACACACGCCAGTCACATCAGTTTCCATATTATTTTTATCAACATTATCAGTTATTAAAATACTATCTGTTTCAACATCATTTTCAGTTGCGTTTTCATTATTTTCATTAGTCTCAGTTATTGTGTCATTAACGGCAGTGCTAGTCATAATGTCAGTTGTAGGAGTATGTGTAGATGTGTCAAGTGTGTTCTCTGCTTGAGCCGTTTCAACGTTTTCACGGCAATTACACTGGATATGCCCCTTTTTATGACATTTATGGCACACGATTTCGTCCGTCGACAGGTAAATTCGGACGGTGCGCTGTTCATGTGTGATATTAATAACCCCGTCAAGCGAATTCTCATCACATATCATGTACAGCTGTCGACGGAACGATTTGACATGCCTTAATTCAGGATTTCTGCAGCCCAAAGGAACGTAGCGAATACTCGAAACTACTCGACCATAATTAGATAGTTCCCTTTCCAATAAAGAGTTCGGAACGTAAGGTGGTACACCAGAAAGTATAACTTTCGTAGAAGGTTTAACTAAAGGTTCAATAAAAAGAAATGACGACCCAATAGTAAGACCCTCAGCGCAAACCAGTTCGACTGAGGTAACACAATCAACAAAAACAATAACACTACGATTGACACGGGAGGCAGCTACAATACTCTTTGCCCCAACAATAGAGGATATTGCCTGTACATAGGCCTCAATTCCTACACCGTCAACAGATTCGCACTTAATCCCGTGCTTGCGAGTAAGACCCAAAAACGGGTTACCACCTCGTGGGTTTGCCATGGGAGCGACCATCTTGGCAGGCTCACCGGCAAGAATCCAGACAACGAAAAATAAAATCAACCAAAAACACGGCAGTTTTATGCCTAAACTGAATAGAAAAGTAATAACCCTATGCACAAAGTATTAATGAAACAACGTAGATAAGCAAAAAAGGAAACTTAACTCTCAAAGAGGCGAATTTTCAGCTATTTTGAGGAGCTCAGTGCAGCGATGTGTGAAGCGAATTAGCATTCATTCATTCATTCATTCACCAATATGAGGTTTTCAGTGTTTATTTCAATCTATTCAGCCCACGTTATGTGGGTATAACAGCACAGCTATACAATATGTTATTCTTATGATAAAATATCATTAACATTCACATTATCGGCTTCTAAATCGGCTATGACCTCTTTTCCAAAGTTTTTTGCCAACTAACCTCACCATACCCTACCCCATGAGCTAAACCTAGCTTGCAACCAATATCAGGATCATTGCGCTCCCTGGCTCCACTAATATTACCAATAATAAGATCATACACTGGGGTCCTCGTACACAGTGCCTCGACCTCACCAACATAGAAGGGTGTATATATATATAGTCTAGCTACTGGGGCTTTCCGACATGTACCATCCATCATCACAAAGGTACGACTCTCCCCAGTCATTTGACCAGCCTCTACCAACTCTCTACGTACTACAACCGAACTATACCCACTATCACGAAGGACCTCTACCTCAGTACTGCCAATAAAGCCTTGAACAACAGGCATACCACTCACCACCCCATTAGCCCCCTGTCCAGTGTGAGTTCTGTAGGTGGCCTTCTCAATTGCGATAAGCAGGCATTACACTGTGACATTCATGAAACTGCATTGATGTTACCTGTATACTGGTATGTGTGTATATTGTACTATTTCATAGATTGTTCTGTTATTTAATCATGATATTATAACTATGTTATACATTAGGTTAGGCTATGATGGCGTGGATAACAGGAAAAACGCGGAACAGAGGAACCACGTGATAGATGATGGAATGTCCTCAGTTTACATACAAAAGTTCCAATTAAACAATTGGCGGTGATTTTTTTAAATATCGTACTAAGAAGGAAAGTTGGAATGCCTAGCCGTTTTTATGTTTTGGCTGATGCTAATAATAGAAACAGTAGAGGCATATATACAAGACAGAATCAAATAAATCAAGCCTGACCACAAACGAGCTGCTCTCTGATTGACCCAACCATTAGATGTTAGGTTTGGTTAACCTATCGCGCACAATCTAGTAAGTAGTTTCACAATGACTTCATACAATAGCTGAAGGTACTTTGAACATTACCTCAAAGTTAATGTACTGTCACATAATGAAACGACTCGTTTATTAATGAACAATGTCATCGAGTCATCAACAGCATCTAAAACCATATATGAATACAACATCATATTCGATGTATAAACATTACATATTTTTTGTTTTATTATGAATATTGTGCACCACTGGTCCAATAAAATATTTATCACGCCAAAAGTTTCGAATATTTCAACGTTGTTAATCAGTACTAGCGCTCTCAAGCGCTGGGTGATTTGCATATATACTATATGGTACAGCAATAGCTATTTGAGAAGATAAATTTATTCATGATGGCGGCCTCTGCCATATTTTAAGCAGTTAAATTAACTTTCATTAGAATAAAATGCACTCAAGCAAACAATCCAGTAGTATATAATAGCTTGATGTAATCTTTCATTCCTAATTAATGTACTTTTGAGAATGGTATGTTTGTAATTTCCTGCTGTAAATTTCCCCACAATACTTTCTATATTTCAAATTGTTTTTATAAACTAGGCAGGGTGGAATGATACAGAATCGGTCTTATGAGCAGAACAGTGGCCCAATAACGGCTAGGGAATTATATGTTCAATAGACATAGAAATTAGCAAGGACGAAAGTGTATATTATTAATATATATTATTCCTTGTTTTATTTTGTTTTATCTTGAGTGTGTTTAATAAACATACAATGACCTATTTCTGGTCTTGTTTGAAGTGCAAATATGTACCGACAATGCGTTTTGATGTAAATTTTGTGATGGGTGATCTTCAAAACTCTAATACTGATCTTTATTTTGAACAAACTAAAAGACATGATGAAGTATCCACGCTTCAAGTCATAAATGCTGATATTATTTCTTAACTACAAAATATGAACAACCATTAACAAACTACAATGTATTGGATACGTAATCATTGTCTATCAGTCATCGAGCAGGGCATATTACTTATTCTGCAGCTGTAACGACTATTAGTACTGAAATACCGCATTTTCGCGATAGCCCCTTAACCAATAGTCTGTCGATAAAACATAGAAGTTCAATCTAATTTTCGCTTCAAAGAATAACCCTGTTTAAGAATCTCTAATGAAAACTGCTTTGTAATGCGTACATATCCCACGATTTTCAAGAAAATAGTAAACTACCATTGTATAAACAGCTTAATACAACTCAATTGATTCACGTTTCACCCAAAAATGATGAATTCAAGCCTTGTAGCATATGTAATCATCGGCCCCATGGGATCATATCGTTCTGCTTTTTGGCTACTGGAATATACAACATCTACCAAACAAATTCGACAAATTAAAGCTTCACCTGAATTCTTTTTGAACCGATATTATATTTTGCTGAAACTTTGATGAATGAACATGATTATGATATTAGTTTCTTGATTCCACACTTAGGGTTTATAGAGCGGGGAAGGTTGCCATTCGTACATTTATGCCTACACTGAAGAAAATGACTCGAAAATAGTTGAACTTGTCTTGTTGTGGAATGCGGGTACTCCTCCTAAATGTAATAGTATTTTAGTCTCTGATTGTAACGTCCTTCTGATTCATTGAACTCTGTTGATCCATCCATATTATTGGTGTAATCACCATCAACTGCACAATAGGCCATTCTATTACTTATGATAGTGCGTTGAAACACTGGGCGGCGATGAGCCAGTTCACAAATACATCAAATCACCAGAATGAATCGGCTTTACAGATGACAATGTACATGGTATGTTAACAAAATTCCGATGTTCTTTTGATATGAATATTCATTAATATATCCACTCACTAATATCATATCATTAATAATGTTGTTATACTTTATTATTAACATTCAACCACTTATAGACCAATATATTGGCATTAAAAATTAAAAGACATACAGCAGCTTAATACATACTTGTTTACAATCACAATTATTGTTAAAGCTCTGAACAGCATTACATCAGTGATGCTTGTGCAGGAATTAGATATGCAGAATCTATTTTCCACACGAAAAGCTTCTGTCATCGTTGCAATATATGGAGATAATTTTGATGGTTTGAACACTCATGAGAAATAAATGCTTAACGTTTGGTAATTTTTGATGGGAATCCAAACTGGCGTCTTAACCCATTGCTGGTCATTTTTACTCTCGTAAAAAAGACTTTCACAAACGTGATAAACATACTCAACAAAAACAAATATCGAAGATGTTTTTCGTGTTTTGAGGGGGTTATTGTAGAGAAGCAACATGGCAAATTTCCAATAAATCTAATAACTTTGGCATTAGTAGGAACTATGATAGTGACCAAACCATATGTTCATTCATAAATATTTATATTTTTTGTGAAAAGTTCACGTGTCGCTAAAAATGATAGTGCTATTATCTCTTACACATGAATCATGAGTTACTATATGTTATGAAATCCGATCGCCTAGACACTCAGACATTTGTCAAATAGCCACTTACGGTTTAATTTCAATCCAATATGGCTGCCGAACCAATTGACCAATCACATTATGAAATTCAGGTGCACTAGTTCACATTGAAGAAACAAATTTCAGACCATTTCGATCTTCAGTTTTTGTTAATTGGCATGTCACAAATAACCTGTTGAAGTAGAAAAAGGCACCTAAAAACAGAAAACAATTATAATAGTAACAAATGGGTTCCAGCCTGTGACTCCTAAACAAATAGTACTAAAAAGGTGCCGGTGATTTGAAAATGGTCAGTAATAGTTTCAGTACCAAGGTTGAACAAAAATGTTAGGGAATTGTAGTTTAAATTTGATATGATTTATAGACCTTAAACTCTACAATATATGTTTAGATTGAGGTTCTGATTCTTGAATTGAATCACAGTACATCGCTGCTCAATGTGTCTAACTCACAGCCTTAGTTTGGTATTCTTTGGTATTGGAAAAATATGTTACAGGAGTATGTACCACCTTGCTTTCAAATCATATATTTTTTACAAAAAATCATTCCTATCAAATGAGAAACTACATTCCTCGGCTGACTTAGATAATTCTTTTAGCAGGACCGTTAGTGCTCCAACATTCATTCCGCAATCTTCAAAAAAATTGTTTCAAATACACTTTTGTATTAGTTTTGGGATTTCCCAATTCTAAATATGTATTCCAAGTATGATATGTGTATAACGTTTAACAATGGTCCAGTCACGACCGAAAAATATTGGCGAATTTGGTTTTATGAAACACACTCAACCATTATTACTTAGAAGTCAACGTTCATGTTGATTGTTTTAATCTAGCGAATCTATTTCTGTCAACACAAAAACCTGAAAAACCCATAACAAAATAAAAACAGTTTGTAACTGTATATTTTTTATTCATCACTCAACCTCTTACCCTTGACCTCATGATGCTTAACTATACCCTAGCATTTCATAGCATTTCAGATACCAGTACAATTTTAAATGGTTCCGTTTATTCAGTAATTATACGCATTCAATAATCTTCATCTTCCGCGTGTCAATCAGGATCTACCTGTATTTATAGAAATGAAAAACACTGTGCGTTGCTGACTAAAAATGACAAACTACTATTACCAAAGATCAATACATTGTTTTAAGTATGTGTGACATAATAATAAAACTTAGTGATATATATATCTTTTTACTTTATAACAATTTACTTTTCATATATTTGTATATTATACACGTATACACATATACTTTTATTTGTGGTAAAAGATTACGAAATTTTGGAATATAAAATTGCATCAAGTCCCGGGCACATTATATTATATTTAAATCATTTGCAGTTCATTGATTGATTCAATTTCTCAGATGATAAATGGGATGTTATCTCTGTACGGGAAAGAGTAGTCTTAACTAACTGTGGAAATAGCCTACTATTTACTATTTACATGGCTACTTATGTATCATATAGAATGCATAAAATTGTCCAATGCGAAATATGTATTCCAAGTTGTTTTGATATATGTATAACGTTTAAAAGTAGTCCAGGCACGAACGCAATACATTTGTGAATTTGGTTTTATGAAAACACGCTGAAACATCATTACTTAGAAGTCAACGTCCATTAGATTGTTTTAATCTAGCGAATCTATTTCCGTCAACACAAAGTAATGAAAACCCCATAACAAAATAAAAACTGTAACTGTATATTTTTTTTCATCATTCAACCTCTTACGTTAGACATAATGATGCTTAACCATAGCATTTCTTAAAATATAGACGATGGGTAATTTTTAATTGTAATTTTCATTACAGTTTCATCTACAGTTTAGCCAATGTGTACTAAACAAAGAGTGATGTACGTGGGTAAATAATGATCAGGACGATGCTATTTTGAGAAATGCTTTTCTTGTTAACGTTACCATGTTCGACCACGTAAACTAGGAGTCAGGTCGAGTAGTTAATGAAAATTGTCCGGTGTGACACGGAAACCCGTACTTGGTAGATTGCAATCTGGAAGGAACCGAGCAACATCTCTCAAACGCCCGATTTATGAAAAGTCTGAGCACGGACGTGGTCACCCCCTGATATGCCAGTCATCTATACGATGACTTTCTATTGCATCCCTTTCATATACATACTTACAAAATAAAATTTATCACAAATGTATACCCTTTAATTGAGACTCTTGTTTCAGGGTATGGTAACCTTGCGTCGTACGAAATAAACCTACTGGCAAGGCAAACGGAAAAGGCTGTGAAACTGCAATCAGAACATTGTGCACTATTAGCAGTAAACGTATTTATAGAAACTATTCATGACGTACTATGTTGGATAGATTATCTCCTTGATCGATTCCAAATATGACGTAGAATGAATTCTTGAATATGGCAATTCTGGCTACAATGTATTGAGTTTTAGCAATTTTTTGCAGACTTTATGACCATCTAACACGGACAGACAAACGAAATGCACTGACGAGATAGTCGTTCAAAACAGTTAAATGATGTAAAGTCAAACTGTCTGCCACAAACAGATGACCTCGCATCTGAAGAGGTTAGTTAATTCATTAATTCATTCATTAATTCATTCATTCATTCATTTATTCATTCATTCATTCATTCATTCATTCATTCATTCATTTATCACTATGAGAGTTTAGAATTTTTATTTCATTCCATTCAGCCTATGTAATATGGATATTACAGTACAACCGTATAGTGTGTTATTCTTCTGGAAACAAGTCTTTATAATTTACACCATCGACAGCTAAAGCATCTATGACGTCTTTAATATACTCTTTTGCCAACTGTGGATTTTCTTCAATTATTTCAGCTTCCGCGTTTGCTAATCCCGGGATTTCTTCTGCTTGGCATACAGCTACCATGGCAACAATGGTCAGACACAGGAACATTTTCATTGCTACCACGTTGTTGGTGATGTCTATGTAAATTCAGAAAATACAAACTCAGTAAGTCAGGTTCCTGTTTAACACGTCAGTATTATTGACATTTCTTCTCAGAAATCTAGAGTAGCATGGGAAAATGGCAGACAGCCAGTTCCTTTCACTAAAACTTTTAAAACAATAGTGGAGAATATTGCCACCATTATGCAAATTCATATAAAATCAGTGAGAGTAAACATATCTGAGTACTTATAAGATCCAATGTAATCAAGTCACAAATACAAAATAAGGTTCATCTGAATATGTATCCGCCAATAACTGTATTTGGAAATTTTAACTATATGCGACAAATGGTTGGTAAATGGCAGACGTGGGCCCATAAAATATAACGCTCCATCAGAACAAAGGTAATCAAATCTGGATGCTGGGACGTGAATAAAATTGCTTACCTCGCGAGCGAGAGGCATGAATTTATAAAATGAAACAATATTTACAAAGCAACACTAAAAATCTGAACTGGATGAATTTAATAGCCAATGAATCGTTTGAGGTTTTCGGGGGCCCATGATAATCTCGCTGATTACGTTAGGAAATAATATGTCATCCATAATTAAATTATAGTCACGTGATACAACTACTGCCAGAATGATGTGCGTTTTCAAATAAATGTTTGCTCTGCCATTCCAATATGGCGTAAATAATATTCCCCCGTTAGTCAAATGATTAGGATATTGGATTGGTGTGATTGTTATTTCTATTTTTGCATCGACACGATGTTCTATTATAGTGACTTATTAGTGTCCGGCAGTAGAAAAATTACCTCAATTATTAATCAGAATTAAACACTACAATAGAAACATTATCTTGCTTATGACTAAATAAAACTAGGAACGTAACACATAAAACACTTAAAATACTGTGCTCAATGACCAATTTAGAATTGTTATATGATCTTCATGAATCAGTGTTCAATATTATGTTGTTGAAATTGTGATTCCATCCTATCTAGGAAGTTTGTTGAACATTACAGTTTGATAAATATACATTTACTTAGAATATCGCATATGCTATGCTACACTATACTGATGAATACTCACCGCTGCTCGTATATGCTTTTCTATGTTTAGTCAAGTGATGAGGCTCGTTGACTGCCAGATACCAGTATAATATGAAATGGTGCCGTATAGTGAGTAAATGAGTAAATATACATATTCAGTAATCTTTGACCTGCACATGTCAATCAGGATCTACCTATATTTATAGAAATTAAAATTGTGCATTGCTAAAAATAACAAAACATTTATCATTTGTTTTTTATGTACATGATATATACTAATAATTACATAGTAATGTATACCTTTATATTTTATATTATTTTGCTTTTTATATATTTATTTTAGTATACACGTACACGTATATATGTACTTTCCTTTTATTTGTGGTAAATATGCTGAAAAATAAAATTGCAACAAAACCCTGACATATTATATTTCTCAAACATTTACAGTTAATTCTAAAGTTGAATAAATTTCTCAGAGAGGTAACTTCCTATCATATATCATCTAAGAGAAACTGTGGTGCTGCATAACTGAATTTACATATTTTACTATTCATTCGGCTACTGTTGTATCATATAGAATGTATAAAATGCATTCAACACAGCAGGTCGCTAGATTTGTCGAAAACTGTGTTGTTATAAGTACTTCATTAGACTCTTTTCAATTTATAAACAAGAGCGCACCATGTTCCTAATAATACAATATTCAGTATTTATACATTTGAAGTTTTTTTAACAATGGTGTTAGATGCTCTTGTTATAATAATAAAAAGGGTATCATTATATGATAGCACGACATTCAAAAAATTATATCACCGTAAATTATTAGAACTTCTGCACATAGAGTTACAACAACATATAGATGAACAGTCATTCATCTATATCTTAAAACACGCTGTTTTGCGATCAGGCATGTTTATCAATACTTCTGTTCACCTGATTGAGAAACAAGTTAAACCCTTTCCCATGTTTATTAATAAAAATGAATATTTCTCTTGTCAAGGTATCCATGGTTACAGCTTGCATTGTGCCCATTTCGAAATTGCTTGTGGTTGTGGGTGTGTATTCTACTTGAAGATGTAAATTATTCACATCGTCTGATTGAACAAGCATGTACGAAATGAAAGCGTGAATGGCAAAACAGAAATAGAATTACCGAATTCTCTCAATTTTAATTGACAATTACACATTTTGAATACATTAAATCACACAGTAATACCATCGTAACATTTCCATTTAGACAAACTAAATACTAAAAACAAATCATCAATTTAGTTTTATGAAAAAAACAATCGTTCACTGATAGTTGACGTCCATGAAGAGTTTGTTTTAATCCAGCGAAGCTGTTTCTGTATAACAGCACATTAAAAAAAAATCAGTTAATAACTGTATATTGTTTACATATCACTCAACCTTTTCCCTATCACCTTTAACCTCACCTTATGATGTTTAACTTTTATTAAGATATATACGATAAGTGGGTAAATACATGTCAGAGAGGGGACATTTTGTGAGATGTTTCATTGCGAAGAAGAGCATATTCGATTGCCGGATTTACAATATGGAGCACAAGCTTCAACAACATGGTTTCATAAATGCAGTATTATTTGCTGATATACGAGGGACGTTCAATAAGTAATGACCTTGACCCATTTCCCATAGCAGGAGATTAATGAAACTTGGCACAGTTATAAGTCTTTCTCTACTAAGGAACCACCAAGAGTTATGCATTTCTCCCATCGTTTGATGCAGTTCTGGACGCCGTTTTTGTAGAACATCCCAGGTTGGCCCTCCAACCACGTCGTAACTTCAGAAATCAAGGCTGCATCATCTGGGAAACGCTTTCCTTTCAAAAACAAATTCATGACAGTGAAGATATGAAAGTCAAAAGGTGCAAGGTCAGGAGATTAAGGAGGTTAGGTGGAGGATTTCATAGCCATACGCCCATGCTTCTGATCTGGCGACATGCGAGTTGTGGACCCGAGCGTTGTCCTGCAGGAGGAGGATATCTTTGCTGATCTTGCCCCGCCTCTTGATTTTGATAGCTTCTCTTAATTTCATCAAAAGTGAAGCGTAATAGGCTCCTATAATTGTGGTACTCTTTGCCAGGAAATCTGTCATCACTACTCCGTCCTGGTTCCAGAAGACTGTGAGCATGACCTTGCCGGTAGGGGCTGCACTCTTGCCTTCCTTGGATGTGGTGAGTCCAAGTGCTTCCACTGCATTGACTGGGTTTTGGTCTCTGGGTCATAGTGAGGGACCCAAGTTTCATCCTGTGTAATCAGTCTTTTGAAAAACATTGATTCATCTTCTTGGCACATCTCCAAATTCATTCCGAGCACTCAACCCGTTCTTGCTTCTGGAAAGGTGTGAGCAACCTGGGAATCCATCTGGCAGACACATTATGCATATGCAAATGGTCATGAATGATAGTTTCCACAGACCCTGTACTAATTTTGACCTTTTAGGCTATTTGGCGAACAATAATGCATCGATCTTTCAAAATGGCTGCCTCAACTTGACGGACAGATGCCTCATCAATGGCAGAAGATGGACGATTAGGTCTGGGAGCTGTTCCACAGACTTCCGGTCATGTTTGAATTCACGATGCCAGCGTTTTACAAGGTCATATGATGGGGCATCATCACCATAAGTTGATTTCATTTCATCAAAAGTCTCCTTTGGTGTGCGCGACACTAATCTGGCTCCATTTCACACCTGACTCAGTTCAAACACCTGTAAATCAGAAACCACAATTAGTTCAGGGCTGTATTTTACAACAAAACCAATAGAGATGTGAATCATTACACATGCAAAATGTCATCCAGATCAGACAACTGGAAGTGGGTCAGGGGCATTATTTATTAAATGCCTCTCATATAACAGAACATAGTAAAGCAGCGTCATTGAACTTGGGAATATGAGATATATTATAATTTTTACATTTCTCATTTCAATTTAAAACTTTTCACAGATGCAGATTGGGTACACAGTAAATTTTTTTCATAGTAAACATTGTAATCAAAAATAACAGTTGGAAAATTAAATTTGTGTTTGTAATTGGCTCCATAATTTGATACCTGTACTGGTAAATAAACAGATCTAGCGATCTGTCCCCTTCATGTGTGTTTTATGATCGCTATCAGGGAATGAATGACACCTCAATACCAACCAAAACTCGGTTTCCTGAGTGTATTCATCATTGCCGGACACTATTGTCAAACATGTTAATCAACATTTTTAAAGTTTTAGAAGCTACATGATTTGTCATTATTTTGCTGATAAATATAAGAATGGTAGTTTAATTTGATTGCAGCTTTAGAAGTTTCACATGTCTAATACATTGTTTTTTTGTTTTCTTTCTTTTTTATAAATGTTTTTGTCCCAGGCGACAGTGTCGGACATTGAATGCCACTGTTGTCTCTTCTGACTTTTTTTTGTAAGTGCAAATTGCAAGTGCTAGTGCTGACACATAGTGCATTTTGCCACAGAAGTCATATTTATGTTTGGGACTACATGGCAGGGCTGTGTGGCCATCTCCCTATCAAATGGCAATTTTAATGCGCTATCCTGGCGTCAACCAAGCTCGGTCGAAAACAAGCAACTGCGGAGCTTAACCAAAGTTCCCCAAAAGCCGCATTCGTTAGTGAATGAATCTCGGTCAGTGGAATTGGCCTTCTCATTGAGTCTGTAGCACACTCACCAAGGGTAGGGGTCGACCCTATTGATGTTCAGCCTAAGGTAGGATTCGAACTTGGGTCTACCGATCATGAGTCTGATGTGAAAATCACTATGCTACCAGTGACCAGTTAGTATAATACATTGTTTTCAGTTCAAATCTTATTGCACCGGATTATGAAGGCGGCTCATTTTCAAAATCACCATAACAATACTGAAATTGAGCCTGTGACTAATTTACATAGTTATTTCATGGTTCGTATAATAATGCTTGTGTAAATAATGATTCAAAAGGTTTTATTATTCAAATATGAATAACTATATATAACAATATAATATAAGCGAAGTGTTGGCAAGTACCAACACAATTCAAGTTGTGCACCCACTGCCGAAAAAAACTAGCTGAAGGGACTAGTTTATCTCATTTGCAAATGTTTGCAGTCAATACAAATATTATGAGGCAGTGTTGTAACTATGATTATCATTGTAAATGCTGACGCATTGCAGATGAAATTAAATGTAAAAAAGTATAAGAGTGAGAGTATACTACAGTTAGCCTCATGTGTCAATTGGATTAGATTAGATTACATTAGATTAGCGACACAACGAATTACGTTTATAAATATGATATCATAAAATTGTTCACAGTCCACACCAATATAATTCCTTAACATCTTTGAAATATTAAACTACAAAAATACGACTGCGAGTTTTATCATTCAAATAACATACCCAGTAACCTAACAAGACGTATTTTCATAATGTGCGATTTTACAACTATTTACTTTGCGATAGTTGTTGTATGTCACCCACCAACTGACAGAGAGAAATGTACCCAAGACGGAAATTAAATTTGTCTCTGATTATATCATTGTACTGTTGTGTCTTACTATATACTGAGTAATTAATATTCAGAACTTTATATAGATATTTTTTTAGATATTAACATAACGAATGAATGTACGAGAAGCATGGATGATCAACTCCTGTCTGCTGTTCTTTGTTCCTGTGCAACTACAAACGTATGCATGCACGACAATGCACAATATAATACTTGGTTTTTTAGGCCTATTTATTTAGTAAGTTTTTTATTTGATTCACACATGTTAAATTTGTCGACAGTAATACCATGTAATCCCACACAAAAGAAAACATATGTTTTACACAAAAATGACGTATCTATCAAAATCAAGATTCCTCCAGGCATATTTTATGATCGGAGTCGGTGTAATTTTCTATTAATTCATTAATTATTTTAGATGGTAAATTCACGTTAATATGTTTTACACAAAATGTTTCCTTCTTACATAAAGTCCAGGGGCTTCCCCACAAGTGGATGAGAATGATATCAAACTCGCGACCACAATAAAATGGGGCTTAATCTCCCCTCAAGCAATTATCATGCTTTCATAAAATACAGGTAATATGATATTGTAAGATAATACAAAAAAATACAGTTTCAAATGCAAAAATTGGCAAAATATTATAACCACGACTTTCTTTCTATTCCGGTCCGACTTTTTGATGATAAGTGCAGATAAATGAAAATATGTTTATTATTAATTCTAATACTTCAAATAGTGTTACTGCTGATACTCCAATCCACAGTCCCAGGCGCCACCAATATCAGCAAGCAGATAAATTACCTAAACGATAAACAATAAATACAGAAGCAGAGTCTGTAAAACTATTAATATGCGTACATTTTGTGACGATTTCATACACAGTTGTCTAATATATTTGGACCAATAAGGTCACAGTGTGAGTACATCAGTATTATATTAATTGGTAATTGGTTTGTAGATATTTTGGTTTGACAAATATAATACCATATTAAATAAACGACAACATTTTAAGGTATTATATATGATATTACTTACACCATATGCCTCTTCTTGGGAGATTGTTTCTATATGTAGACTATCAAAATAGACATTAACAAGTGCAATGTTTTCCCCATTGAGAATAATACAAAATATCTCTTTAGAATAATACGAAACATTACATTGAATAGCGCATAGTTCTTACATGATATGAATTTTTCATCTGTTTGTGTTCATCAATAGAACAACATTCACTGCCTTTCAAATCAGCGAGCTATAACCTTTGACTTTTGTCCTTAAATGCACATTTATATAGCTGCCTTGACTTTTATAACTAATGTTTACAAACCAAATTTATTGACTAAGTCCTGAGAGTAAACTGTTAAAAAAATCATCAGCTAACCGAAATTGTCATCTAAGTGTAAGACCGTCGCTGATTGGCTGCTGATCTGGAATGCCAATTTTTAGTTTCAAATACCCCGGCTTAGTGTTCTAGGCTCTTCGTGTAAGTAGGTGTTTGTATGCAAGGGATTTTTCCACACAAAAACGACGAATTCGGCCGAATTTTGTTATCGGTTGGCTTAATATAACCCCAACGGACCATATTTTTGTGAAAGATTGGTATTTTTGTCCTGATTTGTAGTAATCTGAAAAACGCGTTTCACAACTTGTCTCTTTTTTTAGTTTTATGCGCCATTCAAGATGGCGGTCCCCATATACATGTAGTAAATATCGCATTTATTTTATTATATCAGTTGTGCGCCAGCTGACTGTGATTACAACCGCATGTGTATGCATATGCAACGCTTTATGAAATTGAAAATACGTAATGTTATTTCGATTAAATGCATATACTTGAGAGTGCGTAATGCATGTATAGTGTACAAATTGCTTACGTACTCATATTATTAATTTAGATAATGAGTTCTGGTGTACCTCAGATCATTTTGCTATTTGTATGTGACTATACAACTAAACATACATTGTTCTTCATGTCTTAACTTAATGTTGGTTCCGATGCAATTAATAGCTACGATACGCCTCATATATACTTTTTAACTTTCATTTGAAAGTGTTCGTTTGTCCTTTTTTGTTTTGTGTTTATTAAGGTATTATAATATATATATTTTTTTGCAACTATGGTTATAATGTAACAATTGGCACAATTGGAATATGAAATAATTTCTGCTGTATTTTAAGAACTAATCAAACTAAATTATATAGCAATGATTTTCAAATGAACTTTCTGGTCTGTACACATCAACAATATGTGAATTATATTATAAGTCTTGGTATTCAATTCGGATTTTGCATCACTGTATTTGTAAAATAGATTTCTGTCCCATCATTGTTAACAATTTCAAATTATTATAATAGTTTCAAGTTGTGAATGTTATTTTTAAATATATGTATAATATGTGCGATTTTAAAATAGATTGCAAGATATTAACGACCTTATGTATTTTCGCAAAGAGTTCTGTAACCCCTTAAAACTTACGTCGATAAACATGACATTTATTGCATAGGACATGTACAGTACCTTGCATCAGATTTCGTATTAATGGACCGGGTTTTTTCATTCATTGAATACAGCTGCTGTACTAGACGTTCCTGTTGGAGGTGAAGGGAATTCAGCGATTAACGTTAGTTATATTGTAAGTAATATATCAGTTGTTTGACACATAATTCTAACACAGTATACAAAACAATACTGTTAATATATATATATATATATATATATATATATATATATATATATATATATATATATATATATGTACAGAATCATTTCAATCATAATTGGCGGTTATTGGTGCATATAACATTCGATCAGTTTTTTGTAGCAGATTCAATAAGATGACTAATATAACCATGTCAATAGGTAAAACGTTTAAAAATACTCAAGAAAGTGTCGCATAATAATTGCAGTTCACAAAACAATGGATTGTATGCACTTACTTGATATCGTTCACTGCAGAAATGTCCAGGAATATTGAAATTGGTGTTAGGTAACTAACACATATATCAGTCTACATATACATTTACATTTCTGATTATTTACATTTCTGATTATTATTAATACATATATGCGCGTACAATTTATTTTTGAAATTTGATATACTTAATTGTTTTTCTATTTACTAAATTGGTCAATTATTTACAGATTAATCCGTATTTATTTTGAGAGGTATTAAAGTCAGGAGCTTTAACTCGATATTTGTGTGCATGTGTATTTCATTTCCAGTACTATTGTCTTGTCTACCCCATACTAGCAGTGACAGAACCCGCTGTCCAGTGTGAGTTCTGTGGATGGCCCTCTCAATTGCGATAAGCAGGCCTTACACTGTGACACAATAATTGAATCAATGAATGAAGAAGGTGCAAAATACTTTATATTTAAATAGTTGCAGCCGCAGGCCTTGAAATTATACAATGGATAATTATATACGACATCCAAAAATGTAAAGGTATCTTTAGGGCAGAGATGTAACAATTACTTGCAAGCTTTCTAGGGAAGTAGTCTAGAAATTTCAGGTACATACAGAATTAATATATAGTTGTTTATCTCTAGTTAAGTATATCTACGTGAAACTGTGTGTACTTGTGGTTTCATCTCACCATTGAGCTAGAAAGGGAAGGAGCGAGGACACTATGTAAGCATGTTTTAAACTGTTTACGTAGCTTTGTTTTAGGTGGAATCAATCCTATTGAAATAAGCCTTTCATATCATGATTGAGACCGCTTATTTACTTATGATAATTGCTGCGTTTCAAGATATTGCTGAACGGGAAAATATTTTTCGTCCATAAAAACGAATATGCAGAAAAAATAACAAAGTATACATGTACGTGTTTTCTTCCAAATGACGTCAAAGGTCGAAGTGACCTTTGGCACCGGAAACAACACAGTCCTGGATACATTCTCAGCGAAGTCACGGTCGTGTACCTGTATTGTATGCGGAAAAGAACTTAATACTCAAAGCTAAATATTTTTTCTCCCGACGATTCCTCTGTTACGTTCAGACGCTAGTACTCGACTCGTATAACAAATAAAACGCCCGAACGCAAGCAGTGTGCAAGATAGAACGGTAGTATATTTTCAATGCCCTATTCAAATGTCACATAACTTTGTGTGCTACAACACACCTCAAACAAAAATGCTAGCAGTAACATACAAACAATATATACTTCCGTTTAACAATGGAAAAAAGAACAGTCAAAAGTAACAATACTTATCAAATCAAAGAGTTCATTCTGTCACTCTGTCGTCTTCGTACTTTTATCGCGACTCCCAGGTGGTGTCAATCTTCATTCTTTCATCTCCCGTCGAAGCATACCACGTTTCAGCTCCCACGTTGACCTCTTGTAGCTTCCTCTAACACGTCGCTGGAACGAACACACAAACCAGACCGGACAGCTACCAATGTTCAAGAACAGACCCCATTTCCTTATAAACTGATAAACCAGTCAGTGATACTGGTAAAAATTATAGTGCTATCAGTTACCGTCTATTTGCAGTCTTCTTCCCGTCAACGTAAAACAAAAGGCTTTTATAGCCAAAACAGACAGTACAAATAAATCTGCAAAACAGGAATAAATTGACAAAAGAACACAACATAAAGCGACCGAAGACAATATGACGTTTCAACGAAACCCTAACTACAAATTACACAAATAATATATACATAAAATATGCTCAGACGTAACACCTTCAAAGTCACTGGCATCAACCATCAAGCAGAAAGGTTTGTCAAAATTTGGGGCCACCAACACCGGAGAGCTCATAAGAAGTAGCTTAATTTTATCGAATGCTGCCTGACACTCAGAAGTCCAGAAAAACTTAACATTCTTCTTGAGCAACTCAGTCAACGGTGCGGAAACCGCCGAAAAATTGGGACAAAACTTTTGATAATATCCAGCCATCCCCAAATATCTCTTAATCCCTTTTTGATTCTCTGGCACTGCATAATCTGCTATAGCCTTCACTTTATCCAGGACAGGGCTAACTTGTCCACACCCAATCTCATGACCCAGATATACAACTTTTGCTCGACAAAAATCGCTCTTATGCAAATTGACCGTCAACCGAGCACTAGAGCAACTTTGAAAGAAAGCTCGTATTCTAGCCAAATGTTCAGCCCACTCAACACTCACAACAAGAACATCGTCAATATAAGCATAAACCCCCTCTAAACCCGCAATAACACGGTTTAGTAACCGCTGAAAGGACGCTGGGGAGTTCTTCATTCCGAAAGGAGCGACTTTATATTGATACAAGTTGTCTGGAGTAACAAACGCAGAGATTTCTTTAGCTCTGGTTGATAAGGGAATTTGCCAAAAACCCTTGAGCAAATCGAAAATATTTAGAATTGTCCACCCGATCAATACAATCATCGATACGCGGGATGGGGAAAGAATCTGTTTTAGTGACCTCATTCACCTTTCTATAATCAGTACAAAACCTAACTGAACTGTCTGGCTTTGGCACCAATAAACATGGCGAACTCCAACCACTATTAGACAACTCAATAATATCATTATCTAACATATAAGCTACTTCCTGTCTCATTAACTCCAACTTAGCTGGGCTCACTCTATAATGGTGCTGTCGGATAGGTCTCACCCCCTCCTCTAACACTACATCATGTTCAACCAGATTGGTTCGTCCTGGAGCATCTGGGAATAAAATCCTAAATTCAAGAATTAAACTCTTAAGCTCTATCATGATAGATAAAGGAAGATGATGCAACTTCTTATTTAAGTTAGCCAACACCTGTGAATTTTTTAACCTAACATGCAAATCAAGAACTTCCTCACCTGGTTCCAAAGCAACTGCAGGCGCACAAACAACTGCTTGCTGTTTATCCACATCTCTCTGTGAATATAATTTCAACATGTTAACATGACACAATTGTTTAGATTTGCGCCGCTCAGGGGTAGCGACCACATAATTCAAATCGTTGATCCTCTCAACAACCAGAAAAGGACCATAATATCTGGCATGGAGGGACGAACATACAGCAGGAAACAAGGCCAGAACTTAATCTCCTACCTCAAAAAATCTCTTCTTAACCTTCTTATCATACCAAGACTTCATACCGCACTGTACAACCTTCAAATTATCTCTAGCCATATCAAAAGCTTGATGTAACCTAGTCTTAAACTCAGACACATAACTTAAAAGATTAGTAGGGGTTTTATCCTCGAGCAACCTTTCTTTAAGTAACTTTAAAGGGCCTCGAACAACATGACCAAATACTAAGTCAAAGGGGCTAAAGCCCAGCGACTCTTGCACAACCTCACGCACTGCGAACAACAGAAAAGGAACCCCCTCATCCCATCCGTGTGAATGTTCCAAACAGTACGCTTGCAACATTGACTTCAACGTCTGATGAAAATGTCCAAGCATCCCCTGACTCTCTGGATGATACGCACTAGAAATACAGTGTGTAATACCCAAACGTTGGAACACCTGTCTAAATACAGCAGACATGAAATTAGTTCCCTGATCCGAATGTACAAACCTAGGTAGACCGAAAGTTGTAAAGAACTTAACCAGTGCTCTAACAATATTGTGAGTGATATTTTTTCTCAGAGGAATAGCCTCCGGAAAACGAGTAGAAGCACACATACTGGTAAGCAAATACTGGTTACCCGACCTAGTTTTAGGCAGTGGACCCACACAATCAATAACTACCCGAGAAAATGACTCCTCAAAAGCAGGTATAGGGTATAAGGGAGCCTTAGATATAACCTGATTTGGCTTCCCAACCACCTGACACAGGTGACAGGTTTTACAATGTTTTACCACATTTCGTCTCATTTTGGGCCAAAAAAAATTTCGTTTTATTCAATCAAGGGTTTTCGTGACCCCCAAATGACCCGACAACTTATGATCATGTGCGAGTGCAAGGATTTCAGCACGATATGATTCGGGCACAACAATTTGATTTATCACTAACCAACTATCACCAACCCGAGCGTCGGACGGCCTCCATTTTGTCATAAGGATACCCGACCTCTTATAATAACCACTAGGCTCAGCCTCTATCTCAGTTTCATCCAGAACTTGTGTCATCAAATGAAGGATCTCCGTATCTTTACTCTGTTCTTCAAGCAACCTACTTCGACTTAACGGAAAGAAAAACGGCTCTGACTTCTCAGTGCCTGTAACTATAATATCATTAAACGGATCATCCTTCACTTTACAACTCTGAGACCGTGTAACCACACCAGCAAGGGAAGACTCTTCCATCCAACCAATGCCCCCCCCCGCCAAAAAGGTGTCCGACAAATCGACACCCTGTCATCAATAACCTCGCCACGCCCGCCAGCACAAACCCCAGAGGGCCCCACAGCACAGGCAGAAAAAAACTCCTGGGAACTCACCAATGAACCGCTCGGTACTAGACTCAAAACTCGGCGTCTTGACAACACACAGCTCCGGCACCACTTTACTACCAGCCAAGTCGTTACAAAGCAACATGGCAACGCCTTTAACCGGTAAAACACTTCTCACACCCACAACAACCAAGCCTGTAACCAACTCAGACTGTAAATGCACTTGGTGCAATGTAGTAGAGGTTACACCCCACTCCACCCCACTAATAAGCACGTTTGCACCAACATAAGAATCTCCAGAAAATGGCAGTACAGCCTCAGAAATTAAACTCTGAGACGCCCCTGTGTCACGTAAAATCTTAATCGACTGCTTCACAGTAGTACCAACCAAAGACACAAACCCATCAGTAACAAACGGACCATACTGACCGGGAACCTCTTCATCAAACCCAAATCCATCATCAACACCGTTGAAAGACACTGGGAAATTTTAACGTTTCAATTTATAGCACTTAGAAATGTGATGACCGGGCGTTTTACAATAAGCACAAGACACACCAGGAGCTGACTTCCCTCAGCCCCAAAACTGTCGGCTGGCTTACCCCCTTTTTTATGAGTCAATTTGGGTTGTAATTTAACCCCAAAATCTTTGTGAGTAAGCGAATACTCATCAGCCAAAACCGACGCCTGACGTAATTTAGTCACCTTTTGTTCGTTTAAATACGTCTTCAAGCTTCCCGGTATACATTGTTTGAACGCCTCCACCTCCATCATAATTGTCCTGAACCTTGGTGGACGAACACCACCTGTCAAACAGAGACTCTTCCTCACGAGCATATTCAACATAAGTTTGATTCTCACGTTTCTGACAATTACGAAACTTCAAACGATATGCCTCTGGCACCAATTCATAGGCGTCCAGGACGCATTGTTTAACATACTCGTACTCAACGCTCTGATCGACAGTGAGACGGGTATGACAGTGAGTCATACCACTTTTCCGTTTCCATTATTTGTCTAGATGATGTCACACTTGGCTAAGTAAAAGATTTCGTTTTTACATGGAGGAAAAATAGGTGGTTTTTAATTATTATTGGTGGTTGTATATGGATTATTTTTCAGGTCATTGAGTGTAGAGCAAGAAAATGTACAATTCATGACGATATTCTAGCAACTTTGTTAAATTTTTTACAGTAAATCGTTTATTTTTAAAACACAAGTTGTTGCCTATCCGTGATAAATTTTATTAATTTTAACATTTATGTGATGAGAAATTTTCGCATGTTAGTGACGTTACGGTTCAACATGGACTTCTATTTTTATTGTAGTCTAACAGGAAATGTATCAGTTATACAACAGTTACTTTTGTGAGCACCAAGGCAAAACATCATGTAGTGTACTTCACAATTGAATATTTCATTTCACAGTAATTATATATTTTATGATAGCTACTTTATTTTGTTTTTAAAAGTAAATTGATAACATGAAAATAAAAATTCCTATTCCATATAGCAATTTGATATAGCTGATATAGACTCTGAACGTACTGTAAAGGATTAATTATTCACTGGGTTTTAATTTTGCTTATTTCGCTGACTGGTAATGCGCTAAATTAAAACCCAGTGAACATTAGTCATTTTACAGTATACGGATATTCATGAACTTAACCAACAGTAGATTAAACCCTGTTAATCTTGTTATGAGATTAAGATAAATGAAGTGGTCAATATCTAATGAGCCAATAAACTATAACTATCATAGAAAGGCAAATACAACAGGGTCCTCTTTCCTTCACTTTCTACCTCCATGATCTTACAGAGATGTCATTCAAAATAATTGAAAATATGTTCTGATTCTTTTACTCAGTGTGTCCAGGCCAATACAAATGTGCTGCTGGTATATTTGCGAATCAAAAAACACTACCTGAAGTTTACCACTCAATACAAAATTTGACAAATTTAGTGATTGTAGTGGTGGAGATGACGAAGAGAACTGTAATTATGGTAAGTAACAGTACTATTTGGCTTTATCTGCATGGTTCTTACACAGATAACTGAATTACTTTTCCGAGTGGTGTACAGAGCTATAAAAAACGAATTCAAGTATCCTTCCATTAGCCGGATTTTGCAGTTTTCTTCTATCGTCAAAGTTCTGAATCACAGTCTCATACGCTGCACCAATTCACAAAATGTTTCATTTGAATTGTTAGTTTAGACACTTAATTATTACTTAATCAAGCTGATCACGTGGTCACATTTATTATTTGCAAATATAATTCCCAGAATTCTATCGTAGATACATATTTAATGGTTCGTCATAATGTGAGTCTAAAAACCTCTGTGACGTGGTACCCAGCTTTAATTATAGTTATGAAGTTGTGGGAATTACCGACTATTTATAGAGATTTCCTCCCTTTGCGGGGGGTGAAAATGTTTTTTGCACATCTTTTAAGACTTGCTGACAATTAGCTATATCCAGCCGATGACTCGGGGCACCCAATAATATTCAGCTTTCAAACAATATTACGCCCATCTGTTAAAGAAAGTATGGTTCTCATGACCACTGCTGCTCTCGTGAAGGCTTGGCAGGTCTATCATAATTATATCACTTCCACTTTCGGTCAAAGCTCTGTACATTTCGGCTCATGGCCCGGCATTAGGCTGCCGACTATGGTGTCTGTTTTGTATATCATGGCGAGATATTATTCTGCACAAACATCATTATGTAGTGATTGGTATAAATTATTTTGCCATCCCGGCTACTTGTTGTCGATCCTGAGAGGTGCGTATCTTATAAACTTAGAGGTACTCAAGTTTTCCCAACCAAAATAGACGTGGTATATTGAGGCGTTTCAAATCTGTTCGTTGCACTTCAAAGCACAGTGTCTTTTCGTTTGCTTGCAACTAGTCTACAATTCAATAGCAGCTTAGGGTTAGACTTGTTTCCGCCTCGAATTTCGGATCCAAGCAGGCGTTAGAACTTAAACACTAAAATGCATCTAGCCCGTTTCTGGTCTGTTTTTACTTTTTGCTTGTCGCATAATTATATTTTGTATGGTTCCCTCATGTGAAGTACTAATGTTTCAATCCTGGCTAATGCACATGTACCCACAGTACATGTCAGGAGTTACGAGAAACATTTTGCCTTTCAATTTCATTTCACCACGTCATCAAATATATATTTTAATTTCCCTTGACATGCATTAGTTATTAAATAATTTATGCGAAATATCATCTTATTCAGCAACAATATTGTGTTGCCAATTCAAACGGGAGGGACAGTAGTATCTGCTGGGCCTGTATTAAGCAAATATAAAACTAATGTTACATATGAACGGAACAAGTAAATTCCATGTTCGCGTCATACAATAACGTTTCTCTTATCTTGGTTAAAAATTAATTTTAAAAATCCAGTATAATGTATTTAATTAAACAAAACAATTATCATTACGCAATTACGTTATAGATCGACGTTTGTCGAGTAAATTATGATTTATAATAGCAGTATGTTACGTTTAAGAGAACATAACACAGAAGTGGAATAATTTTTCTCATTTTAAATTTGTCAATATTTTAAAATTAACAGATGGCATTGGAGACAAGATATCGACATGAGCCATTTCACTTTTGCTCACGCATTTCATAAACAAATCAACAAGACATATATAAAACATAGTTCCAATATACAGAACATTCGAATTGGTGCATTCCATGTGTATTTCATAATGTAGCCACATTGAAGCTGATTTTCCAACCTGTAAACAATGTTTAAGGCAACAAACTTTGGAAGTTATCAATGTAATTATAGCTTTTCTTCAATAAGTTAAATAAAAATATCGTTTCATCTTAGTATTAGACAGAGTAATAATTATACTAATTATACTACCAATTCACATATTTATCGTATAAAACCTCCGACATATAGAATAAATGAAATTATGCATTACTACACTGAAACGAATTTATAATTGGGTATAATATAAGAGTAATGTATGTAGACAATGAGTGAGTTTTGTTTTGTATTCATCGCCTTAGATGCATTCCACAGCATCGATCCATTTTCCGATGTACAATGGTTTGAACAGTTTCTGGATCTTACAAATGATATGAAAATATTCAACGACTTCAAAGAGATTTATTATGCCAACGTATCAACTAACATGATTCCTAATATAGATCCAGTGTCCATAAGACACGTCACGTACATCTAATCCGGCACTTGACATTCAGAACGTAACCCACATATCAGATGACGACATAGCTAAATATGAACATCGGAAGGACGATATGATATTAAAATGCCAATATCAGAACCACAAATGTCAAACCAGGTAACACAATATTTATGAACAATAACTGAAGAATTAATTAATGAAGAATAAATGCACTAGAACTATTCCCCATAATCCTTTAACATAAACATTATTAAATTACGTGAATACATTTGTTACATTCACATGAACAGTATAATTTATGGATTACGTTAATTCCACAAAACATATTTTACAATATGTATTATAGTTTTACCAATGCACGTTATACTACCCATTGCTATTTTGTAGATAGTTGAGGTTTTGGAAATACCTGTTATACCTGCCGTTAGCATGTCGTAGGTAATTTGTTGATATTAGAAAAAGATGCACATAATGAATGATAACGAATTTTTACATCATGGAAAAAAGTAACAAATTTTCGAAAGCCGTAGGTCAACTGTAACACATATATTCTAAATTATAATTATTGTGTGAAAAACTAACCTATACTGCTTATATTTACAGTGATATTACAAAATTTCAAGATAATAAATATGGAAATTGTTTTACATTTAATCCATCAACAGAAGACAGACAATTATTTGAGACATCTAAAACTGGTAGACGATACGGTAGTAAAATGCCTTTTGTCAATATTATACTTCATATGACTATATTGTTGTCAGATTTATAATCGTAAGAGATCAGAATTATCTATGATACTTATACATATTTTTATGAAATAAAATGATAATGTTCCGTACAAGATTCCGCATCATGCGTTGAAACGTAAAAAGGACAAACAGAGGTCGTACCGGGTAAAACATCGCGTGGGATTTTTCGGATATTTCTGTGCCTAACAATGTGCTAATGATAGTCAATTATTATGAAGTAGATGTATTTTAACTACATATTCACATGTGAGTGTGTTATGCAATGCGCTAGATCTCACAGTAAACGAAAAATTATCTATTGATATTGATTATATTTTACCAGGATTGACACTGATCCTCTTTGTGGAACAGTCAGCATTGTTCACTGAGGAAGTCGGATTTGTGTTATCTGTACATAATCCTCACCCCCATTCCTTTCCTGGAGACGATGCACTTGGCATTGTTACTGGTTATGAAACATCTATTGCACTTTCATGGTAGGATATGATTAGTCAGTTTCATTCTGCACACATCACATATAGTTTGTTTAGCCTATACAAGCAATCTCATAAATTATACCTATTTTGTGTGAACAATATTTTTCCCGTAATAGAGTGAAACTAAGAAACTACAAAAACCTTGGGATAACTGTACACAGGACGAGAGGACACCTCACGATCATTATCCATACTCACTATTGGTATGTTTATGAAGTGTTATCTGCAATTACAAATGAGGCAATTAATAGCTATGGTATATTTAACTGCCGCATATTAAACACAATTGCTATCATTATCATTATACAATTATCGCATATTCTACTTAAAGTATGAATGATTATAGCCCAGCAGAGAATGCATGTTACTACATAATAAACATAAATTGCCAAACAATATGGAATAGTAATGAAGTAATAGAACTCGGCTACCGTAAATAATACATGTGACCACGTCTTTGTTGGAGGAACTGGTAAGGCTGTTTTGAAATGGTATAAACGATTTTTGACAAATATTTCCTGAGCTTCGATTATACGCGCCTATTAATATTAACGCAAGGAAAATCTAGTAAAATTGACAATTCCAAATGTTTAGACCAAAATATTGGAATGTACGTTTACAATACTATATTAATCTTGGTACATGGTTTTGTTAATGAACTAGTGTCAAATGGCCAATGTAGTTTGCAAGCAGTATGGTATTAGTTAGAATATTTGACAGGTAGGGTGACCCGGCGTTACTTTATGATGAGAAGCACAAGCTTCAAATGTTTTATTCAGATTTGTGTTCATATTTCGGCAATTCATAACTTTTTCAAATAAAGATTACGCTTCTAATACTGTTTTTAGAAAAAAATCCCAGAACTACTATTTACAATTATTATTCTCTTGAAGTACATTTTGAAATAATTTCCGTGCTCCGAATGTTTCGAAATGGCATGACGAAAACCAACGTGTCTGTGGCGCAAAATGTTCAAGAAATGACAATGCTATGCATTGCACGTGCTTCGTATAAAGGATTTTTGTTCACTGAAAAAAAAAACTCTAATTACAAATGAAATCACCAAACTCACTTTACTTAATGCAATAATTTAAATCTATTGCTAGTAACAACATCCGATGTTTTCCAGATTTTTTTTAATACGTAAACAATTAAAATACTATGGCGTTAATTCTTTATGTTGGTTTTGTACATAGTTTTTCCATTATCGTGTTACGAACACTAGCGTTGAGAGAAGGAGACTTCGTATGGCTGGATGACATCACTTACACGTAGAGGTGCCAGATTCGACCAAAATGAATACACATAAGTTCATTACAAATTGTCCAGCTTTATTCACACAAGTAGTCAGCCGAGCTAATTTCTCGCTGTACCACTCCCTCATTCTCCTCCCCCTTACCAAAGTTTACAAACTCTATATTAAAAGGTGAAATATCTAAGGCGTGGCGGAGTAACCATGCGACCAGCCAATTGCTGCAGTCGTTGGCACGATCAGGCATGTGAGATAGAGTGTTTACAGATGGTGTTACAAGACAAGTGTGGATGTGTTGATGCAATATCAATCAGTGGATTTGAAAAGTGCAGCATTCTGAACAAAACGCAAGGCATGTCATTTATATAAACGTTGAACTGTCGAAAATATAATATCACTGTGGAATGATAGTTTAATTTACTGTGAACGTGAAATTAGTGTTTGATAGAATGACATTGTCAAAACATGCTCTATCAAATGATAGTAAAATTACATTAACTGATGTAAATATTGACCTTTAATTTCCGTATATCAGACATGTGCCACCAAATGATGAACTATTTACACGAGAATGGCAAATTAGGTTGTGAATGTCGTGAGCCTTGCAGGTACTTTATTTCAGTTTACTGTCTAAAATAACGACAGATAGCCAGTATATATGCAGATAACAATGAATTTCTCTATAAAAATTATACGAAATTATCACTACTCCATTGTAGATGTATAAGGCATAGTATGTTCTGTTTCTATTGATGAAGGGTTGTACCATAAATGATTAATTCAACAATCTATATTCAACATTATGCTTTAAATATTCTGCTTGGGTTTCCTTTATTTTTAATTTAAGTTGTTTTATATGATCATAAAAACCCAATATCATACCGGTCACTGGTAGCATAGTGGTTGTCACTTCAGACTCATGATCGGTAGACCAAAGTTCAAATCCTACCTTAGGCTGAATATCAAGGATAGACCCCTACCCTGGGTGAGTGTGCCACAGACTCAATGATAAGGCCAATTCCACTGGCCGAGATTCATTCACTAACGAATGTGACTTTGGGGGAACCTTGGCTAAGGTCCGCAGGTGCTTGTGTTCGACCGAGCCTGGTTGACCTCAGGATAGCGCATTAAAATTGACATTTCACAGAGAAATGGCCACACTTCCCTGTCATGTAGTCCCAAACATGAATATGACTTCTGTGGCAAAAATGCACTATGTGTCAGCACTAGCACTTGCAATTTGCACATACAAAAAAAAGTCAGGAGAAACAACAGTGACACTCAATGTCCAGAACTGTCGCCTGGCACAAAAATATTTAAAAAAAAAAACAAAAAAAAAAAACCCAATGTTATTTATTGAACATCCCAGTTTAAAATATAAGTCACCTGACAAATCATTTAATTCTTCATAAATTATTACATGTCACCCTTTCCTCTGAGTACAATTTGAGCTAATGTCTGCTAAATAAATACTAAGTACCATTCTGCTACTTGTGATTTCATTTCGTTGTTATTTCATTTACAGTCGATATAGCTACAGGACGTCTATGTCTCAGGCGATTTGGCCATCTACGGATTACACTGTAAGTAATTGACCAATTTAGTAATTAGAAAAACAATTAAGTATATAAGTACGAATGCTAAGACTTATAATATTTTTGCATTCAAATAACATAATGTTGATGTGTATAGACCAGAAAGTTCATTTGAAAATCCTTGCCATATCATTTAGTTTGATTAGTTCTTAAAATACAGCAGAAATTATTTCATATTCCGATTGTGCCATAGTTGCAAACGAAAAATAAAAAAATATATTCTAATACCTTAATAAACACAATACAAAAATGAATAAACAAACACTTTCAAATGCAAGTTAAAAAGTATATATGAGACGTATTGTAGCTATTAATTGCATCGGAACCACCATTAAGTTAAGTTTTGTACATACAAATAATACAGTACTTATGTGACTAAAATGACGTGCTAACGTGGGTTTTCTTGAAAAACAATGTATCGACTTGTACTTGTTTTTAGTTGCAGAGCGACGTACAGAATCGGACATACAGCCTTGTCCTTATATTTTGTTTCGTCTGCTGGTTTGATGTTACTTCTCAAAATTTTAGTTCCTGTGTCACAACCTCCATCAATGCATGCACCAATGCACACTAATTCGCCATGTAAATTAGCAAAGCATTGCATGAGCAACAAACAGATATGTTTAGTTTTATAGTCACATACAAATAGCAAAGATGAACTGAGGTACACCAGAACTCATTATCTAAATTATTCATATTAATACGTACACTGCTTACGTATTAATATGAATAATTTAGATAATGAGTTCTGGTGTACCCTATACATGCATTACGCACTCTCAAGTATATGCATTTAATCGAAATAACATTATGTATTTTCAATTTCATAAAGCGTTGCATATGCGGTTGTAATATAAAGAACACATCAACATAGCTGATGATTTTTTTAACAGTTTTCTCTCAGGACTCAATTAATTTGGTTTGTAAACAGTATATAGAAAAGTCAGGGCAGCTATATAAATGTGCATTTAAGGACAAAAGTCAAAGGTTATAGCGCGCTGTTTTGAAAGGCAGTGCATATTTTACTATTCATGGACGCAAACAGATGAAAAATTCATATCATGATAAGAATTATGCGCCATTCAATGTAATATTTTGTATTATTCTAAAGAGATATTTTGTATTATTCTCAATAGGGAAAACATTGCACTTGTTAATGTCTATTTTGATAGTCTACATATATAAACAATCTCTGAAGAAGAGGCATATGGTGTACGTAATATCATATATAATTCCTTAAAATGTTGTCGTTTATTTAATATGGTATAATTTTGGTCAAACCAAAATATCCACAAACTATTTACCAATGAATAAAAAACTAATATACTTACACTGTGACCATATTGGTCCAAATATATTAGACAACTTTGTATGAAATCGTCAAATAATGTATACAGTTTAATGGTTTTATAGAGTATCCTTCTGTATTTATCGTTTGTCGTTTAGGTTTTTGATCTGCTTGCTGATATTGGTGGCGCCCTGGAACTGTGGATTGAAGTATCAGCAGTGACACTGTTTGAAGTATTAGAATTAATATTAAACATATTTTCAATTATCTGCACTTAGTATCAAAAAGTCGGACCGGAATAGATACAATTTAATCGTGGAAAGTCGTGGCTATAATATTTTGCCAATTTTTGCATTTGATACTGCACTTCGTTGCACTATTTTACAATTTCATATTACCTGTATCTTATGAAAGCTTGATAATTGCTTAAGTGGCTATTTCATGTTAATGTTAGATAATTTATTCTTGTCTTGCATCTCATAGTTTTCATTATTTTTTATAGTTATCATATGTGTTTTGCAATATTGTATATTATCATATGATAAGGTAAATATATGGCAATTAGTGTCCAATAACGTTATGTTTGCCATGGAATATCACACCCGATTGGAATATCGCATAATAATTGTAGCAATATTCCGTGTCGGAACTGGAACTATAGCCGGTACTATGTTCAATAGTGTCTTGAAACCAAAACAAACAACTGAAATACGCCGCGGATCACAGTGTTACTATGTTATGAATTGAATTTGGAATTTTGAATCAAACCGTTTCTAGTGACGATAATTAAATTAATGGTCGAGTTAAGCCCCATTTTATTGCGGTCGCCAGTTAGATGTCACCTACATCCTCATCCACTTGTTGGGAAACCCTAGACTTTATGTAAGAGGGGTATATTTTGTGTAAAACATATTAACGTAAATTCCACACCGACAATCACTGGATCAATTAAAAAATGACACCGACATCGATCATAAAATTCGCCTAAGAAAATCTGGATTTCAATTGATCAAGGTGTCCCTCATTTAAATATTAGCGTACTTAATAGAGCAAAATAGTATGTTTTATCACAGTGAAGAAAATGTAAACATCATTTCCTTAGGAAAGGCTGTATCTGTATCTGTAACAAAATACATAATATCTCTTTAAGTATATTAATTTGATAGTGATTGACGAAATGTATTTTTCACAATTCTTAACAATTTGGACTTTTGGCAGTTTTCTCTTCAACCTGTTGCCCTATACATTTATAAGCTGACGAAAATGGATCCGTTAACAATGCAATCGTACCGAATCACAATAGTCTGTTCTTTTCTTCTGTTTTATATAATATATAATAATAATATTTGGCTGATCGTGGATATCGCACCAAAAGGTCAGTTCCTATGTGACATATGTCGGTGGTTGATTTTTTGTTTGTTTTTTTTTCCAAAAGTTTCCTTGTGTGAACAAAAATCAATATTCTATAGCCTTTCCAACTGTAATGTTGGTACTATATTAATTATTCCCAAAATTTAAAATCACAATAATTGTTCGACGTAATTTTAGTGTTTTTATAATGTATTTTTATTTACTTTGCTGTATTGTAACGTAAATATACACTTGTTCACTTAAGGGCACAGTCCAATAATTATTTGCTCTTGTGCCGTCCTTTTATTCATATGTGTTTTTTTTTGTTTATTTGGATTAAAACATTAAAAGGTTCGTGAGAATGAAATATTGTTCAAATGATCGGAATTACTAATCTCTAAGTAATGCTGAACACATTGTGCAAATCGTATTTCAGATCCTCGTGCGTAAAGTTGATTTCTTGTTCCACTTTTTTCTCATCGTGTTAATTTACAGCACATGAGTAGGTGTTCTTTAGCACACTTCTAGTACATATAATCAACAATAATGTCGTATAATTATTTTGAGAGTGAATTTAAGTTCAAGAAATGTTTTAGACAACTCTCCAGATGTCATGTACTTTCAGAGGTCGTGAATACAAAAAACAAATTATCGTGCATACGTTCTCCATTATATCTTGCCTTTTGAACCAAATTTAAACAAAATCTGTAAAAGCATATCTTTAAAAAATGGTAGAAAATATGTAAAAAAATCAAAATGGCAACAATCGGCGGAATGTGTGTGAATCACGAACAAAAAATTACGTGCACCTGGAACCCAATATGTATGATCATCACACCAAGTTTGATCAAATTCATCTTAGCCCTTACTGAGAAACAGCTGCCAACATGTAATTATGGTGGTTTACCGTTTATTCTTAAAAATTTACTGTTGGCCGGTCGAATTGAATAGAATCACACGAAAATCGTGCTTACATATCTTTATTTATACAATCTATGTTGTCAAATTAAATAGACCAATAAAAGTGTGTGTGTGAGAAAAGCGGAAAATATGTAAAAAAACAAAATGGCCGCCAGTCGGTGAAATTTGTTCGCAAAAACAAAAAGTGCCGTGCCTCTGTCACCTAATATGAATGATCATCCACAGTCTCTCTATCTCTGGTCTGTAAACGCTACGCAGTATATTGTCTCAGGGCTGGTTGCGGGTGAATAAACCGTTCACACCTTGGTGAAAACATTTTGGAAACGTCTTTCTAATGTGTTGTGGGCAAAAACATCTCTGAAATGTTCCACTAAAATTGTTTTCATAATATACAATCCTTGCAATTATGAAGAATATAAACAGTTTAATTGTTTTTTTAAAGTGGGAACAAGCTTATAAACACTTTTTTAACACAAAACCGTACAAATGTTTTATTTCAAAATAGTAGTGTTGGAAAATAACTTAATGTGTTTAACTATAAATCACCTAAAGTGACTTTAAAGTGGGACAAAGATGTGTCATATTTAAAACATCCAAATTTACAGTGTAGTAGCCTGTCATCACGAAATGACCTCAATAAACACGTAATTAAGTATTGTCATTTTATTGTATCTTAAGTGCATGTATATTTGTACACGTTTCACAGTTTTGTAATGAAAGTATTTGTATTATGTTATTGTACTTAGACACGCGGAAAACATACATATGAGTACAACTTTTGTTCATGCACGCCAATATATTTTAAGCCAGAACTTTACCGACATGCAAAAGACATTTATAAAATATACAGAGTCACATTAGGTCTAGACGTAAATGTTTCTGGAATATATTACAATGATTATTTTACAATAATTAACAATACTCATACAATAAAATAATAACAAAAGTGTTTAATAGCTTCACAGGGCAGGCATTCCAGCACACCCGTGCAATACACACAAACGTATATTGAAGACAGAAATGGCGTTTTCATTGAATCAAATTATTTTATTTTTCTTAATTTAGAAATTTATAACATGCAATACGTGTAACATGTTATTACCAAGGAACAATATATATATAACGTGTAAATCAAATAATCAACTTAGCAAATACATGAGCCTGGAGATCGACTCTTATATTGTGAATTGTCGTCCATGCTGTGACAATGTTATTAGTGATGTATTCAAGTTTCACAGCTATACAGTTTGTGGTTTTTAAGAAGAAGTCAAAAATGTAAAGTTAACGACGGCGACAGCGACGACGGACGCCGACGAACAATCAGTAATACTATAAGCTCCGCTTGACTTTGACGACAAAGGAGCTAAAAAATAATTTAAACATATAAAAATATATATCAAATTTAAACCCAACCCCCCAAAAAAATATGACGAGAATATCACAAAGTATGTATGAAGGCAGTAGTCTTGTTACAACCTTATTATGATTTATCTATGTCCTGATTGAAGTAATAGTTGTCATTCCCAAATGTCAACAAAAAATGTTTTAAACTGTACAAACTATTGCACTCCGTACAGCGGCAATAGTTCTACATTCAACACTCAACTAAAGATATCACATACCAAGTATCAAAACAGTTGGGCTAGCGGTTTTCAAGAAGAAGTCGAAAATAGCATTTTGGACCAAAAATGACAAAAATATTCACTATAAATAAGACAATTGAACATATTCACACGAAATGAACAAATCTGAGAGAGAACCACCCAAGGTACCTTCCTAGAAAGTTTCACAGCTATACAGTTTGTGGTTTTTAAGAAGAAGTCGAAAATGTAATGTTGTCGACGGCGGAGGACAATCAGTAATACTATAAGCTCCGCTCGACTTTGTCGACAACAGAGCTAACAAAGTGGGCTATCACCTTATATGGGTTGTCCAATTTTGTTGAACTATTTGTCCCTAGAATGAAAATTCAATTCAAAAACACAAAGCATTAAAGTGAAGTTGTACTCGTCATATATATATAAAGAATGACACGCAATAATTATATAAAGCTTGAAATACTTAAGAAATGTCGAGATAATGGTATTTTGCTAACAGAGGAACACAGCCGAGGTTTTTGTTCACCTGAAAGACTATGATGACTATTTCGATTAATCTAGTAAGTGATTATTTCATATCATGTATATGCTTTCTTATTGCAGTATGATATTAGTTCTCTCTTTCTGTAATGCTGTTGAATCTGCAAAAGTGTATACATTCTTTCATTGTGCAGATGGACAAATGAAAAATGGTAATATTTGAAATTATCGATATAAAGTTCTTTTTTCTTTGAATATTGGCCTATCAGCATTCGTAGTTCTATTTATGGATACTGAGCATATGGAAGGTAGAAAGACCGCCGAATCTGTGTGTTGTGTTTGCATCAATTTTGTAACAGTTTCAGCTGAACATAATCCTGATAAAAATACATGTGTTGTCAGCAAATTGAACAGTATTTTCATCTTTGTAAACCTTTTTCTTGGGAAATTCAACCAAACGCTAATATTATCGTCTATAGGAATATAATGTGTAGTATATAACCAAGAGCTGACGGCAATTGTCACCTTCCATCTGTCAGCCATGTTTACGTCTCGTGTTATAGATTATAAATTGTTTCCTCGGCAATGGTGCCACCACAAAGTCAGAATCTTGTCTACGCTTTTGTTTCTATCCGTTCTCATGCCACTAATTCGCCTATCACCTATCACCAAATCGTATGGTTGTTCTTAGCCAGGTTTTTTTTCTCGGCGTTATCAATTTCAGCGCGATGTACGAGAGCAAACATCAATTGTGTCAACTGCTAGAATCGTCTGTGAAGTACCAGTGACCTGTGGATCGAGGCAACTCTCTATTAGACATTTAAAAAAATGTTTCTTTTCAAAGAATATTGAAAGTAGAAAACCTAACAAATATATATGTACATTTACATCCATTGTGAACTCGCCAATAAGTGTTTTCTGGCCGGGATTTATTGTATATATGCGGTTTCAATCTTAGAAAGCTTAATATCAAACTATTCAGTACGATTTTTAATTATCAATAAGTGACATTCTAATAATAAAAATACACAGACATGTTTTATGTCTTTTCCATGTTTGTGACTAAAGCAAAAAACAAAAAGTATTTCACCAGCTGTTTTGTTCAGATAGTTTCCAATGCAATTACTAGCCACGCCCGAGTGATCCTAATAATTGTAACAGGTCGATCATTAGAGTCATTTGAGTTTTAATCGACTTGCGGCCATTTAATGTTTTGAAATGTTTCAAAATTGCATTCGTTTGCATTTGTGCCTTCAGTGCGTTTGGTAAGTAAATTTGCCAACTTTCACTTTTCACTATTTTTGATAGTGGTTTAATCTGCTAATATAAGGGTTTTTTTAAACACATTTGCTCATTTTTTTGTGCAATATATTTTTCTATGGGGTCGATATAATATTGACTTAGGTCAAATAAACTGGCAAACCCACCAACTTTTAAAATGATTTTTATATCTTTTAGGTTGTTTTAAATTATGTTAAGGTCAACTCGAATTGCAATCTACTAATTCACTTGCATTTTATTCATTTTCTATTTTATAACTTCACAATACGATATGACAACAACTTAGTTTAAATATACACGCAAATCTATCAACTTTGCACTCCCTTTGCAAACTTTGTTCGCCGTTTTAATAGCTTACATCCATTATAACCGATCGCAAAAACTATCTGTACATTGAAAATACGTGCTCATTTTAAAACATTCTATAAACTTAAAATATCAAATTAATCAGTACGACTTTCTGCTATAATATGTCAACTAATTAGTCCAAACATACACGCAAATCTACCAACCTTGCATTTGTGCCTTCAGTGCGTTTGGTAAGTAAATTTGCCAACTTTCACTTTTCACTATTTTTGATAGTGGTTTAATCTGCTAATATAAGGGGTTTTTAAACACATTTGCTCATTTTTTTGTGCAATATATTTTTCTATGGGGTCGATATAATATTGACTTAGGTCAAATAAACTGGCAAACCCACCAACTTTTAAAATGATTTTTATATCTTTTAGGTTGTTTTAAATTATGTTAAGGTCAACTCGAATTGCAATCTACTAATTCACTTGCATTTTATTCATTTTCTATTTTATAACTTCACAATACGATATGACAACAACTTAGTTTAAATATACACGCAAATCTATCAACTTTGCACTCCCTTTGCAAACTTTGTTCGCCGTTTTAATAGCTTACATCCTTTATAACCGATCGCAAAAACTATCTGTACATTGAAAATACGTGCTCATTTTAAAACATTCTATAAACTTAAAATATCAAATTAATCAGTACGACTTTCTGCTATAATATGTCAACTAATTAGTCCAAACATACACGCAAATCTACCAACCTTGCTCTCACTTTCCACTAATTTGCTCGCCGTTTTAATAGCTTACATTAATTATAGCTGACTGCAAACACTAGCGCAAATTTTAAAACATTCCATAAACTTAAATTGTCAAAATAATCAGCACACCATTTTACTGTAAATATGGGACGTTACATTAATAAAAATACTAAAATAAATCTTCATATGGCTTGCTCATGAACCCGTCAAAAAACATGAATATATAACAAAATATACGACATAGGAATGAGAATTTGCGTCATCGATCGATGGATCTATACTTTTTGTATGTTAGTTCCTGTTTCATTTTACCATGGTTGCGAATAGATAGTTTGAGATGCTGTAACACATGTGATCATTTTTTGTGTGTCTCAAAAGAATTTCTCCATCTCAGAATATACTGCTGGTATCGTACTTTTTGAATCTACCAAATACTGCTAATAATGGTTGCAATTACATACCAAGTTCTTCCAACTTTAATTTCGATACACCTTTCATACCAAAAATGCACCATAATCGAAATTTACACATGTTAGGTCCGACGATTTGTAGGTGTTAGGCACTGGGGCTAGTTTTCCCGAAACTATAAGGTCATATGTGTGGAAATAAAAATGAATCAGACCGAAATCCTGAACTATCAATCTAAAATAAGAATCAGTACACGTAACTTTAGAAACAGCAACAGTTGTCTGCAATCATAGTACAGAAATAATATGCTGAATGCACCTTTTGAAAAATATCTTAAAAAGATATTGATTTTTGGGAATTAAAATGTAAAATGTATTGCTGTCGGCTATTTTATGTTCAACTTCATCAAGTCACTCGATTTTATGCTGTTTTATTAAGCCATTTGAGGTGTTCTTGGCAGTGCTGAACTTGTGTTCTTGCATAGTATCCAGTTTGCGAATATATAGTGGTGAGTTGATCGTCGCTCGCACTGCATAGAGATTCGATCTCACGTACTTCTCTCCTGTTTGACTATGCATATCAGCGTAACACTCTCGTTACGATCTCGTGCAACTCTCAAATACTCGTATTCAGGGTTCGTGCAATTTCTTCTTAGCCAGTCTTTTTAACAAAATGGGAAACAGCGTCTCAGTAAAATTGAAAACCATATTGTGTATTTATTGTCTTACCGGCAAAATGGAAACAAAACAAGACACTAACTTTAGCCCATCCGGAATGTTTTATTCTTTTCATCCTTCAATTCTCCAATTTCATTTACTTGGTTTTCAATTAAACTTACAAATCGTGTTTACTTTCTTGGAGGTTTGCAATCGATTTCAAAGTAACAACACAGACGACAAGACAGCGTTTGTTTTCATCGTGTTGTGAATTCCAATCACCCAACGACTAACACTCACAACTTGGATAACATAAAACAATATTATGCTTATACAACTTTCAGATGTTCTTAATTTTTAATTCGTTAACTTACCAAAATTCAATCATTAGATTTCGCTAAAAGTATAATTCTACCGGTTTTATGTATTTCCGCATTAAACCTGCAGTCAATTAATGTTCCAGGGCCACTTTGTTTAGCAGAAGTGTGCATTATGAGCCAATGTACCCTTATGTATATGCAAATTTTGTGTTTGATGCAATCAAGTCGATGAATTAACACCATCAGTTTACTGGTATAATAGCTAATATTGTATACGTACCAGAATACAGTGGCCCGATGGCCTCATGTGGATCGGTTCAATACATGGATGTCTATGGGGTGGAACGAATAAGACCCAGTAGAGAATGGAAACAATTTGTTACCTAAAGCATCCATCAATTCAATTATCCACGGTACAAAACCCCAAAATCACTAGTACTGGTTTCCGGCCCATCTACTTGCACTATGCTAATCACCCGGGATGAAGTAAAACACGCACACATTTTGGGTGCCAAAAATCGTATCTGAAAAAACAAATAATCTGCCCAACTCAGTTATGCATGCTGATGAGACATTTGATTATTTGAAAATGCCGACCGATTACATAAAATATTTTCTCAAATTTATGAAAAAAATTATATTCATATTCATCGTGTTATCAGCCATAAAGTTATTGGCGATCCGCTCCGCTAGGATTGACCTTGACATCACTTTTGTGTGTTTGTGTGAATGTGTTTTCCAGTGTTTTCACGTATTAATTCTTCTGTGATTTTTTTGGCTTTGGCCGATTTGGTTCAAACTTGGCAGGAAAGTCACACCTTTACTCTAGTTAGATTGTAAAACCTGAAAACAAATTATTAACCCCCCCCCCGTTACCATGGCAACATCAAATAAACTGATTTTTTGGATACCTTCGTGCCAAATATACCCTACGTTTCTATTATTAAAAAGCACGGGCGAAGCTCATTCTACTGAGGTTGAGTGTGAGCAAAAATGTACTGATTATTTTATGTCCATTTTCAAGTTGTGGTAACCTTTCACCAGCAACGGCTTTTAACTCCTCTGTGATTTTTTTTGGCTTGACTTATTTTGTTCATATTTGACAGGCAGGTCGTACCGCAACTTATTGGAAAATAAATCATGGCAACAGCCATAAACTGATGTTTGAATACTTTCGCCCGAAATGTATTACCTCTACCAGTCTTGCAATAGCAGTATTCACATGATCATGCTTTTTATTTTGGTATTTTGGCTACGTTGCGCACTGGTAAGAGATCACCGGCGCCGACATTTTTTACACTGTATCAACGTAATCCCACCATAACTTTGAATTTCTATGAACTGTAAATGCTGCCTTCAATATTTTGTTATCACAAGGACGTTACCAGTTACATCAGTTTAATGTCAATCTGCTTATGCGTGGGCGCCCAAGTGGCAAATTGTGTCTACTAGAGGGAGCTCTACGCATGCACAGATTGAAATTGACTGAGGTAAATGGTATCACGATGAATATAAATGGCAATTTCCCGTGTGTATCTCTGAACTAGTGAGCGTGATACAGCGCCCTCTATTCCACTCGTGGATTAATGATCACGGAACCCATCACTATTTAGTCACTAAGTACAACAACATCGTCGAGTAATTGCACATTGCCGGTGCACAGAATTATCAGCCCCGTTGTGCTTGGTGGGTTATTGGCTTCTGTGGCACTAAAATAAAAAAAATACTTTTAACATTAAAATTTAGGTTGTTCTGTATAGTTGCAGTAGAATTGTTATGGTCGTTATGGTCGTTTGTATGTCATTTAGAGTTTATTGATATTTGAGTTTTTATTGTACTTACTACTTCTTGTAAAGTATAGTTAACATTTAATAACAACTATAACAAAGTACTGCCAATAGTGATGGTTTCTATACATTATTGAGGACTGTAAACACGTGTACAGGTCAGTAAGGTTGCGATTAGAACACATTTACTGCCATATATAACTTCACCAAATAACTAGGTACCAACATCTTCATAGCGCATATACAATTCGGGTAATGTGTTGCTTTTATTACATTCTCCATTTTTTATCGATAACAACAATATAAAATCGGTAGAAATGTAGAGGTTCATGATATTTCGTAGAAAACTTCAGAGCTGTAGCTAGGATACAGTTCACATCCACGTTCTTTCTAACAGTCGGATGGAATGGTCCACATGGATTAATTCGAAATGCGTAATAGAGTATGCAAGCTATTTGCAGACCAGATGCTCTGCTTGAACGAGGAATTCCTAAACAAGGACACGCTCATTTGAACCTTCACTTATAACTATTCTTCTTAGCATTTCGTGCTTTAATTGTACATGCCCCTCCACAGCACTTCAGCTTCAAGGCGCAACACATTTTAGGCTGAAGTGTAGAGCTTTGGAAATTGCAAGTATTTAATACAAATTAAACAAGAAGCACTGTCCTAATCGCTATTTCCATGTTTACTAACTTCCATTAGGAGAAAGAACAGAACACTAATGCAGATTTATAAAAAGCTGGCACGGATGTCCCACAAACATATATTTGACGATATTGTTTACCACTATCTTCTTCACTGCAACCAGCTATTGTTGATCACAGCAGCCCCTTAGTTACATTTTCAAAGTGTATATGAACAATTCACTGAATTCTCGTTGCTAAGTGACAACCTCTACTAATAATAAATGTATCAATGTTTCAATATTTGTTTAAAACACAAATCCCCAAATCTCGTTCGCCAGGTGTGTTTATTTTGGCTGTATTTCATGTTATATCTGTAATCTCGGTAAACTTTGATAACCTACTTTGTTAAGCTTATATATTACTCATCACGTCAGAACCCAGGGTAGTTAATGTTACAAATGTTTACTGAATACTTATTTAAGGTAGTGAGACTATTATTTGTGTTGAAAATTACGATTTTCACATTTATTTATTAATTGATGAAATGCACTATAAACCTTCATCTGATAAAGTCAACGTAACCTAGAATGTCATGTAAGTTGGTTAAAATGTAGATTTTCTGAAGGGAAGCAATGCAGCTTCAGTAGTGTTTTCCAAAATCAACAACACAGGTTTAATTTGTGTGCCTATAAGTTTCAAAGATAACTCAAGACAAAGCAATGTTAGGATGTGTTATCAGTAGCTATCTGACACACAATTAGTGTTTCCAAACATTTGAGTGGTTTGTCTCCGCCCCTGTTTATGTCACAGATTAGTCATTTGCATATGAATGTGTCAGACACAAGGTCACACAGCCACTGAAAAAATCATTGATTTTGGTGTTTTCATCTGCCGATTTTATCGAACTATAGCTATCCCATTCCTTTATTTTTTTGGTTTCCAATAGCCTTACACATTTGGATGCCCCTACACATGTTAAAACAGACCTTGATGGGAAAACAAATCGCTTGTGCAGATAAACAAGCTTGAAAATCTTTGTTGTGACTTCATCGACGTTTTCTAGGAGTTTATGTTTTTCAAAATACAAGGTCTTTAACAAAAAATAACGTATACTTATTGTCGTCGGATTAACATCAAATTTTCACAGCTTTAAGGTGACAATGAGAGGAACTTGAATGTGTCCAGACAAGCTATTTCATGGATTATTTACCAATGTGTTGTGGTTTGAGTTGGGGGCAATGCGACTAAAACAGAAATTAAAATTCAGGACACTACTTTTCAAAACGCGTTGCGTGAATAAAACTGACCAGACACATTCAATTTACCAGACTATTGAACAACTAGGAAAAGTGAAAAAAAAAATTATTATCACCAGCATAAATGCGTAATTATTTTTTTTTACAAAAAAAGTAATTTTTCACTTTTGATTAAGTAACGCACCGTAGAATGCAGATACGGGCATGGCAAACACACCTTTGAAAAGCTTGAAGTCTGGCGATTCCAAAAATATATACTTTCCTGGGTCTATTTGTAGTCATTTGGTCACAATTAGAAGATGAAAACAAGTATGCAAATAATAGTCCCGCAACCTTAATACATATTTTCAATTATTATTGTATATTATTTCGGCTATGCAGATTCATGTTCATAACATTCTGTAAAAGTACTAACAAATGTCTTTGCACGTGGCACAGATAGAGGAATATTCAATGTATTAACGTGTTTTTAGTCTGCACTCATCGACTTATTTTGTTATTGGCATGTTATAAAACCACATAATCGACACTAGCTCAGTAATGCAGTAACATGTCAATTCGATCACTTACGGCTATTAGACTGTGTACATGTACTGTAAAATATGTCGCGATTGTGATATAAACGAACTACTGGTTGCCATGGAATGTGTACAATGTATTTGTTTAGCTTATGCGGAGTTTATTTAAGCCAGTGTTGTTAAAAAATAAAACTTATGTACACGTTGATTTGACCCACATACCTCGATTTCTAAGTCTACCTATTGCGAGCTAGATAAAGAGGATGTAACTGATTATCTAGGTGATAAAGGGTGTTATTTCACTGGGTGATATTGATAAAATAAAGAAAGAATATCATTTTTCTCTTGTAAGAGAGTATTGTTTTGTGGTCAACATTATGGCGGTCGGAGGCGACTTACATTATATATGATTACTCGAGATTATATGGCGAAAATTTCTATCACATTTATTCGTGTTATGGAAAATAAAAATATTAAAGCTTATGATAAATTTTAAAGAAATATTGAGTTTTTATTCCACACTTATGACAAGGCAGTTAATCGGGAGTCGAACCAACTGGTTCGAGGCGAGGCGAACATGCTAACATTTCTATCACGCCCGGGTCGCAGAAAATGTAGGGCATGACTAGAACGACCCGATTGGTGGTACAAATGAGTGATACGTTCTATTAGATGGAAACGTAGAAGAGGACAGTAGTCGTTGCGTAGTAATTATTTTACATGAAGTGTATTTAGATTCAAATAAGAGAGTTGTTATGTGTCCTATATGAAAAATTGCATTGCTATCAATGTTTGATGAAGCAAATGGCAGTATTTGTTCTGTCTATAATTATGCTTCATAACAAACTTCAACTTGCCCTATAGACCCTAAACTTTAAAATGATAGCCTGAAGTATGTACAACAAAATGCTTGAAAATATTTAGTCACGTGGCTCACATATTGTTGTGAATAACATGCGAACAGGCTTAGACGTTACCGACGTAGTCACATAATTGTCATAAGTAATCAGTGAACATTCGCCTTATTAACAACCCTCATCTCTAATGTGTTAAGTAATGTATAACCTTAACAAAGTAGGTTATCAAGTGAACATTTGCCTTAATAACATGTGTAAATTATCCTCTGGGCTCGGTCGCCATGAGTAATACAGTAGGTAGGTTCAGTTTCACCTGTGCGACTTTGAAAGCCGTTGAATTAGTAGTATGTCAAGATATCCAGTGATTTAAGCTAATTTTTGTTAAACCACTTTCACCCCAAAATACATATTTTCGACCCAAAATCAAAAACGCATTCTGGATATTTAAAATATAGACACTTTTTACAAAGTTTGTATAATAAATTTTCAGAAAATATATAACATGTTGGATATGTAATATCATCTTCATTGTCTAATTACTCAATTAAAAAGCAAGCCAAATAAGCTGCATCTCTAGATTAATTATTCCAGACATTTTTAATAATCCTAATATTAGTACACACATTGACCATATTTTCAGTTTTTAACAATTACTTTTTGTGTGGTGTGATAGATGAATCATTTTCTATATTGTAGCGTAGATACACACGTGTTCACTGCCCACCCAAATAACGAGCAACTTGTCTATTTACTTAGAGATCGTTCAATCCATCTAACTATACATTGAATAAATAGGGATTTAAAATGCTAACTTCTCTGACGCTGTTCAAAACATGAAAAGGAACAGGCGTATTGGGCGTACATCGCACACCAATAATTGGTTTATGTTCCAGAATACCAACACACTAACTTTTAAAGGTGTGATTAACGCTTGTCTACTACAAAGCGGCACACAGATTTCAATCTTCTCAAGGCTTGTAATGTTTGGTTATTTATACGGGTTCGGTTTTGTTTTTGATATGTAGTAAAACATCAATTTGGATTTTTCGGTTTTAAGTTTGATTCCAGCATCAAAATGTTCAATAAATATTGGTAAATAGAAATTCTGTCGAAATTATTCTGAAAGTAAGGGACTAGTCTGATATACAAAAGAAGATGCATATTACATTCGTTGTATAGGTAACGTGGTCCTATATCGATCACAATAAAACTAATAATAAAATATTGTCTGTACAAGCTGACTAAAATGTTTATTTTGTTGCCATGAATCGGTGCCTTACACCTTCCTTCACGTGGTGCTAAATACTGACACTGCTAACATAATAGCTACAAAACAAGAACACGCTTTAACATCGCATAGTCGTCGCGTTTTGTTCATAATAAGTTTCATGTGACATGAACAGCGCGTGGAAGTAAATTTGATTACGGCGAATTCGAAAATGTGGTCTGGATAAAAAGTGTCACTTCAACGACAAGTGCATTGGATTTCATTTCTCAAACTGTATACATGGTGACAATTTACGTTATTTGGCTTAGGTGATGAGCGCCAATATGCACAGCACAATGCTTAAACTGCCTGGACCCGCGCATGTCTGCTGGGATGCAGGTTAGCGTAACCTGTATTGCAAGATTATACACATACGTGTTTGGTATAAAAGATCAGTGTCATCAGGTTTGTCCACGTGTTCGCGATTAAGATTGATACCGACCAGCAGACATCACATAAACACGCATAAATCTGGAGAGTTTGATGTCAACATGAATCACATACAAAATATCATTCCAACTTTGAAGGAATTCGTCAATGAAAAATGTGTCAGTGTAGAAGAAAAGAGCAACAAGAGAACTATCAGCGTGTTGATTGTTTGGACAGAATCTACTTTACTTTATTGTATTCAGTTGCTTCACTGAGTCTAGAAGAACATGCCAAGCATTACATCACACTTCATTCAGAAACGGGAAAAATAACCAAACGACTGTTCTCGACTAATAATAGTCTGACTCATGGAATATCTTTATCTTCAACAATTTGTTTGGACATTTATATAGATCAGGTTATTAAATAAACACTGACCAAGCTAATATCGCTACCTTAGGGGAGCGCCCTCTAGAAATCATCTAAACATTTATTTCCAATACAAATTTTCTGTGAAACTGACAACATATCCTCAATACCGACCCTGACATACCTTTCATTGGCGTGTCTCCTGAGACACCTGCCCAAAACGGCTGTATTAATGGAAGCTGGGTTATCCCCTATTCCGAGTAAATGCGTGCCACAAATTGAAAGGTTCGGATCAACGAATGCAAGCATGCCTCTAATAATTTTTCATACTCGTGAATAGTTAAGCTTTTTGTTGGCATGTACTAATGAGTAAGCACCCATTGCAAAAAAATACGGCATTAGCGTGAAATCATCTGACACGACGGGTGTACTTGCCACACTAAGATACTAGATCAACTTTGCTACTGGGCAAGTAGAATAACTACGCTGCCCTGTTTATACTGATTATTCTTACTACATCCATTTGTATTACGAATATTCGATTCAATATCAAAATCAGATTTCTTATTGCTTACAAGGAACTATATCGAAAGAAGCCAGCTAATGCGAGTAAAATTATATACAAATCTCAGATGTCAAACAAAGAAAGAAGATTTTTTTATTGTTCAACAAAGCTGTGAATATTGTAGATGATACAAGTAACTTCAGGCTTTTTGCCAAGTAGCCATTAGCAGTCTCGACACTACTTTTAATGGAGGAGTGGTTGGTAGGCAAGGGTATGCTGCAATTTAACACACTGCTTGTTTTAGCACTAAGAACAGTGACCTCAATCAAGCTATTCCAATACAGCGAAAAGTGGACGTGTTGGATATGAACAACTGGGAAATCAATGTCTTGAGCAATGGTAGCCGACCTCTTGAATGCATGCAGGTGACTTTCGTCAGTGGAGTCCGTTCTGCAAGTCAGTTTCACACTCTTCGACGTGGACACAACGCGTACATCTTCTGGGTGGTCGAATTATATTACATTCTGCCAAACTCCGGATTCAAATTCATTCATGCCTGAGAAGAATAGACAAATGTTACCTAGCAGAACAAATTGTCGTTAAATGCCAGTGAAACGCATAATGCGTTGAGCAGGACTATAAAAAATAGCAGAGTGTGATAATTTAACATAAATGCCGGAATGAAGCATTCAAGTTGTAACCCAACCAACAGAATAAACAATCTGGTCAGTCATATTTCGCGTATGTCAGACTTTTTCCTATGTAGCACTCAGAACAACGCCCTACTCATTGGAACGAATGTAAGTGAAACCATGTCGCACTTTAGATTCAAAATCGACAATTAGAGATAGCAACCGGAAAAAAATAAACGACTTACTACCAAAGACAGTGTTAGCCTCTCTATCGGCAAAGAAAGTAAGCGCTCCTGTTTGCAGATCCAGACAGTCAGTAATGAGGCTTGCAAATTGCTAACCATTTGGACGCTGTAGCGAGCAGAAATAAGCTGATCTCTCTTGTGGGATTGCCAGGGCACACCTGGCAAAACACTTGCATATTTCTGAGGTTACATCTTGGAGGAAGTATATTTTTTGTGAATGCATCTATTGTCTCCGTACGAGGTCACGTGAGCGTGAATTAAATGTAACGCACATTAAATTGTAAAAAGAGGCGAAGATGTTGTCGTTGAAATCATTAAATAGATCTACATTAATTGACCAATTCTCCAAGTCGATAATTTTACTAATACATTCTGCCCTTGCATTATTCTCCATCGGTATAAAGTCCAATTCGATGGAAATAGCAAAAGCGGTGCAACAGCCAAAATAGCCAGTGCAACAGCCAAAATAGCCAGTGCAATATTTTGCAAATCAGGTTCCATACTTTTTTGTGTACAATAGACACGATATTCTGATTGTCTGTGATCTACTTAACGGTGTGACCTGGCAACACGTGTGTGATGCTCTCTGAATACGACGTGCAACTCATCATAACGAGTAGTATTCTTCATAAATGATTAAGTTTATAAAACATGTGTAATTATTTATTTAGATGCAAGCCAATATAATTTTACAAGTGACAAAAAAACATTACTTTGTGGGCAGATAAAATAATTTGAATTACAGCAAACCTGTCTATGCTGAGATAAAGATAATAGACCACTTTGCGTTAACTGCGAGAATTTTCGTTATGCGAAAAATCGATCGTAAAAATATCGCGTCGGATTCGACAAATCCTAAATAACGTTAGAGGTATTTTTACAGTTATCACCGTTCTATACACATTTGATAACGGTAAATTTTGTTGTGCTAAAGAAACAGAAATTCCTTAATCATCCCTGCAAGATTCGAAATTATATGATTCGTTTGATCACAGATATTATTGCATGTATATTGCAGTAATGGAACAACTGTATTTACGTTGATCATTTTGGACACTAAAACGCCGTAGCCAAAAAATATATATCTATATATCGACCACAAATATAAAACGCTGCCAGTGATGTTGCCGGCGGATGCCAGTGGCCGTAGTTTTGTTTCAGCGCCGGGTGGAATACCAAATAACAGACCCATCAACTAAAATGAACGCAAGGCCCGTGTTCGTGAATATTAGTATCCATGCCACACATTTTGGAATAAACATCGATGGCATCGAAGATTTACTTGCTAGCCATTGAATACAATTTATATGACATTTTAAATCCTGAAAACATGATAGAAATTGTTTGCTATTTGATAAAACCCACTGAAATAAACAATGGATTACCAATTTAAATGTTAATATAATTAATTGTCAACACTCCTAACAGCGACGAACGCGTTTTTCATAATCATAGCTCTCGCTCAGGTTTCACTTCTCATTCATATACTTAGATCAGTCAGTAGAATGATCATTTATCTACTGGGCGTATCTCAAAAAACTGGATTCTTTGTTTGTTATTTATGTTGAAACCAACTTAATAGAAAGATGCACTCTAAATTAGATTATGTGTAATGTCTGAACGAATTTAATGAGAAGCTCTAGAATTCCTTATCCACTAACACAACTAAGGTCGCTTTATAATTCACACAAGACCCAAAAATACCAATACGCCATCCAACCAATCGACTAATGCTGCTTCAATTGACGATGACGTTACTCAGAAGATGGGTTTATGTGTCCTTGAAATGTGGCAGCTATATAGCCTTTGACTTTTGTTCTTAAATGCACATTTATATAGCTTCCTTGCCTTTTTTATAACGTTTAAAGTTAGCTATGTTGATGTGTTCCTTATATTACAACCGCATGTGTATGCACATGTAACTCATTATGAACTTGAAAATATATAATGTTATTTCGATTAAATGCATATACTCGAGATTGTACAATCTATAGGGTAGACTGCTTACGTATTCATATGAATAATTTATATTATGAGTTCTGGTGTACATCTCTTCGATTTGTACAACTAAACATATCTTTGTGACTATACAACTAAATATATCTGTTTGAATCTCATATAATGCTTTGCTAATTCACATGGAGGTTGTGACACTTGAACTGAAACCTTGTAGTCCATGAGAAGTAACAATAACCCAGCAAAATAAAATGTTAGGACAAGGCTGTATGTCCGATTAGGCACGTCGCTCTACAACCAAAAGCAAGTACAATTCAATACATTGTTTTCACGAAAAGCCCGCGTTAGCACGCCATTTTAAGTCACTTAAGTACTGTATTATTTGTATGTACAAAATTTAACTTAATGGTGGTATCGATGCAATTAATGGCAATGAGTTTCAAATGATCTATCTAGTCTATACACATAAACAATATGTGAATTGAATATAACAGTATTATATTATTCAATTCTGATTTTCCATCACTGTATTTGGAAATTGGAGGTAGATTTAATCTTTTTTAATTAGAATTTGTGCCCATCATTAAGTATTTAAAATTAATGTTATAGTATTTCAAATTCAAGTTAAGCATTTTATTTTTAAATATATGTGTAATATATGCGATTTTAAAATAGATTGCAAGATATTAACAAACTTATGTATTATTACAAAGAGTTCTGTAACCCTGAAAAGGTTACGATGATACACATGGCATAGTTTATTGCATAAGAAGCTAAGGTACAGTACCTTACTTCAGATTTCGTATTAATGGACCGGGTTTTTTCATTCATCGAATACAGCTGGTGTACTAGACGGTCCTGTTGGAGGTGAAAAGAATTCAGGGATTAACGTTAGTTATATTGTAAGTAATATACCAGTTGTTTGACACATAATTCGAACACAGTATACAATACAAATGCGAATAATGTTCAAAAAACATGTAGTCAAAGAAATATATATATATATATATATAGAATCTTTTCAATCACAATGGGCAGTTATTTGTGAACATAATATTCCATCAGTTATCTGTAGCTGTTTCAATAAGATGACTCAATAAAAAAATGCCACATAACACTTGTAGTTCACAACAAAATTGACTGTGTGCAATTACTAGATATTGTTTAGTAAAGGAATATAAATCAAGCGAATCGTACACTGCAGAAAATCCAAGAATATTGAAACTGTTCGGAAACTAACATATTTATCAGTCCACACACACATTCACATGTCTGATCATTAACATAATACATATAGTGCATTGAAATATTTATTTTTGAAATTTAATAAACTTAATTGTCTTTCTATTTTCTAAATTGGTTCAATTACTTACAGTGTAATCCCTAGAAGGCCAAATCGCCTGAGACATAGACGTTCTGTAACTATATCGACTGGAAATGAAATAGCAAAGAAATGAAATCACCACCAGCAGAATAGCACTTGGTATTTAATTTGCAAAAATTAGTTCAAATTGCATATAGAGGAAGGGGTACTGAGCTGTAATGATTTGTCAGGTGACTTACAATTAAAAACAGTGTGATTGGGGTGTTCAATAAATGATGTCTAACATCATATGGGCTTTTCAAAATTATATAAAACACTATAAATTACAAATAAAGAGAACCCAACCAGGAGATTTAAAGCACAATGCTGAACAGAACACGGTGTGCCTAATATATCTACAGTGGTGAGTGATAATTTGGTGAAATTGATATTGAAAAAAATCACTGTTATCTGCATATATATCTGTCGTTATTTCCAGACTTTAAACTGAAATAAAGCATTTATACCTGCAAGGCTCACGACATTCACAACCTAGTTTTCCATTCTCGTGTAAGTAGTTCACCATTTGGTGGCACAGATCTAATGTATGAAAATTATATGTCAATATTTACATCAATATAATTTGACTATCATTGATTAAAGCATGTGTTGACAAATTCATTCTATCGAACACTAAATTCACGTTCACAGTAAATTAAATTATTATTCCACGGAGATATTATATTTTCGGCAGTTCAACTTTCATATAAATGACATGCCTTGAGTTTTGTTCAGAATGCTGCACTTCTTCAATCCACTAATTGACAGTACATCAACACAGCCACACTTGTCTCGTAACACCATCTGTAAACACTCCATCTCACATGCCTGACATAAAAAAATATTATTATCAAACTACGTATATTTTGTATCAAAATGTAGCAGAGAAATTTGCACGACAGTCGAAAAACTATGTACAAACCATCATAAAGTATTAACGCCATTGTCTTTTAATTGTTTTCGTGTCAAAATTAACAATTCTGGAAAACATCCAATGTTTGATAGCAATAGACTAAATTTATTGCATTAAATAAAATGAGTTTAGTGATTTTGGTTGTATTTAGAGGTTTTTGTTTTCCAGTGAGCGCAAATCATTGCTATGGCCACGTTGTATCATTAGGTTTTCGTCATGCAATTTTGAACCAATCGGAACACGGAAATTATTTCAAAGAGTACTTCAAGAGGATAATAACTGTAAGTTGTTGTTCTGGGAAATTTCTTCTAAAAACAGTATTAGATGCGTAATATTTATTTAAAAAATACTGAATCATGCCCAAAGTTATCAATTTTATTGAGAGAACACAAATCTGAATAAAACATTTCAAGCTTGTGCTACTCATGTACCAGGACTAAATAGTATGGTGAACTTACATTCCAATATTTTGGTTTAAACATTTGGAATTGTCAATTTTACTAGATTTTCATTGCGTGAATATAATTGAAGCTTAGGGAAACGTTTGTCAAAAATTTGTTTGTACAATTTCAAAACAGCCTGACCAGTTCTTCCAACGAAGAGGTAGTCACATGCATTATTGACGACACCCGAGTTCAATTATAATTATATATAATTATAATTTAGAAAGTAACGTTGTATAATGCAGTGTGTAAGTTTTGAGTAAGTATGCATGTTTATCAGTTAATGTTTGAAGATCATTAATGTAAGAAAACCCAAATTTAATATTAATGTAATCAGTAGGACAATTTTGTGTTTATAATGTTCACTAATATTTGTCGAATAGTATACTCAATGCAATTATATACGGAACATTTGAAATATTAGTGTCATATTATATGTATATTTAGTATAATTGTTTACATCAAATGAAATAAAATAGAATCGTATAATGTTACCATGTTTCGCTTGACTATAATCAGTCATCCTTCAAGTAATATATGCGATAATTTGATAGATAGATATTGATAGGAAATGTGTTTAATATGCGGCAGTTAAATATATCATTTGTGTTAATTGATTCAATTGTGATTGCAGATAATACTTCATAAACATACCAATAGTGAGTATGGATAATGATCGTAAGGTGTCCTCTCGTCTTGTGTACAGTTATCCCATGGTTGTTGTAGTTTCTTAGTTTCACTCTATTGCGGAAAAAATATTGTTCAGACAAAATAGGTATAATTTATGAAATTATAGGCTAAACAAATCATATGTGATATGTGCAGAATGAAACTGACTAATCGTATCTTACCACCGAAATTGCAATAGATGTTTCATAACCAGTGACAATGCTAAGTGCATCGTCTTCAGGAAAGGGATGAGTTTGAGGATTATGTACAGATAACACAAATCCGACTTCTTCAGTGAACAATGCTAAATATTCTGACTGTTCCACAAAGAGGATCAATGTCAATCCTGGTAAAATATAATCAATATCAATAGTTAATTTTTCGTTTAATGTGAGATATAGAGCACTGCATACTATTATTTTATCGAGTGTATATCAGATAAATCGAATGTTTAGAATTTGAACTTGAATTTTATAGTTAAATGTTAAATGTCGGTCCATCAGATGTAATAATTACCTCTATTACATTAAAATCATCAAATGTATATAGCACATTGTTAAGCACCGAGATATATGAAAAATTCCACGCGGTGTTTACTCATTACGAACTCTGTTTGTCCTTTTTTACGTTTCAACGCATTATGCGAAATGTTGAGGTAAACGTAGAAATATAATTTATTTAAAAAAAATATCTATCAATATCAATAATTTTCAGTATGTTACTAAATATATTTAATAATCTATTAAAAATATAATGAGAACCACATATCTCAAATTATATTTGCCAGATTAAAACGTAAGCTAATACAGTCGAGATAATGTATTGCATCACAAAACATTTACATTGCAATAGTGAAAATGTATTCTCTGTACAACAATGATATTTCTGTGCTCATACGATTATAAATCTGACAGAAATGAAGTATGATATTGACAAAACGAATTTTACCGTATCTTCTACCAGCTTTAGAGGTCTTATATAATTGTCTGTCTTCTGTTGATGGATTAAATGTAAAACAATTTCCATATTTATTATCTTGAAATTTTGTAATATCACTGTAAATATAAGCAGTATAGATTAGTTTTTCACACAATAGATATAATTTAAAATATATATGTTACAGTTGACGTACGGATTTCGAAATTTCTTTACTGGTTTCCATGATGTGAAAATTCTTTATCATTCATTATGGACAATTTTTTTTTGTTCTAGTGTCAACAAATAACCTACGACATGCTAACAGCAGGTATAACAGGTATTTCCAAAACCTCAACAATCTACAAAATAGCAATGGGTAGAATAACGTGCATTGGTAAGACTATAATACAAATTGTAAAATATTTTTTGTGGAATTAACATCATCCATAAATTATACTGTTCATGTGAATATAACAAATGTTTTTCTGTAGATACATATTTACGTGTTTTAATAATGTTTATGTTATAGGACTATTGTGAATAGTTCTTGTGCATTTATTCTTCATTAATTAACTCTTCAGTTATTGTTTATATATGTTGTATTACCTGGTTTGACATTTATGGTTTTGATATTGGCATTTTAATATCATATCGTCCTTCCGATGTCCATATTTAGCTATGTCGTCATCTGATATGTGGAGTACGTCCTGAATGTCAAGTGCCGGATTAGACGTACTGGCCAGAATAACGTGTCTTATGGACACTGGATCTGTTTTAGGAATCATGTTGGTTGATACGTTGGCGTAATAAAATTGTTCGAAGTCCTTGAATATTTTCATATCATTTGTCAGATCCTGGAACTGTTCAAACCATTGCACATCGGAAAATGGGTCGATGCTGTGGAATGCATCTAAGATGATAAATACAAAACAAAACTCACTCATTGTCTACATTACTCTTAAAATATACCCAATTCTAAATTTCATTCAATTCGTTTCAGTGTAGTAATGCATAATTTTATTCATTCTACTTGTCGGAGCTTTTGTAAGATAAATATGTCAACTGGTAGTATAATTAGTATGATTATTACTCTGTCTAATGTTATGAGGAAACGATATTGTTATTTAACTTAAGAATGACAATCTCCAATTAACTTGATAAGCTCCAAAGTTTGTTAACTTAAACATTGTTTGTAGGATGAAAAATCAGCTTAAATGTGACTACATTATGAAATACACATGGAATGCACCACTGCGAATGTTCTGTATAATTGAACTTTCTTTTATCTATGTCTTGTTGATTTTTTTATGAAATGCATAAAGACCAACAATGAATTGACTCATGTCGATATCTTGTCTCCAATGCCATCCGTTAATTTCAAAATATTGACGAATTTAAAATGAAAAAAAATTCTACTTCTGTGTTATGTTCTCTTAAAAGTGACATACTGCTATTATAAATCATAAATTACTCGACAAAAGTAGATCTAAAATGTAATTGATAATTGTTTTGTTCAATCAAAGACATTATACTGAATTTTTAATAATAATGTTTAACCAAGATAAGAGAAACGTTATTGTTTAACGCGAACATATTTCATTTTTCAACATGGAATTTACTTGTTCCATTCATATGTAACATATTTGCTTAGGTCTCAATACAGGCTCAGTTGAAGTTACTGTCCCTCAAATTAAACCCAAAATATTGTTTCTGATGATGATGATGATATATCGCATATATTATTTAATATCTAATGCAACACAACGCGACTGCTCTGAAAAAAAGATATATATATATATATATATATATATATATATATATATTTGATGGCGTGGGAATATGAAATTGAAAGACAAAATGTTTCTCGTAACACCTGACATGTACCGTGGGAACATTTGAATTAGCCAGGATTGAAACATTAGTACTTCACATGTGGCGAGGGAACCATACAAAATAGAATTATGCGCTTGCATTGTATCAGAAAATGAAAAAGTAAAAACAGACCAGAAACGGGCTACATGCATTTTAGTGTTTAAGTTCAAATGCCTGCTTGGATCCGAGATTCGAGGCGGAAACAAGTCTAACCCTAAGCTGCTATTTAAATGTAGACTAGTTGCAAGCTGTGATTTGGGTGCAACAAACAGATTTGAAACGTCTCAATATAACACGTCTATTTTGTCGGCAGCCAAAAGCTGGGCCAAGAGCCGAAATGTACAGACCTTTGGCCGAAAGTGGAAGTGATAGAACTATGATAGACCTGCCAAGCCTTTGCGGAAGCAGCAGTTGTCATGGGAACCCCACTTTCTATAACAGATGAGCGTAATATAGTTTGAAAGCTGAATATTATTGAGTTCCCACTACTTCCTAACTATAATTAAAGTTGTGAACCACATCATAAAGGATTTTAGATATTATGACGAACCATTAAATATATATCTACGATAGAATTCTGGGAATTATATTTGCAAATAATAAATGTAACCACGTGACCAGCTTTATTGAGTACTAATTAAGTTTCTGAACTAACAATTTAAATGAAACTTTATTTTTGTGGATTGGTGCAGTGTAGGATACCATGATTCAGAACTCCTGCATTAGAAGAAAAATCCAGCTAAAGGAAGGGTACTTGAATTCGTTTGTCGTAGCTCTGTTCACCGCTTGGAAAAGTAATTCAGTTATCTATGTAAGAACCATGCAGATAAAGCCACATAGTACTGTTACTTACCATAATTACAGTTCTCTTCGTCATCTCCACCACTACAATCACTAAATTTGTCACATTTTTTATCGAGTGGTAAACATTCAGGTAGTGTTTTTTGATTCGCAAATATACCAGCAGCACATTTGTATTGGCCTGGACACACTGAGTAAAAGAATCAGAACATATGTTGATTTATTTTGAATGAAATCTCTGTGAGATGAAACCACAAGTACATCGAGTTTCACGTAGCTATATTTAACTAGAGATAAACAACCATATATTAATTGTGTGTGTACCTAAAATTTCTGGACTACTTTCCCAGAAAGCGTGGCCGTGTTTGTTACATCCCTACCCTAAATATATCATTGCACTTGTTTTGGATATCCCTTGTATAATTTCTAGGCCTGCGGCTGCAACTGTGTAAATAAAGTATTCTGCAGCTTCTTCATTGATTCAATTATTGCAGTTGTATAAGCCTTAGTGACTGATGGGAAACACGATTCATAGTATACTTAGACCTTCACACGATGCTCACTAGTGTTGATTACACCCCTCAATACATGTGTTGCTATTTAGGCTATGTGGTGAAGATCTACAATATTGAACATTTATGGGAATCTCAGACTCAAAATCATGTATGTGTGTTCCTTTAGATCTTAATAAGTAATCATCATGATACAGTTTCAAATGCAGTGGTGAACGAGGATTCTCTCTTTCAACTGATGAATGTATTTACGCCGTCATCCACATGTATTTATTTGGTCTATTGTTTGAAAGAATATACATAGACTGCTCGAACCTAAATGATATATATCAATGCTAATAAAACAAGTGCCAACTCTTGTAAAACTTCCTTGTGGATATGATAATTCTACCGTATCTTACAGAGGATGTATTGCGAGTCATCAGTTAAAGCTTTTGCAGACATCCATTTCTGTTTCTATCCCACCTGATATGCAAATGATATTGTAAATCTATTTTTTGTGTGCGAGGGCTTCCAATAAACACATTGACTAGTATTGTCAGTCACACACATATAGACAATACCTACATTATTGTGCTTAACCACTATTCACTATTAAGCTCGTTATTGATGACAAGAATAGCAGTTAACATGGATGTAAACAAAAGAAGAAAAGTTCATCTCGTTAACAGAATTCTATTTTCTATCGTCGTCGCGTTCACTCTATGTAGCCTTGTTTTTTTGGTAAGTAGCAGTAAGCAGCAAGTCTCGTTCTCAGGAAGACAACGATGGTCATTTGCTAAATAATTCTCTTGTTTAATATAATTTCTCAAGATATTCACAAAGTGTGTATAGTCTTACAAGGGGTATTATATGCTTACTTTCTGGACAGTTTTCTTCATCGGATTTATCTCCACAATCATTCCAACCATTACACGGCATATCTATGTTGATACACCACCCTCCCCTACATTGAAATTTGTCCTCAGAACACGTATCTATGATATCAACACAATGAACTAAATATAACATGCATGTTCATACACATTCTCAATAGAACCATTGGATTATCTTTGTAATATCATTATCAATCGTTTATCAATAAATAATTTTCTTATTTTAAGATGTTTGAAATTCGGTATAATGCAAAAATATTAAAATCACCTCTTTGATCGGACTGAGCAACAAGCAACAGGGGAAGTATAACACTTTGAATTAATTAATCAGAATTATAAATTGGATAATCTAATTGGTTAGATTATATGAAAATTTTCTTCACTTCAGCACCAAACAAAATACATCTAAATCCAGTGTTTTATGGAAATGTTTATTTTACAAATGCACAAATGAAATGTTTAGTATAAAACTCTATAACAAGCACCGAACAGAATTATGACATATTGTCCATACATGTAACAAATGAAAGTTTTAGTTATTTCTGCTTAATTGTCCGACTACCTGACACACATTGCCGCACTTCCCAGATATTATAAGTAATATTATTCTTTTTTAAATTGATTTAAATGTCTATATACGATGGTAATCAAGAATATTCGTCGTTAGTAGTGTATTTGTTATTTTATAATAATCAGAAATAACTCACTGTTGCAGAAAACTTCATCACTTCCATCATTACAATCGATATTACCATCACACCATAATTGACTATGTATAAATTGTGTGCTACGGCATTGCCTAGTTCTGTTTGGTATTTTTTCTGTAAGAATTTCTTTAACTAATTAGATTGGGAAAAGACAGTTTTAAATCAATAGTCGTATAAGAATTTCAAAATCGTTCAGTGGACGTTTACATTCATAGGTAGATATATACATATATAATATAGTAATACATATATTAGTGTGATTCACAAGAGAAACTGATCAGTCTTCAATTAATAATTAATAATAACTATACAAAATAATGATAGATGGACCTTGATCCTAATACCAACAGACATGAAACTCCACAGAAGTGCACATACATGTCTGAATACTACTACTATTTTTAAGAAAATATAGATTTTCACATCTTTTCTGCTAAAATTAGATATCTGACTCACTAGTGAAATGTATAAATAATACTTTTCCTAACGACTTTTGGGAATAAGCCGTTATTTATTTTGATCAGCGGCAACATGTAACCTACATGCAATTTTCAAATCTTCAAATCTGCAGATACAAATCCTACATAAGAATAATTTATCGATCTCCCTTAAATGGTAATGACCGGCCCTGGCTCCTGAAATATTATAGACTAATAATCCTGGAAATGACTCTACAATATGAAACTAATGGTCTAACGACTATATTAATTATCTTTACACTCAATTTCCCACTTTGATTCAAGTACTAACAATACATACAAGTTAGGTTATGATATACAATAAAACTTACGTATATTACACACATTAAAGTTCTCATCTTCTTTGTACGGACAATCAGCGCGTCCATTGCACCACTTGTGAACTTCGAAACATTCACCATTGCTCTCACATGACAGGTATCCACGTTGACAGGTTTCTTGTGAAAAAAAACACATTTAATTTTCATTTACATTTTGCGTTCAATAACTTTAAAGAACCAAGGTGCCATTGCAAATGTCTTTAATACTTCATCTCACAAAGTTAATGCACAACGACGTGTTATCTAAGAAGCCAATTTAATTTAAATTATATTGAATTATTTGTATTGTTTATAAATAATGTATTTGGGGGATTTGTTTGCAATTAAACCTGAAATATGGCTGTCCATGTGTTTCAAAATTTTGTATAAAATCAATTTCGCAAAATGGTAACAATGTTACATGTTACATCAATGTTAAAATCATAAGTTACAGCGTGCCGTAATTTCGGGGTATTGCAATTTGTATTTTCATCCTACCATACTAGGAATTCCAAATATGGAATGATTAGGCGTATAAGCGTCCTCTAATAATAAAACAAACATAGCTGCCACCATGGTTTGACCGGACTCCACTCAAAAGAAGTTCGCTGATTTTGTTCTAAATATTTTGGATTTCGGCATTCCCGTACTGTCTTCGTGCATACTTTGAGGTATCCTCGTAATAACATCATATTTACTGTATATATACTACTCACGCGTGAGAAACGCGTGGCATTGTACTGCTGAGGACGAAACTTTATAAAATAAAAATTTACGCCCATTTAGTACGTAATATCAACTAATTACTTACGATCCTCATTCATACATAATAAAGTATCCTCATCACTGGCATCTAAACAATCGTCTTTCCAATCACATACGTCAGACTGTAATACACAATCATGACTGAGGCAGAAAAATCCTTCATTTTGGTCACACTCTTAAGGCGAAAAACAAAAAGCATAACATAAATCCATGGAATGTAATATTGTATAGGATAATATGATTATATATTTCTATATCTCGAAAAAACACATCTATGTAACACACGATGTGGCACACCATATTGCGATAAATGAATGGGTAATGGGCCTGTAATCTAACAATGAAAGTGACGGCTATTCGGTACTCACGATTCATACACATATCTAGATCTTCGTCAGATTCATCAACACAGTCAACGTCACTATTGCAGGCCATTCTATCATTTAGTGTACACTGGCCACTTCTGCACCTGAATCCATTACACGGACCTATATAAAATCATGTATGAAACATAGGTTAACATAGACGTTATGTGTTGAAAAAACAACGTTGTTATTACATTATACAGTGCGAACACACACAAATAGTCAAGTAGTGATATAATTATTAGATGAGAGCATGCATAACCGAGCTACAAAATCATATAACCACCAACCAGCAGTTAATTTTGCTGTGCAATTTAAATTCACATGAATGAAAATACATTATGATAGTAAGAGACAAAAATCTGAAATAAATGTAAATACAGTTAGCATGTTTCATATTGATGTTTCCAAGAAAAACTAGTTAAAATCTATTGGCTGTGATACTTCTTATTTTAGTACACGCCACACAACATCGAATCTTATCTTATAACATTTCCCGTCCAATTACTGTTGTTTACTCTAATTTATCACAATTCAGACTAAACATTTACATACCAACTTATGAGAAACTTAAAGCAGGAGAGTCGTCACACGCGCATGCGTCAGATAGCTATAGCGTTTCATTGTTTACAAACAAACGTCTACCCATGAGCCTTTGCCTTTTTAGCGTGTGTTGTTATCGTCGCTTGGTACTCAATTTCCGCGCGTAGGCAGGTGACGACCCTTACGCTTTAACTTTGTTTTTACTCACGATTTATACACATTTGGATGTCTTCATCTGAGTGATCATCGCATTCAATAATTCCATTGCAGACAAACAAATAACTTATACATTGGCCATTGCTGCACTCGAACTCCAAAAAATGGTCACATGGGGCTACATAAATGCATGAAAGTATTATGGAAGTATTATAATATATAAGCATCGCCAACCAATATAACATTGCATAGCGATTGAAGCTATAACTTGAAAGACGTAATTTGGCCGCCAAACGGGATACAAATCAATGAAGTATCATTAATAATTTTAAATTTATTGCATTAATAAAAGTGACAAAGTTCTTAAACGATTCACTAAATAATAATGTTGGACTAGTAAAGTTTTACAAATACCCTATCATAACACCTTAGAAATTACACTAATCAAAATTATAATTATGAGAACAACCAGTAAACTGATTTTAGATGAAAGTTACTTTATTATGAGAAAAAATCAAACATCGATGTATATGTCCAATAGTGAAATTCAAAAGATTGTAAGTGACGTTTTAAATTTATTAATTAATATTTTAACCCACTACTATATATAATTTAATTGTAAATCATTTCAATTGAAAACCTCTCTCACTTACCAGATTTTATCAAAATAAATCACCGGAGTAAGTGAAGAAAGTAATGCGAGTATAATTACAGATTTAGTGCACATTATATATGTTTTCATTAAAAAATGGCTTCAAAACATTAAGGACGCTATTAAATGTGATACTAATTATTACAGTACTCATCTAACAGCATCGAGTATAATTTGTCATCCTAATTCCGATTACCATTGTTTTACCTAATTTCTTACAGTCCAGATTGAACATACACATACAAATCCATGAGAAAACAACTCAATTTTATCTTTACTCACGATTTTCACACATTTCGACATCTTCATCTGAGTGATCATCACAATCATTATAGCCATCGCAGACATACCATTTATTATTTATACATTGGCCATTATTGCACAGGAACCCGCGAAATGGGTCACATTGAGCTACATATATAAAAAATAATATTGAAATAATATTTTTGTAATCATCCATCACCAGTACAGCATTGTGCAACAGTTGAATGTGAACCTGTACTTTGAAAGATATGACCATCGTGATTTTGCCATATAATTTTGACATCTAACAGAATAAAAAACAATATTTGATTTTAATAACTGTGACGAGAGAGTTTTTTATCATAATACATTTTAAGAGAAACTGATCAAAATCAATAATTATAAGAACAACCAATATATTTTCATTATTTTGTATAGAATCACCGGACAAAGAAAATAAACCTTCCTTACAGATATCATCATACACACTGAATACTGCTGTAGATTTGTTTTAGTAGTCAGTAAAATAAAAACAGAAGTCGTTTCTATTTGTGCAAAAATACAGCTGGACATACAGCATGCAGAATGAAGCAAATGAAAAAAACATTGACGGCCATCACTCAGTGGTGAATAAGTCGCCAGATATATTGAGTTCACATATAATTATCACTCGCTTATCACATCTTGAATAAAAGGGTAACACAATCAATCAGGCAATAATATAAAATGTCACCAAAATTAATCTAGACAAGTGATGATTATTTTAAAAATCACATATACATAACAGAAGAAAACTAAAATTTCGCATTTTAGAATTTTGCAATGGCGTCATAATCTTACAATATAGCAGAATGTTACGTAATATCCAGTTAGAACATGGAAGTCGTTTTCGAAAATTTAGTTTGTTTGGTCTGTGTTTAGTTCAATTTAGCAAGAACAGGTAATGAGTAAAAAGGTTACACACTTCTATGGTATCCTCGGGAGCGGAACTACGTCACAAGACATTCCACGTTGCTGAGACGCGCACCACTGTACCATGCATTTCTAGTGGCCCTGTGCACGCTGCTGTGGAACGCCAGTCGAGCCGGTGAAAATTCGAGAAAACAACACAAACTCAACTTTGAAGTAATCCTGAACAGCTAAATTTATATATGTTACACACGTGGGGCTAATCTTGTTACACTGTTCAGAGGAGTTTCAACAACCGTCCCTAAGTACCATTTTCTGCGAGTTTTGGGCCTTTGTTTTCACCGCTGCGGGTTTCCACGCCGTGAAAATGCCCGGATGTCCGCCCCAGAGGATTGACGTACGTTGAATGAATGGGTTCAGTTATCATTGTTCACTGATGACATCATTAACTGGCCCTCTAGAGGCGAAATGACGTACTGCTAATGATTATATAAATATATATATATAATATCTGTTTAATTCTGGTAAATGATCATTTTCATTAGTAAAAGCGCCCTCACTCAACAATAATGAGTGGTTGGTCAAAAGTTTGATGAGTCAGGTGCATCTATTGACTAAGCTTGTTCTACATAGATACACATGAGTATAGGAACCATTAATTCTGTAGGCTGTATTGCAAGTAGTAGAGGATTTCATGTTTGTTGTGACTGGTTGCCTTGTGCTATCTCGTTGTTTTCAGGATGCACCTTGATATTTGTTGCTTTCGTGGTTTTCATGGCTAAAATGTTTCTGGTGGGTGGATGATGTGTTTATTGAATCACTGTTTAGACACCCTGCAGCTTGAAATGGTATGGTCCAAATCACAATTTTATATGGTGGTGACTTCTAAAAACATGGTATCAAAATGATTTCTGTTTATTCATTTACAGTTGGAGATCCTGAGAACCAGCCACTGAATATGGTGTCGGTAATAAATAGTATTCTGAACAAGCTTTATTAATTATTGTTGGCAATATTCCAAAAATGAATTGAGAGTACTCTGTGACATCAAATCTAGTTCTGGTATTGTTATGTTTCTAAAATAAACTTTTCAAATGTCTTGAAACAGATTCAAATATAAGGATATGTATTGTAAAATATTAAGATGAAATAGTGACCAAACGAAAATATCATGTGTATTTTTTATGTGGAAACTTGGCCTTGAAGTTCTTTGTTTTTTTTTTAATTTTTATTTGTGAACAAAAAATTATTTTAAGAGCTACACTGACAGTGCAAGGCTATTTCACATGTCTCTTGCTTGAATGTGAAAGTACATGGTATAGTGACTAACTATTATTTTTTTATATATTAGAATTCTTTTTATTTGGGAAAGCTCTTCTGTAAAAATAGAACAGATGTAATGAATTAATTTGAATATTTTATTTTATTTCAACACTAGATGTGATTCACTGCCCTGGAAATAGTATATCACAGAAATTGAGCTGCGGCTAGACGCACCTCTGTGGGTACAATTTATAATTCCTGTCGGAATAAGTTTTCAGTTCAGTGAACTGTATTGCTTCATTAATTAAAGCAACACTTGATGTTCACAGCTTTTAAGGTAGAGATGCATGTTTGTGGGCACTTAGGAGTGAAATTTTTTGTTTTGCTTTTTATTATCCAAACAGTCTTGGCTATAGACTGTTAAAATTTTGTAGAATTGTGAATAGTGGAACATACTCAAAAAACTATAAATAACAGGTGCAAACATTCTCTCTTTTGAATGCTTATCAAGAATTAGCAAGGCTGTACATAAATAATAAAAAAGAAACATGGTGAAAAAGAGAAATGACGGGATCTCCATATTGTGCACTATATTTAACTTTTAACAAAACGATAATACATTTAAGTTTGGAACTGTTACAGCCATTTTAATTATGAGCATTGACACACTTCTCACTGAGTGAATTGTTATGCAAATTAGCAATTATCTCAGCTTCTTTTTAGTGCACATTCCAGAACTCATAGACGCTTTGATCTTTTGTTTTGAAATTTTCACAAATGATTGACAATGTGTTTATCTTCAACACGCTGTCAGGGCATTGTTTTGGTTGAACAGTGTAATAACAATCGTACAGACAACTAGCCTGGGCGTTAATTTATGCATAAACTTGAAGTAGTGAAATTTGGGCTGCTGCCCAGCAAAATTGACAACTGGTAGACAGTTTTCAAGACGGCGCTTTCTTCATAGTAAACAGATGTACCCACAAACCAATTTTGATAGGAAACAGAAGCATGGTTTAGGAGCTATTTTTTTTAATTACTTTTGACCAAAAAAGCACATTTTTGTGCATATTTCAAACTACAGTGTCCATAAAATAAATACTAAAAATATTTTAAAATTCATACAATAAGCTGTCCGAAAATATATAGTTTTGTGGACAAGGGGGTCATCTTGGTTTCCTAATTAACTAATTAAAATACCTGTCAGGTAAACTGCATCTCTACCTTAAATAGCGCGCTCACTCAACACTAATTTATTAGAAAGTACATAGATGCAAATGAGTATAGGAACCATTAATGTTGTAGGATGTATTGAGAGGGGTGGAGGATTTCATGTATGTAATGACTGGTTGTAATGTCTCTTCTCTTGCTTGAATGTAGAAGTACATGGTTTAGTGACTATTATACTTCAATAATATGTATTTATAATAATATTACATATAGCATAATAAACAGTCATAAACTACTAACATGTGATTGCTTTAAAATAACAAATCAATAACAAGTGGAGAAAAGACTGAAAATCAAGGTAAATCAAAACAATGTCAATATGTGGGCCAGTACAAATATGCACATTACGCTCTTTATAACTCGATTTAACCTTTACCTTACACAAATAAAAAATAACGAAATATTAAAGTTGCACACCGTTTTATTTTGTATGCAATGCTAATGATTATTTTCTCTCCAGGTTAAAAATATAAAATATTTGTTTTTTGTTTTTTTAAAGGGCAACTAAATAGAGCCTATTTTGGTGTTTGTAATTATCAAGATATGTATATTGATTATAAATTTGAAAAAAGAATGAAAAAAATGATTATCTTCAGAGTTATGATGATTTAAATATGAGAAACCATAAACTTGCGAAAGACTTCTGTTTGCGCCATCTTGCCATAAAAAACGCCCTAATTGATTTCTCGTCTAGGTTGTTTCGACTTTTACGTTAATGTTATATACAAGCGTATCAACATACAAACATTATGGATGTGTGATTGATCGAGACAGGCATTTTGTTTTGTTTTTTGTCTAACTGTCTAATAAATGCTGTTTGTTTCCAGTACTGCACTGTGCGACGTGCAAATTATTCAAAGTATGGATGCTGGAGTATGCAATCTTGAGTTCGTAGGGTGGTGGTGGAAAAATTTTCATCCATGTATTCACAGGGCTGCACTGGCAAATCATGTGACAAGAGTCACAGAAACAGCAAGCAGATTGATCACAGACTTCAGTGTAATTTTAAATAAAACTATCATCCGAACAAGGGGCATCGTCGATGATATACTCTCATCACTCACACTGGACTGATCTGAATCTTCACTGTATACCGTACTTCACTGATCATAAGCCCTGAGGCATGAACACGTAAATGAAAAGTAAGGGATGAGCTTGTACTCGAGGACCAACTCAGAAAAAAATGATTTTGTTTTGGGGTTAAACACTGTAACCATCTTGCAAACAACGAAATATTATCCAAAAAAATTATTCGTTCACCACGCCAGGCTCGGGAAAATAATTCTTATTTTTGAGAAAAAATGCGTCATTGATTTGAACGACACTTACAATGAAGAAACAAACATGTTCATAAAAAACACAAATTTTATTACAATACGATTTACATACCGTCTGAATTTACGGTGAAATAATGGGTAGGGTCTGTGAGGAAACAGTGGACGAAAGCATTTATCATTATCTTCGTTTTGGTATGTTTTCGATCGTACGCAAACTCACGACGCAAAGCAATTTTCCACCATGAGATTTGTCAGCACGATTTGACCTAGAACAACTTCCTTTGACATAACAGGTCATGTCTTTCCTTAACCAATCAAAATGATGTGTCGTAAAGATGAAATTTTCCGATTATTGACAATGTTTTTTTAACGCAATGCAGAAGTGAATTACCGCAATGTTAAAATGCGATCTGTAGCACTGATTGCAACGAAAAAACGATGATTTTTTTCCCTAAAAACTGGCGATTCGCAATTTCCGAAATATAAACGACGGTTAATAGCAACCGTGGGTAAACTGAGTGTAGAGGAAGAATTTAAACACCTTTTTCGGTCGCCAACATGTATCATCGTTCAAACCTTAGGCCTTTCATGATAGTCACGAAGTAAACCATGCCCAATAACCCAGTACACAACTTAACGATCACATTTTTGGCTTTTCGAAAGCTACGACTCAAAGAAATATGGATTACTCCAGAATTGCAACATCGGGGTTCATCCTGAGTAAATGACAGAATAGAAAGGATGCGAACCACGTTGTGTAGTTCGCCAGGCACTCTGAATTTAATGCGAGTTTTCTCTTAAAACTAAAAGCATGAACCAAACTACCATGCCAATCACGATTATTATGATATGAAACACACCTTTAGCACGCATATTTTAAAGAATATCGTCGACGCCCAGTAAAAACACTCTAGGCTTATAATCGTGAATGCTCTCAACTCGATAAAAATAAGTAAAAATATAGGGATGAGCTTCATACTCGGGAGGGGCTTACGATCGGGGAAGTACGGTACTTTAACGTAATTGGGCTTTCACTCTCAGAATACTGTGGTTCAAACGCATAAGGCTCTAACCCAAGTTATAAAAAGCACATCGTGCATATAAAAGTTGAGTTTATACATGTAGTACACAATGCTTGGCAGCATGAGCGGCTATGTACAATGGCGTATACGAATGCGATCAGATACTAAAACGTCATAGCTTTGAAAAGTACCCGGATGTTAAATATGTTCTTTCGTTATTTATTCCCCTCCATGAATGGCCTCCATGGTGTTTAATTGCAAGCACTTCAAATGCCTGTCTAAGCTACAGATAATTAAAACAAAATTAAACCACTGCAATATTATTTCGAATACAGTTTAGAATATACACAACTATAAATTAAGGCCGCATTTAGGTTCGTTTTAAATAAGCTTCGGAATTATGTATTGAAACTGAAATTGAATGAGAATAAATTGTGATTTGAAATGGAAGAAATGATTTTAAAGTAAATTGTTTACTCACCATCTATACAAATGTCCACATCTTCGTCTGATCCATCAACACAATCACTAAAGCCATCACAGACCCAAGTCTCAAGACTTAAACACACGCCATTGTCGCACTTGAATCCATCACATTCATCTATACGATGGAACATATGAATGTCATAAGTAAGTAAGTAATTTATTTATTATAGTGACCTGCAGCTCAGATAACTGGACTTATAAGTCACCTTAAATAATATCGATTACATTTACAAATAAAGGTTTTGAAAGAGAGCTTGAAATAATATATCAACAATACAATCGTGTAGTTCATTAAATTCAGATGAACAACAAATTTCTTCTTTTGTAAAAAGTCTTTTCTATAAAAAGAGCAAGTTTCTCATTGACCCTGAAAATAAAAGAACCAGTAATTGTTCCCGCGATATTTCAATTATTTCATCAAGAATTGAATCTAGATACTCATGCCTCAATTCATTGTATTGCTGACAGTAAAACAAAAAATGCATTTCGTCTTCAACAACGTTTGCATCACAAAATTCACAGATTTGTTCACTTACAGGCTCGTGTCTAATAATAATAATAATTTATTTATTTCCCTTTGCTTCCTCCGATAGAGGTATGAGAGAACTAAATAATATACATTACATAATACAAACGAAAAAAGCATGTACATGGAAGCGTCACACGAAATAAATTTATAAATTAGAAGAAATGCATAAAAAGGCACCAGCCCAAAATTACAAAAAGCAAGTAAATAAATAAACATACATGGCACTGAATCGGTGTTCAGAAATGACCTGGCTGAATTAAAAACCGCTTCATTATGTCTTTACAAAATCTAGAAAGATTTAACAACTCCAATTCATTAGATGTGTTAAATAGCCGATACATTTTTAAAGTATTAGGTCTAATTCTATGATATGATTTCAAAAATCTCTCCCGTTCTTTACTCAGGGCCAGACACTCACAGATATAATAAAATTCATCACCAAGGTGGTTACCTTGGCATAAGGTACAAATTCTATCATGAACGGCCTTATTTTGATAGCGACCTGAATCTGAATCGCCAAGTCTTAATACGGAGAGGCAAAATGCCCATGCGCAGTTGAGCTAATAGTGACCTTTGACCCCGACTTAAATTTATTAGCACGTACTTTTCTGATTTATATTCAAATTTAAAAGTTGCATAGACACGTAACTTTGGTTTGTGACTAACATCTTCTGACCAAGATGACTCTGACCTCCTCGCAATATTTTATTCTAATACATGTATATTTACGTCAATTAGGTGTTCATAATTTAAGTCGACGAGCTCCAAAATTTGGTAATACTCCGATGACAAATTATTATTATTTAGGGAGTGATCCCACAGAAATACTTGTTTAACTAGTCTATTGTCATCAAGTTTAGTAAGACGCTTCCACATTCTAACTATATGGGCCCATCTCTGCATGAGACCCACCCAGTGTCACTTTTAACAGCCGGGAGTGGGGAAAACCTATGGGTGCCAAGAAAAAATTATAATATCCTATTTTGAATCATTTCACACTTTTCAAATTTACTAAAACCCCAAACTCCGGAACAATAGCAGGTATAGGCGCAACACTGGCATCATACAACTTTGTAAATGTGGAGAACCCAAGATTCTTGTGAGTTTTAAATTTAACTAATAACGCTCCTAACGCTCTACTTGCCGAGTCTGCTGCGATACCAGCAGTTAAAGAATAATCAACAAATTCATCCAAAACAATCCCCAAATATCTATACTTCTATCGGTATAATCTAACATGTCATCAATGCAAAATTGGAATGCACTTCTAGCTTCACTGGCTTTTCTAAAATGTAACATTTTCGATTTCATATTATTAACCCTAATTTTCCATTTTTCACACCAACTATTTAAATGACTTAACATCATTTGCATATGAATTTCATTATCAGCTTTCGGCGAGAGTCGGAAATCCGGAAACAGTCGACCGTTTCAGGATTGGTGGGCGTGGCTACAACACGAGAAATATCCCAAATTTACTTGGATACGAGTAATCATTTTCAGCAAAAAAATCAAATTTCATTATCAGCTAACAACACGGAATCATCAGCGTATAACAAAATACTAACATTAACGTTATTATCAAGAGTTATTCCTTTTTGTTTCAGGTTAATTTCAACTGCCAAATCGTTAATAAAGATGGAGAATAATGTAGGAGAAAGATTATCACCCTGACGCAGTGTTAAACCAGTGCGTTTTAAAATCATTTAGTTTTACAGAAAAAATTGTGTCGCTATACATAGCTCGTATAGACTTGTACATTTTACCGTTAATTATGTTAATAAGTAATTTGTATAGCAACTCGTCTCTATCGACACTGTCGAACGCTTTTCGTAAATCAATGAAAGCGGCAAAAGTTGATAAATCATGGTATATTCTATGCCTGATAATAGATGTCAAAATATAAATATGATCTTCGCAATTTCTGTTCTTTCTGAAACCATTTTGCTCATCTACTAAAATATTATTATTTTCTGAAAACCTTGTGATTCTGTTATTAAGCAATGCGCTGTAAAGTTTTGATAAAGTGGACTGTATGCTTATGCCCCTGTAATTCATTGGAACGTGAGGGTCACTCGACCTCACCTTAAGAATTGGACAAATTAATGCTTTTTTCCAGATGCATGGAACTTTTGCACTGTCAAAGCAAAGTTGAAAAAGATGTGTTAAAATGGCAACAGAACTGTCATTCTTAAGCACTTCATACGGAATTTTATCTATCACATCTGCCTTCCCTGACTTTGATTTTGCTACCACTGTCTTAATCTCTACAGTAGAGAAATTCTTATTTAATTCAGAATCACTATCATACAGTGGATCATCCAAATCATTTTCTAGGACCTATTTATGATGTAAAATATGTTCGTAGAAATTAGCGTCAACTCCATCTAGATCACATTGATTCTAAAGGGACGACAAATCGTGTTTCCACTTAGTTAAAACAATGTTATGGTTACTTGTAATATGACCCCCGTCATCGTAAACTTCCATTGGGATATCTTTACGTTTGACTGGTCCTAATTTATTAATATGCTCCCAAAATTGGTCTGGGTTTTCAGGACATACCCTTTCAATGCTAGAAACAAGATCATTTCTATAATTTCGTTCGCAACACCTAAGTTTTTTGTCAGATGCCCGCCTTGCTGCTTTGAAATCATTACGTAATATCGTTATAATATTCTTAGAGCCGCCAAATCGAGTGTAAGAGCGTTCTCGTTCTCTCATAACACGCCACATAATATATAGCTCGTCGTTCCAGTATGACTTATGATGACGGAATCTTTTCCGTGCCCCATCATTAAACTCATCAATGTCTTGTTGTGTTTCCCTACAAATATCAATCTTAGAAATTATATGTAATAACGCTTCCCTAGCTACTTCTGATGCTAGGAAATTAATAGGAGTCTGGTTGAGACAATACTTTATAACAGTCGCACTGTGCCGGTTATTACCGATATTAATATCATGTGGCAAACTTTGTTCCACTATTGAACCCAGTTGTCTATCCAGAAAATCAAAAATTAAAAGTGAGTGGTCAGGGATAGAAGATCCATGAGTATATCATATAAATTGTACTTCTCAACCAGAGACGACATATTTATAACATTAAAATTATTACAAAAACTTAAATGGTCTTGGGGAACGCACACATAATCAACTACTGATCTCTCCCTACTAGAAATAAAAGTAAAAATTTTGGTGTCTATTAAAAAGGCCATTCAAAATACATAGGTTAGATTCCTGCAGGAATTCGCAAAAACTGTGACCATGTTGATTAATTTTAGTATCAATCACGTGTCTATTCCTAATGTTATCCACTACATCAATATTATCATTCAAATTTCCCAAACGAGCATTGAGATCACAACATATAATAATTGTATCGACATCATCTGTCATATAAAGCTGACTAAGTAGGTGACTAAACAATGCATTTGCATTTCTTCGCAAGGCGAATTTTCAGGTGGCAAATAACAGGCAAAAACTAGGAAAGTGAACCCAGTTAATTTATTCTCAAACCGAACTCCGAGAATGTCTAAGTGGCCCATGTCAATTATTGATATCAAATAATCATTATATAGTGAGCACTTAACAAATAAACCAACCCCGCCAAATATCCGGTTTGTGTCAACATGAACTAGATTTCTATTGTGCCAAATCCAATTGTAATTATCAATACTAATCACGTCATTGCGAGGTAAATGGGATTCGTTAATACTAATGATATCGGCATTTACACCTATTAGTATTCTTTCACAAAGACTACAGTTCTATTGTGTCCAGCCATAAACGTTAATATGTACAATTTTCAGTCCACCGAGCTGAGTTGAATCCTATTGTGTATTACCGTGCATAGTCTCCAAGCGACCTTGGTTCACTTCTCTTCGAATTCCACGTTGGTTGTAAGTCTTACGCACAATTCTACCTATACTGGCGATGCGAAAATTGCTACCATTTGACAATTCGTTGAGTATGGTACGAGCATTAAGCTCCAGTAACCTATCCGTATGTGTTTTACTAGGCAGAAGAAACACCGGTTGAAATTCGGCACTGTCTTTCAAACGATGTTTAGCACGAAGTATTTGCTTCTTTTGTTCTAGATCCTTACATGCAAATTTTACTAACCCCGGGACACCTGGTTGTCTAGATTGTAATCGGACTGCTTTAATAATTGTTGTATTATCCGCAACGTCATCGCCAAGTTTTTTAAGCATACTTTTACGTACACCAACAGGATTTTCATCAACATTTTGCTTAAGACCGGACACAATTAATGTAATGTCGGGGTCATTCAAAGAGTCGACATCTAACGTGCCACAAGCCACCTGTTGTAGCTTGCTTTCCATGTCTAATAACTTTGCGTCTAATCAACCAATTTCCAGTGCAAATGAATCACAAAGCTCTTTCATTTTACTTGCCATAGTTTTAGTTAAATCTGTTCTCAGGCGATCTATCTTACTGTCGATCAATCGTTGTATTCAATTCTGACCGTCACACAACTACTTCAACATTGCTCTGACTTCATCCTCATTGTGGATTCGTCCATCGTGTCCGAGGCAGTATAATTTGGCCTCGGGCGTTTTTCTTGTCAAGCCATAATCATTTATAAACGAGATTAACACGAGAGGAAACGTTGTACTCACTTAAAGTTAGTAAGACGTCGTGTAGTTGCATGCGTAGTCGAATAACTAAAATTCGGCAGGTTTTATTAGAAGCGATCACAACACGTTGTACACCAGCTAATCACGCCCTCAATCATATTTAAATGTCATATTTAACTAACTTATAATTGTGCAATATTGGATAATAGAATGATTTTATCTGGACACAAAGTATTAGAAAGTGAATGGAATCACGTTATCCGATATCCGGAAATGGAAGAAATGACAAATTTTAGAAGAAATTGTTTACTCACGATCTATACAAATGTCCACATTTTCATCAGATCCATCACTGCAGTGAATAAAGCCATCACAGACCCAAGACTCAAAACTTAAACAGTCGCTATTTCCGCACTTGAACCCATCACATTCATCTATACCATAAACACAAATGAATGCCATATTTAACTAACTTATAATTTGGTCAATGTTGGAAACTAGTATGATTTTATCTGGACACAATATATTAGAAAGTGAATGGAATCACGAGTTGTATCAAACATTATTCGATATCCGAAAATGGAAGAAATAAAGAATTTGAGAGGAAATTGTTCACTCACGATCAATACAAATGTCCGCATCTTCGTCAGATCCATCAACACAATCACTAAAGCCATCACAGACCCATGACTCAAAACTTAAACACTCGCCATTTTCGCACTTGAACCCATCACATTCATCTATACGATAAAACAAATGAATTGTGGTAGAGGAAATACATCGGTCGGGAAAGACGATATCACGGAGAGACGTTCGATTGATGGTTGAAAGAACTCTGATTTATTCTGGAAATGGTCACGCATTATATAGCGCACATGAAAGGTGCCGCCAAAACAAAACATTGCGCTGAGCAGGTGTCAAGGATTAATTAAATCAATTAAATCAAACAGGATTACAATAATTAAGATCAAACATAAATAGAGTATAAAATAAGTATGAACATAAACATACAGAGTGACGCTGTCCGCCCGACGGGAAAAATAAACAAAAACAGTTTTTCACATGAATGTCATATTTAACTCATAATTCGTGCAATTTTGGATACTAGCATGATTTTATCTGGGCACTTATGATTATCTTTATGATGATAATGTTTATTTTCGCCTGAGTAGAGCATTATCATTATCGCCCTATAGAAATAAAAAAGTATATTTTTACACCATGTTCGACTAGTGATTACTTATCCTTAACACAATCACATAAGGTATGAGTTGACGGTTCATGGCAGAAAAAAAAAATCGTGTCAGACTTTTGTATGGATTCCGAACACGCATAGGTTTGAATGTTTCATATTTAAGGTAGAAGCCTAGTCATAATTGTTGACAAAAGTGGTCATAAATCTATGGTAAAGCATTATAATAGTGCCAAAATGCCAAAAACTATCCTTTTCTCGGACAAAAGGCTGGTTACCCACATTTTTTTATATCCCTGTATTGCATTGGAATACAGTTTATTGCAAAATGAATAAATTCTGGGTATTTTAGTTTATGAGTAGGCTATTACCTTAAGGTCAATATATTATAATTGAAAGTGATATGAATCTAGAATTAATGCTAAATAATGTTTTAATTCAAATACACTTGTGCACAAGACTTGACGACTAAAAACAGAAAAAAAATCACATATAATGGTACAACAAATTGGTGCAAGCAGGATTGTGGAGAGTTCCAAGAAAGATTTGGGCATACATATCAATGTCAAGTTTCAAATTACTCTTGTAGTAGCTAATCTGTGACGATGGAGATGAGCAATTCAAATGTATATTACTGAGACAAAGTAGCGTCTGGCAAAGTCGGTCATCTTTGTTATGAAAGATTAATGTTGCCTAAGAAAAAAAGAACTAAATATCATTATGTCTCTGACTTGTAAAGACTCGTGTTTGGTTTAAAAATGGATAGAAAGACATATTCATCAGGAGCTTTTATGCACTATGCATCACTAGAGAGACTATTTTGGTGACATATTCTCCCTTCAGAAATAGTGTAGCACAAGACAGGTGGAACACACTTGCCATAATGTTTGGGGTTGTGATGTGATTATTTATCTGCTGTTATAACTACAGTCGGGGATGTTGATCTTTCTAACAATGACACCAATATCACGAACTCCGCTGTAGACAGCAATGTATCTATCTATTATTGTTTTTTCTTAGAGTAGCTCTAATTGTTTGATTTTGTTATAATCGAATGTTCTATAAATAATAACTAGGTCGATCATTGTGTTAACAATTATTTTCTCATTGTGTTAAAAAATTGGAATTATAATGTAACTAAAACGCTACTCACCGAAGTCTTCACACACATACTCGTCTTCTCCTGTGGTACAGTCTTCTTTTCCATCACAGACCATGGTGGTATTAATACATGCATCATCATAACATACGTATCCATCTTTTTTGCATTGTACTAAATAAATACATAAAAGTGGAATGTTCAGCTACTTAAACACATTTACTCAACAAATTACACCCAATAAGAGCATGATTTTATCAGAACACTTAATGGTGAGGAATGATATAGAACACAAAAACACTTGTGTGCACCAAGTTTTAAAAATATATAGATGCAAGCAGGGGTGTTAGTAGTTTGAATAAAAGTATAGCATGGCTGTGTTGGGAGTCTAATGGTTTCTTGAGAGATAACTTCTGGATACGTACATAGAATGATATGAAGAAGAAAAAAATACTTTTATACCATGTTTTAAAAAGACACAGTATTGTGAGAAGTTTGAAAACATATACAGTGTGGTTGTTTTGAGCGGTCGCAATTTCTCGAGTAGTGATATTTATGTTTACATCGGTTACTTGCATGTTGACTTTTTCTGCAAATTACTTTGTTCACAACTATTTTTTACAAAGATCACAACACACATACATATGTACCACAGTCTGCGACTATCCTGCGGGATTGTTATGCAATGAGAAATTACACAACTACATTTTCTGCATTAAGCTTTCTGATTGGCTTTCAGTTTCTATATGAGAATTGTTAGCTAATTGCATCAAAATATTTACCTGAATGAAGAGAAGTACTGGTCAACTCGCAGTGTCTATGGGATTTGGGCATTGAAATCCAAAAATGTTTACAAAGTACAAAAATGTTTTTCATATATTTACATTGTTTTAAATCGTGTTTTGATAGACGTCCAATATTTCAACAGTGTGTTATGAAAAATTATTTTATGGATCCAATTGCTCATGAACATGAATTTAAATAATAAATGTTTGATGTTTTAAATATGCATGTCATGTAAAAGTGGTCATTGATTCATATAGTTTAAGAAGGTATAACAGTTTAAATTGAAGTATTTAAGTGAACAATGTGACAAAACAAATCATTAAGGTATCTAATTACTGTAATTACAAGAATAAAATACCCACCAAGTTATATGTCAATCGACAGAGATTAATTAAAACTTTCCAGTTATATGGTTTACAATAATATAATATGATACCGTATTAAGTTGTGTGAATTTGGGTTAAAATCAAGCATTTTTAGATGCAAATGCACTATTTAACTTTTGAATGCATATTCTGATTTTGATATAAAACACGTATTTAGAACTTTTTAACAGGAACATAGTGACTTATTTATTAGTGTTTCTATTAACATGTTTTTACACAGCAGTCTTTGAAACTTTAACACTTTATAAATCGTTCACAATTATCAGAGCTGCTAATTGACAGTTGATTGTTTCTGTTCCAGTAAAGAGAGTGAAGTCATTTATTTAAGACAGTCCTGTATATTCATCCCTGAAAATGTCATTGAAACGAAATGAACCGTTTAGAAGTTTTAAAGTTGAATTTTTTGTGTAAAAAATAAAACTGATATATTTGGCATTTTGTAAAAGAAGTGATGAAAACGAATCATTCGCTTGATATATGTAATACAAACTCATAGAAATACACCATACATTGACATGTCATGGTTTTGTGTTATCAAATTCAATGAAAGATAGGCACATTGGATTACGTAAAGCCGATTAGATATTCATATAGTTATATAAGCATAGCAATCGCCATTGAGTGGGTAGAGTCTAAATTTACTTTCCTCAAACCTTTAAAAATACTTTGTATGATGCAGTTTGAGATCCCCGGTGAACTGAACCGTGCGATGTTAGTGGACCCGGTTGAAACGGGCCCTACTAATTTGCTACACAACGGCTATAGGTGTTGTCGGCAAACACTCGTTTATGTGAATTTATAAAAAGTTGACAACTAGATGAATTAATAAGTTGCCAAATTAGTATTGTCGGCAAAAACTTGTTTACATGAATTTATAATAAGTTGACAACTAGATGAATTATTAAGTTGAAATAATTATAGCTGTGATAGCCGTAATCGCATTTTACTTTGTGAACTGCGTACCGCCGATCTAGCGTTTTATTGCGTGAGTTGCGTGATTAAGATGTCATGAATTCGGCGTCATATAATCCATTGTTGCATTAATTATAGCTGGAGAAATGTGTAGAATGCGGGCGAACTAGTACTTCTATAATTTGGAAAGTGCACCCGCATTGGAAGGTAAACTATTGTAAATCGGGTCAAGTCTCATTCAACAGAGTGCCCTAGTACCAGATGTCGCCGATCACGGCCTACAACGTACTTTGCAACATCGGTACCGGTACATGCTAGCTGATAAGTGAGTTTCCGATTGAGGTTACCAAAAAGGCAACGCTATGTTTGAAAACAGCATCTCGTTGCCGATTTTCTGTAAATTCCAGGGTATTTTTTTTATTTTTAATGAACCGAGCATTTCACGTTTGTGTATTTTGACACTGAAAAGTTAGTTATCGATGACAGCAATAGCAGTAGTCTTTGTCCATTGCATCACAATTCTATCAGCACGGCGATCGTTACAGCAAAACAAAAAATGTTCACTTCAGCGTTAAAATGCGTTTGAAGTAAAACTGTGTGGAAACACTTTTTAGTTTCGCCCACGATACGGAAAACCTTGATCTATGGACCAAAAAGCAAATAAAATTGTGGCCTTGTTTGGCGCGAAAATTAAATCGAGCTATCGGGCCTACGTCTTTTATGATATTAAATAAAAATCAAATAATTTAACAGTATACCACTGGAAACTGCCAGGCTAGGAGTTGTTTACATGTTACAAAATAGGGGGAAAAGTTTTCTTATGATTTAAAACAGTATGTTTTTTTGTAGTTTGGCTAGTTGATCGCGCTTGAGGTAAGTAAACTTGGATACTGGACAGAAGTCACACACCGCTGCTCCGTAACTGAGTACAGCAACTCATTTACATATAACATCAACAGTGACTTGTCACTCAAAAAGCAAAATAAACAAACTTTCGTGACTTTTAATCACATACGGTGCCTCGGTTCCCTATATTTAAAAATCGTGTTTCCAGTATGTTACAGCATTGACAAATCTTCGCAATTTTGACATTATCTCGCCAAAAGCAAAATTAAAAAATCACTGAGTGCCAACGAATCTGCATCTCTGTCTTAAATTGGCAGTTTAATGCTTCAAAGAATAAAATGATTTGTAACTATATTTTCTTCATTAATTTATATATTGATATGAAGTCATTACTGACCATTTTCACACATAAAATAATCCTCATCCTCTCCATCAGGACAATCGGGCACACCATTACATCCGTGAATGAATTCAATCAAGCACCATCCATTGGCACATTGGAAATCATATTGATCTTCACATTTGACTAAAAAACATATAGTTATTAAGTTAGTAAGCCATATAAAATATGCATGCAATGTCAAATATCCACAGCAACATTAATATATATGTATTTACTGATATTTAAAAGATATGAAACAGTTCTCTCATTAACGGATCTTTATCACTAGACTTACCTTTATCAAAATATGTAAGCAATCTGGTAATAAAGATCTGGTGTTTTACAGAACAATTATTATTTTCGAAATAGTGCCATGAGGTATACTCAAATATATTACAGCATTAAAGCTTGACACGCCAGCCAGTGTACCAATACATATATGCATTTTACTGAACGACTTAATGTTTTTGGATGATTAATTGCCCTCACGAAATAGCTTTTCAAAACATGAGGTTGGTTTAAAAAAACTTTAATGAGTCGAAATTGTCGACATATTGTCATTATTTTTGCAATCGCCCCACAATATTTAATCATAGGTACAACATAATTATTGCAAGACCTTTACATATTTATCATTTTCCAGTCGTGCATTGGTGGCATTTATGGCGCGCATTTAGATGCAGAAGTGAAACTTTGTGCATGTAATGGAAGTGCATGCAATTTGAACTAAAATACTACTATATACAAAAACAGTAAAAACGGATTTGTTAAAATTATGTTATGTGTAAAGATAGCTAATTTGACTGACCTCAAACAATGAAAGGGGGAACTTAACAGATTTTTCTGGAAGAGTTTGACACTTATTTTATTTAACGTTAGAGGAGTTAGAAAGTAATTCAAATAACTCTGAAAAATGTTGAAAGTTGGTGTTGCATTGTGTCGCTATATTTAGCGTAAGGCTTTCTTTGGAAGTTTTGTACTTCCCGAACGGAACATTATGCAACACTCACTACAGGCTGCAGTAAAAGCAATCAACTCTTCATTTTAGAGCTAAATGAATCAATGTATATTCATATTTCCATGTTATATTGTTAATGTGAGGCCATGATTACTTGTGCGCATAAGTTATTAGGAATATTAGTATTTAAAGTAATTTTTCATGTGCACTGTGACTTTCGCAGTTTCCGTACCTTGCCATTGTATTTCTCGTCTGAAAGTGACATTGACTTGTTTAATGGTCACACGCTGATTAACCCTACCTCGGATACATTTTGAATTCATCATATAGATTCAATAAAATTATCCCTAATACACTATTAAATCTACTCACAATCGTTACAGTTCGCCATGTGTTCGCCTTTAGAGCACGAGACAGCGGAAATCATAGAACACCTCTCTGAATTTTGGATACAACTGCCATCATAACAACGATACCAGTCGGGGGGACATTGTTCTGTACAATGAAGAAATCGAGATATTAATTAACTACACTCGCTAGTTGGTCATTTCTTCTAATATCTATTGAGATATGCGGACATGTTTTGTCTACTCAAGTCCGATCTGTTCCTTTTTGATTTAGGCCAGTATATTTTAATCTAATGCTGTGTACTTACGTAAGGGGAATCTGCAATCATCATTGTCCGGTTCATCACTGTAATCATAACAGTCCCTAATACCATTACAAAATGACGTCATGGGAATACAGTCTAAGCTATTACATCTCCACTCATCTTCTGTACAATTTACTGTTAAAAACATAGAGATGAGCAATGATGAAAAAGTTAATTTAGTGATTAAGTATTTAAATTACGTCATTTGATTTCATTTTAAAATGAAGCGTTTAATGTTACAGAAGAAAATACAGAAGAGATTAAGTGTTATAATATTATTGCCATCATTATAGTAACTGTGTAACAAATAAAGCAGTGTGACATTTGTTCAGCTTCTAATGTGCAAAATGTGCATATTGCAAATTTTGGCAGGTGTACATTATACATCATAATAACTATATTTGTAATATAGAGATACATGACTAGTGTAAAAATGTAATCGTCTTAGATAAATTGTCTGTGTTTGTGTATACAGAACAGAATAAAACAAGCATACATAGCAAGCAAACAAACTGATTAATTTGTGAGTGTCCACAATTTTTAGTTTACTTCACGTATATCCTCGGGGGCGGTGCTACGTCACAGACGTTGCTAAGACGCGCATCACTGTGCCACGTATTTCTATGAGCGTTGTGCGCGCTGCTGTGGAACGCCGGTGGAGCCGGTGAAAATTCGAGAAAACAACATAAACTCAACTTTGAAGTAATCCTGAACAACCAAATTCATATATGTTACACACGTAGGGCTAATCTTGTTACACTGTTCAGGGGACTCTCAACAACCATCGCAAAGTACCGTTTTCTGCGAGTTTTTGATCTTTGTTTTCACCGCGATGGTTGCCGGGCGGTAGAAAATGCCCGGATGTCCGCCCTCGAGGATATTACTTATATGAATGGAACAGCAGATAATGGACAAATACCTATAGGACAGTCAGCTTCATCACTGTCATCCACACAATTAAATCTATGATCACATTTCTCTTCTAAGGGTATACACTCGCCGTCGCCACATTTGAATTCAGTGTCATAACAGAAACCTTAAAGATATATATTTTACAATATGTAAGTACTGTAAAAAGTTTAATTTTAGTTTAATTAAGTAAAATATCATAATTGAATATAATGAACAATTTTTAAAGCTTTACGTACGACAGTTTTTCTCATCTTCTGAGTTTGGACAATCCTTCACACCATTACACCACATGTAGGACTTGATACAGTTATTCTTCTCGTCGTGACATGGAATATCATTTTCAGAACAAGGACCTATTGACGGAATAATTATACTAATAACATGAATATTCTACTCATTAACAGAACAGTAGTCAAAATGAAATTATAAAGTTGTAGTACATCGGTTATTATAGAGTAAAACTCTGCATTCCTTTTTGCCATAATCAAACAAATGTGACATTTTTTACATCGATGCTCTAAAAATGTACACACGAAAACCGACACAATAGTTGATATCCCGAGTAATACAAAAATTACATAACAATAAATTATATTTTACCTTTATAAAGAAGTGGAAGGTAGTCATCAAATTTAGCTATATCGTGATATTTTGTATTGGTAATTGCTGATTTTCTCATTTTGTTCATATTACACATCGTCACTGATGGAAACTCAACAGTGCTCTCCTTTATGACCTTCAGCTTGTAGGTGACGTCAAAAGCCAAATAGTTTATGATCAACCCACTGGCATGTATCGTGAACGTGCTGAATGCAACCAATACTATTAGACTCCACATAACCTTGCGAAAAGGTTTTTCTGAGGAGGACACATGACTGATCCCATGTGCAGTCGTTGATGATGCAAACTGTTGTAAAACATCTATGATGTTCTTTCGCATCTTGTTAGTCTTTCCTTTGCATGGTACACTGTTCTCTATGCATACCGCTTCAACAATGCAATGCTCTGCATGGCTATCACTGAGGTGACTGTCATTTACACCACACTCCATTACTATAGCATTACCAGAATATTGTTTTGAAATTCAGACTATAGAAATATAAAATAGAAATAGAAAGATAAATACATAATATTTTGTCAGCAATGAAGCCAGACCAAATTCCAGTGTCCAGAATAACTTTTTCACAGGCCTTTGCACGTTACCCGGAATTCAAATTCGTTTCAAGTGGGCCTATAATCAACATAATGGAAGATAATGGAAGAGCTACTTATTGCTCATATCAGGTATAGAACACTTGGTGTTGCACTTAACAAGAGAGTTCAATAGTGGACAGAAAAACAAAGTCCATCAGCTTGAAGTATGGTTTAGATAATGTTACGATCCACATTTCCAGTGGCAATTTTGTATGCAAGAATACCCATATGATTTTGAGGCATCAAAACCTCCATTTCCGCACGATGCTTTGCCAGTTGTCAGTATGTATGTCATTGAAAGCACATATATAGCAATAGTTAGCTAGAAATATGAAAAAAAAAATGTAGTAGGTTCAGAACAAGCGGTTCGCAACAATCATTTCGTATTACTTAGTAGTCAGGCCATATAATATTTAAGCAAAAAAATCGACATGTAATTGTAATAAAAATGACGTGTTCCTTGAACCCAATAATTTTTTTTTTAAATATTTGGAAATTTGTCACATACAAAACGTGTTTGTAAGACACTCATACTGGCATGTTATTACCAAGTAACCAATAAAGAAACATGACATTTATACACTTGTCACCAAACCTCATTTAAATAATAACAACTAAATAAAAAAATCCAGAAAATCATAATATGAATTGTGGTGAATGCTCTGCCAACGTTATAATGAAGTAGTGTAATAGATGATTTTCCGTACAATTGTGAGATCTCGCGAGATGCATGAAAGACGCGCGTCGAACGTCTGCCGCAAAAATCGAACGATTTGATTTTGAACTAGAATTTCTTTATTTCGTAGCTTACATTTACCGGCCGATCTTCGACAGAGAAATATTGCTTCTGAATACCCTTACTTAATCGAAATTGCCTATCATCAAATGTGGACAGCACATCATTAAGCATGGAAATGTCCCCGAAATACTTTCGCGTTTGTCGAATCCCACGCGATGTTTGACGCCACTACGACGCTATGACCTTTGTTTGTCCTGTTTTTACGTTCGATTTCACGCATAACGCGTGATTCTCGCAGTGAACGGAAAATGGTCTATTAATATTGCTTGGAATACTTAACATGAATATTTGTCAAACCCAGGTATTTGTTTGTAGAAATTGTTGAGATAACACATGATCACACAGAAGCATATAGAATTTGATCAGCCATGCTTCGTTTACTCCTAAACACTATATTCGATTACACTTTTGAGTGGTCATTTCATATAACGTGTATGTTAGATTTCGTATTACAGTGTGATAATAGTTCTCTCTTCCTGTAACGCTGTGTTTGAATCAGAAATATGATGGGCATTGATTATACATTGTTCAGAATTGTTTCTATGCAATGCCGATCTTCAATCAACAATATGTTAAAGCAATGAATATACATAGCGCAATTGTTCAGAATATATAAAGATTTAAATATTTTTGAAATTCATCACATGCTACACAATAGCTACAGAGGAACATGACATTTCTACACTTGCCACCGAGCATAGACAACTTTTACTCTATAAATAAATCTATAAACCTACCTCTCATAGTGTGCATTGTGGTAAATGCTATGTCAATGTCATCGGTGTTGTATTCAAGTGCTTACCTAACATATATTCATATTGGTCAACAGTAAAAACATTAGTATGACACGCGACAATGAAGTAATGCACTTTATATTGCTTGGAATACTTAACATAAATATATGCTAAATACAGGTATTTATGTGTGAGAAATGTCGGGATAGTGGTGTATTCGCTCTCACCGTTTGCTAACACAGAATCACACAGCAGCAGAAAGGTGTTGACCAGCCGAGCTGCTGTAAAGTGAAACACTGTAATGACTACTTCGACCAATCCAGGAAGTGTTAATTTAATATGACGTGTATGTTTAATTCAATAGTTCGTGTATATTCTCTTTTCGATGACAGTATGCTATTAGTTCTTCCTTTCTGTAATGCCGTGGTTGAGTCGCCAATGTGATATGTTTACAATACTTGGAAAATGTTAATATTTAAAAATATCTATTTAAAGTTTCATTACCTGAATATTAATATTTTAGTATAGTAAGATATAATAATATAATGATATATTCAACGACAGGGTGGATGACCAGCAACAACAGTCGACCAAGTAAATCGTTGTGAAACATAATATTATGTATTGCACCCACTTGGAAATCTCACAATAAAACATAAAAATACGTATTGTTAAGTTACTGGCTGTGTTGTGTTCATGATAACGCTAGTTTACCGATGCTTTTACTATTTCAATGATGGCAAGCAATTATATTGACGTGGACTATGAAAAAATATTACGATATTTGTATATTTCAACGAGAGCTTGAAAGGTACAAGGTAATGTCAGTTTCTTAAGTGTTGTTTCTCAGACGAGGATATGACTGGTAGAATTTAAGAATTTAACAACGTCATATCATATTCGATCACTACATGCTATTATGAATTATATGCTATTATTCAGAATTAATGATTGTTTGAAATCAATAATCAATGTATGCATTTCGAATGTGCATTCTAATGTAATGGTCTTGTTTTTCTGTCCTTGTTCTGACGGAATATGATGATATGTTGTCATATATTGTGTAAATGGTGTAAACATAACAGCAAAAAAAGAAATATGGAACGTAGTAATGTAATTCATATTGCTTCAAATACTTAACATGAATATTTGTCAAACCCAGATATTTGTTTCTAGAAAATGTTGAAAAAACACGGGATCACACAGAAGTATACAGAAGTTGATCAGCCATGCTTCTTTTACTCTATATTAAACTCTATATTCGATTAAACTTGTGAGTGTATGTGTTAGATGTCGTATTACAGTGTGATATTAGTTCTCTCTTTCTGCAATGCTTTGTTTGAATCAGGAATATGATAAGCATTGATTATGCATAGCCTCATTGTTCAGAATTGTTTTATGCAATGCCGAGTTCTAATCAGCAATATGTTAAAGCAATGAATATACATAGCGCAATTGTTCAGAATATATACAAATTTGAATATTTTGAAATTCATCACATGCAATACGTATTTGTAAGACACTCATGATAGCAGGTTATTACCAAGAAAAAATAGCTACAGAGTAACATATCATTTCTACACTTTCCACCGAGCATAATTTAGCATTTGCAAATAAAATAGACAACTTTTACTCTATAAATAAACCAAGAAACCTACGTCTTATAGTGTGCATTGTGGTTAATGATATGTCAATGTCATTGATGTTGTATTCAAGTGATTACCTGACATATATTCATATTGGTCAACAGTGAACAAATTAGAATGACACGCGAAAATGAATGAATATTTAACATGAATATATGTCAAATCCAGATATTACTTGTGAGAAATGTCGTGTAATTTTCGCACTCACCGTTTGCCAACTCAGGATCACACAGCAGCAGAAAGGGGCTGATCAGCCGAGCTGCTTGTGGGGTGAAACACAGTGATGACTATTCCGATCAATTCTGGGAGTGTTAATTTAATATCACGTGTATGTTTAATTTAATATTTCGTGTATCTTCTCTTTCCTATTACAGTATGATAGTACTTCTCTCTTTCAGTAATGTCGTGGTTGAATCAGAAAAGCGATATACATTCCTCCATTGTTCAGAATACTTGAAAAATGTTAATATTTAAAAATATATAATTAAAGTTTAATTTTTCAGTATAGTAAGAAATATTAATATAATGGTATATTCAGCGACAGGGTGGATGACCAGCAATAACAGTCGACGAAGTAAATCGTTTAGAAACTAAATATTATTTATTGTAATATTTTATTGTGCTTGGAAATATTACACTAAAACATGAAAATACGTCATGTTAAGTTACTGGCTGTGTTGTGTCGATGATAGCGCTCGTTTCCTGTTGTTTTTACTATTTCAACGATGGTAATCAATTATATTGACGTGGACTGTGAAAAAATATTACGATATTTGTATTTTTTCAACGAGAGCTTGAAAGGTACAAGGTAATGCCAGTTTATTAAGTGTTGTTTCCCAGACGAGGATATGACTGGTAGAATTGAAGAACTTAACAACATTCGATCATATTCGATCACTATATGCTATTTTCAGATATAATGATTTTTTTGGAATCAATAATCAATGAATGCATTTCGAATGTGCATTCTAGTGTAATGGTCTTGTCATTCTGTCCTTGTTCTGACGGAGTATGATGATATGTTTTCATATAATGTGTAAATGGTGTAAACATAACAGCAATAAAAAACGGAATATGTAAAGTAGTAATGCAATTAATATTGCTTCAAATACTTAACATGAATGAATATTTGTCAAACCCGGGAATTTGTTTGTAGAAAGTATTGAGATAACACACGATCACACAGAAGCATATAGAAGTTGATCAGCCATGCTTCTTTTACTCTCAAACACTATGTTCGATTAAACTTTTGAGTGGTCATTTCATATCACGTGTATGTTAGATTTCGTATTACAGTGTGATATTAGTTCTCTCTTCCTGTAATGCTTAGTTTGAATCAGGAATATGATAAGCATTGATTATGCATAGCCTCATTGTTCAGCATTGCCTTTCTGTAACGTCGAGTTCCAATCAGCAATATGTCAAAGCATTGAATATACATTGCTCTATTGTTCAGAAAACATAAAAAAATAGATTTATGTAAAGTTTTCTTTTATTGAATATTAATATTTCAGTATATAGCGGGACATAATATTGTAATGATATACTCAGAGACAAGATACTTTGCGTTTAGAGTACATTTTCTATGTCAATAGATGGTGACCTGCAACAACAGTGGACAAAGTAAACCGTAGTGCAACATGATAATATTTCATGTAATCTCTTGAAAATTTCACATTATAACATAAGAATACGTGCTACACATGCAATGGCTAAACACTTAATGCTCACATTACCAACAAGGAAGCTCATCATTAACTAAAAAGGAAGTCTATCGACTTGAATTATGATTTGTATCTTATTATATATATTGGAAGTGTTGTAAGCAGGAATATTTATATGTTTTCTGAGGCCTCACATATTCTGATTACAGTGGCAAATTGCTTTGTTACAGTCAGTAGTTCAAGTATTTTTTGTTAATATAACCATAATTGGCTTGTATTTATATTAGAATATTAAGTTTCAGTCCTGTTGGGTGTTCAAACATTTTGCACATCACGTGGTAACGTGTTATTTAAACTAATATTTTAATTAAATTTGGAAAGAACATATTTAGTAATACGTAGTCAGAAATACAGAAAATACAAAGATGAAGAAGATTTGCATTTCATCAGAAACTGTTGTTCCGAACAAGCAGAACAAAGCAATCATTCATTATGTATTCGTGTTACTATCATTATTTATTTTTAACAGTCTGGCTATGAGATATTTATGCAGGGTCGATAATGTCATTGTATTCAACATGGCGACAGTTTTCCCTAACATTGTATGCAAGTACTTTCTCTTGGATTGAATTGGGAATAACACCATAGTACAATACTTTTGTATATGGAATAATTTGTAAAATAAATACTCCAAAGGGTCATGAATGTCAAGTTGTACTTTTCTTCATTTTACCTTAGAAATCGAGACATATGTTCTGCATTTCAGAGAATAATATTCATGGATAACTGCATAAAACGAGAATCTGTTTCACTATTACCATGTTAATACAAGCATTGTTGTGAAAGAAAGTATAAACATAGCGACTGTAACTCGTTAGTTGAATTTTCAACCAGCTGGCTACATATATACTCGTTCATTTATACACCCGTAAATTACTTGTTAATTAGAAACTGTGAAAAATGATCCCAAAGAGCCTTCAACTTAATCTTGTTCATGACACAATATTGAAGATGAATGATATATAAACAAATCAAGTCACATATAAAACTTATGTATCATTTTGAAATAGCATATCAGTATTACCAGCTAGTTATTAAAGGTACACGTAGGTCATGCAAATGTAAAGTGGCTGTACAGTAAAGAATATATTTCAGAAACAAAACTTGTAGTTTACCATTCAAAATTACAAAGATAAAAATGTAATTTAGTGACAGGTCAATCATTTTGTATCCGAGCAAAGAGCATTTCAAAAATCTACAAAGGCCCACGGGACTATACATGAGTGTTTCTGACTTATATTCCACTATTTCACAATAATTATAAGAACAACAATGTCTCCATATCGGCATAACTCAGATGACATTGCCAGGCATTCCACGCACACGCACCCATTCAACACACACTTCAATTATTTTTTGTTTTATTATTTTTTTTGAAATTCATCACATGCAATACGTGTTTGTAAGGCACTCGTGATAGCAGATTATTAGCAAGAAAAAACAGCTACAGAGAAACATGACATTTCTACACTTTCCACCGAGCATAATTTAACATGTGTGAATCAAATAAACATCTTAAACTATATAAATAAACTTGTGGCTTGTGCATTGTGGTAAATGCTATGCCAATGTCATTGGTGTTGTATTCAAGTTCATATTGTTCAACAGTGAAACATTAGTATGACACGCGACATCGAAGTAATGCAATTTATATTGCTTGGAATACTTAACATGAATGTATGCTAAATCCAGGTATATATTTGTGAGAAATGTCGGGATAGTGGAATTTTCGCACTCACAGTTGGATAACCCAGAATCACACTTCAACAGAAAGAAGTTGACCAGCCGAGCTTTTTGTAAAGTGAAACACTGTGACGTCTATTTCGACCAATCCAGGGAGTGTTAATTTAATATCACGTGTATGTTTAATGTAATAACTCGTGTATGTTCTCTTTTCGATGACAGTATGATATTAGTTCTTCCTTTCTGTAATGCCATTGTTGAATCACCAATGCGATATGATTAGAATACTTGGAAAATGTTAATATTTAAAAAATATCTATTTAAAATGTCATTACCTGAATATTATTATTTTAGTATAGTAAGATATAATAATATATTGATATATTCAGAGACAGGGTGGATGACCAGCAACAACAGTCGATAAAGTAAATCGTTTTGAAACATGATATTATTCATTGTACACACTTGGAAATCTCACAATAAAACATAAAAATACATATTGTTATGTTACTGGCTGTGTGTCGATAATAATGCTCGTTTACCGATGTTTTTACTATTTTAACGATGATAAGAAATTATATTGACCTTCACATAGTCTGGTACAGTAAAGTGCAAACTGAAAAAAAAAATCATGTGAAACCTAAAGAAGTGTTTTATTACCAACATATCCAACTGTTTTTATTTATTATATTGAACCACGTGAAAAGTGTAGCATCGAAAATGTCCTTGACAATAACACATACTCTCAGGAGTCCTAGACGTGTTCAGTATCAAGTTGTTATTAACTTCTTGATGTCCATGGTAAAATATGCATGAAAACGTCTCGAGAAATGTCTGTAACAGTTTGTATTAAATTACATTTGATTTTGAAAAAAAAGTACAATAAATATTATTTTCTGTTTTATTCGTCGGAATGCATTTATTCGTTTACATTGCGACTAACCCAGCCAACATTTGCAAATAAATGATATAGAACGCCGGATTAACAGCATGTATTACATCTGTAATCGTACTAATTATGCAACTTATGTCCCGAGAAGTGTCTTAAGTTTGTATTATATTACATTTGATTTTGAAAAAAAGTACAAATAATTTTGTTTGCTGTTTTATTCGTCGGAATGTATTTTTTCGCTTACATTGCGATAAACCCTGAAGCCAAGATTTGCAAATGAATGAAATAGAACGCCGGATTAACAAAATGTATTACACTTGTAATCGTACTAATTATACAACTAGCGTAAGAGCACGAACAGTTACATTGATAGAAGGATGTATTTTTTGAATGCGTCTTACATCATCACCCTTGTACAAAGAAATCTCTCACACATGTGAATTTACCAAATGAATACCAACCAAAGCCGTAATAAATTTAACTTATATACTCACATGTAGTTTTTACTCAATGATCCATGACAACACTACAACTGTATATTTGATTTGTACAATGCAGTACGACCATCTAGACTATAATTCAAAAATTTGGCATGACAAAATTCACTAACACTATTCCCAGCAATGTACAAGCATGAACACTAACGATGATCAACATTAGGACGTGCCACTCACTGTAACGATTAAACACACATTATTGTGCTTATAGGTCAATTGAATATGTCAAGATTTGTAGTAAGTTTAATAGAAGGCACACTAACATAAGTTTAGTGAACGTTGCTTAATGTCAACAGATCTATACACCCAATTTACACGTTCAATAGCTTACAGTGAGACAGGTTTATACAGTTTGGTTTCATTAATTTAGAGAGATTCATCATCTAACTTCATTATTGAGTCTGATACCAAATGTGAAATACAATTTATGTATCTCCGAATTCCATGTTTCCATTTTTGTTGAGTCATTTTTAGGTTCAACTCTTATACTTCTCATCGTTCAGCCATTTCCATGGTCAGCGACTGAGATTACGAACTTGTCACATCAAAATATAGAAAGTAACGTCAATGGACTTCCTTCACTTGTCTTATAGAGTGTCTCGATGCATAAAAGCCCTACCTACTCTACAATACGGGAATCTATGATTTACCCACAAGACCATAGACTAATTAGGAACATAGTTAGTTTCACGCCCATCCTCTTCTACTCGTGTCGAATGTCAATGTGCTAATGTTCTTCTTGGAGTGTATCCATCCACTCAATACAGTTCAAATGATTGAAACTTCACCATTTGGCAGATTACCATTATGTGACGTGTGGTGGCGCAATACACTCACCTATCAGTTTAACATTAACATTAAGTATGCTTATATGTGTTACTTTTTGACACAATCTCTGATCTACTTTGCCTTTATTTTCAAATGACAAGGTTTATCTTCAAATGGTATGGCCCGGTGTGATACCATGGTCTAACAATGAATAAAATGGGTGATATTCAAATAAATTCACTGTAATCTTCTGAATTCTGACACACATCACGATTTCAACTAAATCATCGTATTTGTTATCCTCTTAGTGCCATATTCTAGTAATCGATTGTATCAGTATAAAATACATTATCGATGGTAAAAAAACTCTCAAATGTATGTTTTTAAACAGTATTCATTATATGTGATACAATCTGCATACACAAACGAAAATATATAATAACTCAAAATTCATACTACAATATTGAGCCCAACAGTATAACGTATGTTCTATTTCTTCTTAACATTTAATGTTCGTGGATAGTGAGTTATTATTCATGAATATTATTCATGGTGGTAAACAAGGCGTTTATGATAATGCTAATAATATTCTGTCACTACCTTCAAACTTTTTCAACTCGTAGATTTGTGCGAAGCATTTAGCTCTACAAGAGTACCCTCGACGGGTTTCCTAATACAAATGAGCTCTTAAAATATATTTATTTAAAGCTGTATGATAACACGATTGTCTTATTTTACTAATAACTACTTCTAATAAATCTGCAAACACAAGCTTAAGTATGAAATGAACTATTAACTCAACTAAATCAAACTACATAAATATTATATCTAAATATTTGACAAATAATTAAATAATAATGAGAATTTTTAAAGAATAATAACTGATTTCCTCCAAGTGCTTTTATTTTTTGAACTCTTGAAATGCTTAGCTACTTTGTCTTTGTAAATTTGTAATCATGATGACAAATTTGTATTTTATAGTGAAAATAGAGGGCGCTTGTGTAGTTCATTGTAAATTGCGTTGTGGAGTTAATCATTTTATCTAGTTAGAGGGCGCACATTGTGTTGCCTGAAAATAAATTGATATTAATAATGCAGAAATGCTGTGATACTGTATTGGCAGCTGATGTGGTGCACTATGATGTGATGTTTATGCTTGATTTATTACCGGTTTTTGATTAACGAGATGTATAATGTCCAATTTAACTTCTTCTGGAATTAGTACAACATTTCATTTACAATAAATTTATGACTCAATAGGCCAACTAAGTTGTTACTGCTTATGTTTATTGTTCTTTTGATTCCGCTATTTCTTTGGTTCTCAATTGTATCCACTCATTCTATCATTTATTGCAATAACACATGTATATGTGTGTCATTTATTATGTTTTGCAGAGAGGTTATTATATTGTATATATTGACATTTGAATCCATTAGTATTAAAGCAATCTAAATTAAACATTACAGGACAACTTCAAACGTAAAATAACAGTTATTTAATAATCTTTTTCCGGTTTTGAAATCGTAGTGCCACATGATTAGTAAGATGATTCGTCATTTTCGCGATATTGCGCAAATTATCTGAACAACCAACTTGTTTATGTTTGGCTGGTATCTACAATGTTGTTCTGTATCGGGTGATACAGACTGCAGTATATCTTATAAACAACAGTTTTTGGTTTCATGAGGTATAAGGTTGAGTGATTAATAAAAAATATACAATGACAAACTGTTTTATTTATTTTGTTATGGGCTTTCCAGTACATTGTGTTGACGGAAATAAATTCACTAGATAAAAAAAATCTACATGGACGCTGACTGCTAAGTAATAATGGTCATCGTCTTTTTAAAAAAATCGCAAATGTATTACGGTCGTGCCAGGACTACTTAAACGTTATACATATATCAAAACAACTTGGAATACATATTTTTGGATGGACAATTTTATACATGTTATATGACACAGCAGTAGGCATGTAAATATGTAAATTTATTCAAGATGGTGGCTATTGCCGCAGTTAGGCAGCACTACTCTTTCTCATAGAGAGATAACTCCCCATATATCATCTGATAAAAAATAAATCAACTTTGAAATGTACGGCAAATGTTCGAGATTATAATATAATGTGACAGGGGTTTGATGCAATTAAATATTTAAAACTTTCGTAATCTTTACCTCAAATAAAAGTATGTGTGTATACGTATATAATATAACAATATATAAAAATCAATTATTATAAAGTTAAAATATGTATATTACTAAGTGTTATTATTATTTTCACGTATTGTTTTTGTAACAGTATTTAATATTTTTAGTCAGCAACGCACATTATTTCTATAAATATAGGTAGATCCTGATTAACACGCGTAAGGTGAAGATTATTGAATACTTATTTTTACTGACTATACAGCACCATTTTAAATTATACTGGTATCTGGCAACATCTATTCATTCTACATAGAAAACCACATACGAGCATCAGTGTGAATGTATAAGTATAGTGTAGCATGGTTTAAGCCATATTCTAAATAAATGAATATGTATTAACGTTTCGGCTTGTTCTGTCTTTCAATTTACCAAACTGTAATTTTCAACCAACTTCTTAGATAAATTTAATTTAAACAAAAAAATGTATGATAAATATTGAAAACTGATTCATGAAGACCATGCAGTATCCTAAGCATTGTGTGTATTTACTTTTGTAGTTTTATGTAGGCATAACCAAAATAATGTTTTTCTTGTAGTATATAATTAGCAAAATAGTGGCGCAAATTATAAAGACTTGTTTCCAGAAAGATAACATGTTTTACAGCTTTACTTTAGCACCAATACAATGTAGCTGAATGGAATGAAATAAAAGATCTAAACCCTCATAGTGATGAACGAATGAATGAATGCTATTTAGCTTCACACATCGCTGCACTGAGCTCCTCAAACTTGCTGAAAATTCACCTCTTTGGGAGTTAAGTTTACTTCTTTGCTTATCTACGTTTTTCCATTAATACTTTGTGCATACGGTCATTACTTTTCCATTCAGTTTAGGCATAAAATTGCCATGTTTTGTTTTGTTTGATTTCATTCTACGTTGTCTGGAGTCTTGCCGTTGGGCCTGCTAAGATGGTCGCTCCCACGATAAGCCCACGAGGTGGCAATCCCCTTTCGGTTCTTACTCGCAAGCACATGATTAATTGCGAGTCCCTTGACGGCATAGGAGGCCTACGTACAGGCAATATCTTCTATTGTTGGGGCAAAGACTATTGTAGCTGCCTCCCATGTCAATCGTAGTGTTATTGTTTTGGTTGATTGTGTTACCTCAGTCGAACTGGTTTGCACTGAGGGTCTTATTATTGTGCCGTCATTTTTTTTTATGTTGAACTTTCAGTTAAACCTTCTACGAAAGTTATACTTTTTAGTGTACCACCTTACGTTCCGAACTTTTTATTTGAAAGGGAACTATCTAATTATGGTCTTGTGGTTTCGAATAGTCGTTACTTTCATTTAGGATGTCATAAAAAGGAGCATATCTAGCGAAATTACCGTGAAAACGTTGAAACGGTTCAAGCAATTAACACACATGTCACATCTACACTACACAACTGACTTTCTGACTAGCACTAATGACACAATAGCTGCGAAAAGTGAACACAATGAAAACACAACTGAAAATTATGTTGAAACAGATTTTGATAACTGATAATGTTGATAAAATATTATGAAAACTGATCTGACTGGCGCGTGTGGTGACGACTCAACTTTTATTGAACCCAACACAGATGCTATTCAACTTAATGCCACGTGCAATATTAATGAGATTGGCAGCACTGAAACTTACAACAATAACAGATCGTTCACAAAATATTGATTAGGAGATTGTACGAACTCTTCCCCAAACAACTACGCCTCCCGGGGCATCATCTTCTTCCGTCGATGCTTAGTTCATCTATCCGTTTGACTCAAGTCAGTTCATCAAGTCAGTTGCATCGGACGTTTCGTACTTGTACGCTCTTTAAATCATTTCAGGAAAAAGAACCACTTCCTTTCAAAGAAAAAAAATCGGATAGGGCGTAGTATCGCGTCAAGTACCGGCATTTCTAGAATGCCCAGGAGTACGAACAAACGTAGCGATAAATTCGACACAAGGAATTAAACTAATAACCATTAGTAATGAATAAATTGATTAATAAATCAAATAGTTGCGTCTATGTTTTTCTCTATACGCTTGTTCAGTTTCCTGTATCCATACTCATGCTAAGCCTTTCAGGAATTATATGGAATTTACATGGTTGTCGTTATTCTTTCAAGAAATATCAAGTGTTTGAATTTATTAAACAAAACCATTTCACCGATTTTTGTTTTTCCCAGAAAACGCATTCCGTATCTTCTTGTGAAGTAAAGGGGAAAGTGGTATGGTAAGCACCTATGTATTTTCCACATGAAAGTTCACGTTCTGCAGGATTTGGCATAATTTTTAAACCAAATAAAAATTTTAATATTTTAAATTTGAATAATGTTGATTCTGGACATCTCTTGCACATACACACCGTGGTTGATAGAGTTCAGGTGCATTTAATTAATGTGTATGCTCCAACAAACGGGTTTGTACGTCTAAAATTCTTTGAAGTTTCAAAAACTTGTTTGAACAGCTTAAATAACGACCCACTTGTCATTGGGGGCGACTTCTATTGTACCCTATGCCCTGAGTATGAATGATAGAGCCGAAAAACACTTTTTATCTTCAAACTTTACTTCCAATATATTACGTAGGTTTAAACTTGTTTACGCATGACGTCAGTGCATCACTTTAGCCAAATAGTTTACTTGGAGTAGAAATGAATGTAAATCCTGTATAGACACATTTTATATATCCAAATCTATTGTGTCTAGAATTAAAAGTAGTTATTATCTGTCCACATTATAATTTCTCAGATCATTGCCTGGTTACACTTTGTCTGTCATTCAAGTCTTTAAATCATAACCCTGTATGGTGTTTTAACTCTGGTCTTCTTCACGATCAAGTTTTCTGTGAAATAGTTAATGACTACTGTCTGACATGGCGTAAAAAGATAACATCCAGTTATTGTGGGATATTGGACAACTCAAGATAAAAGATCTTACTAAACAGTACACTTCCAGGTTAAGTAATATTTAACTAAAATGTATTACAACATGACATCAATAATATTGAACAACAAATAAATTCCAAACATAATCCCGTCAACCACCTTAAAGTGCCCGTGAAATGGCTGCTATTTTCACGCTATTGATGCATAAACATTATTAATTTTATTAATTTATAAGCATGAATTATTTTTTAAGTGAAAAAATGTGTTTTAAAACGAGGCTCCTCATTAGCTTCTTATTTGCATACAGAAATTCCCCTTGTGACGTCAGAAGGGGGAGTCGCATGGCAGCTTGAATTGCCGATACGTGTAAATAAGGCAAATTTCTTCTGCAGTTTTCTCGTCTTTGACTAAATTTTCACTTATGTACTTGTTCGTCGAGGAAGAATGGACCATATTGAACACATAGTATCAATTTTTGTTGCATGGGGTTGAGTTAGATGCGAAATATGTCCTTTCTAGTGTAGGTGGTCACCGTGATCGTCCGCGGCACACGTTTGTACACTGTCGCTGGACAAAATAGAATTTGACGTCGGAATTATCTCGTTATTTAGCAGGTTACTAGGCACGTCACTGCACTGTTTTATTTCATCGATCGTCTGGGTAAAACTTTCGAAAATTAAAATGAAAGAGAACTTATTTTGACATTCTAAACATTAGACTATAGTGATCACTAGAAAACAATAAACAAAACGACAAATCACAGTTACTAAATAAATGACAGCCGCGTTGAAATAACTTGAAATTTTGTTGAAATAGGTGAACGCGTCGGGTCAGGACGAAGGCAAGTGCGTTAAAAACGGCGTTTAATTGGATAACAAAAGTAATCGAGGTCGACACATATACAGATAAATTCAGAGTGGATTCGAGTTAGCGTGATCCATGGCGTGATTGTCATAATTATAACATCATATTAAAACTTTCTTTGGTAGAAACACATTGATCAAGCCCGGATTCTTATTTCATAAATGCAAGCATGGAGGTAAAAAAAGTACGGAGGTGTGAATTCGACATTCAACACCAATCACCAAACAATACAGAAACTTTTAGCCTTCGAAAATGAAAACAATTAGCAGTGTGTAAGGGTTGTGTAATTTCCTGTTTGTCCGACGGTTGTCAGCGGTTCTCTTTAAACCTAGTTATTTTTTTTTTCATGGACGAGGACAGTTTTTCCAAAAAAAGGAATCTGAGGTTAAGTGGCATTCGTCCACTGATGTCGCACCTTCGGATCGATTAGAAACGTGTGAATACTTACACTATGAATATACGTTTCACTGCAACTGCCCACAACACAACATCTAAAAACTCACTCAAAAAAAAGAAAATAGACAAAAAAAAGAAAGAAAAAAAACGCCGACTGAAAAATGTATATCTTTTAAAACTATACTGAATGACCAGTGTTATTACGGCTCAGGGGTATGACTTCCTATCACATTTTGGCATTTTTTATCTTGTTATCGTTTTCACCGCTACCTTGAATAAATTGGTTACCCTAACGCAACTGTGTACGAGTCATTTGAAAGTGGTTGACACCTGTACGAGTACCAATGCACTTGGACCTCGGAACACAACTACAAAGACATGATGGTATAATCGTTGATGCCGCACATCAGATGTAACAACTAACTAAAGATTTTTACTCTAACTTGTTTTTACCGGACCCTATATCTATGGATTCTAAACACAAATTACTTTCTAATCTTCCTCAACTTGATGATGATTTTAAAGAAATGTGCGACATGGGTTTAACGTTTAAAGAGCTTACTGCGTCTGTAAAATCGATTGCTTGAGGTACATGTCCAGGTATCAATGGCCTTCCTGGCGAATTTTCAAACGTTTTTGGTCAACCTTGGGTTCTGACCTATGTGAAGTCTTTCTCGCTTCGATAGAGAATGGAAAGCTACCGTACTCATGTAGACAAGCCGTCATCACTCTGCCATCTTAAAATAGAAATTTGTTGACGAATTGGCGTCCGGCGTCTATTATGCTCTGATTATAAGATAGTGACCAAAGCTCTTTCCTGCTGACTCAAGGCTGTACTCAGTAGCATAATTCATATTGATCAGAGGTATTGTACCAGGTATTGTACCTGGTCGACATATATTTGACAACATTAACTTGGTATGTGACGTCATCATGTATGCAAATGATAACAACACAGCTATTGGTATCCTATCTTAAATCTTAAAAGAAAAAGCTTTTGACCATGTACACCACGATTATCTGATTAACATTCTCAAAACATTTGGATTTGATGATAATTTCACTAAATATATCACACTTTTGTACTGAGGAATGCAATCTCTTTTTTGAGTGAGCAGGAATACGTCGAGGCTGTTCACTCTCTGGCCAGCTGTTTTCTATTTGTATTGGGCCGTTGCATCACAAAGTACGAGTGGTATGTAGTGTATTCATGTATGCGATTCAGCGAGGAATAAAACTCATCTGTGTATGCTAATGACGTCAGTTCCTTCTTAACAAATAACACTGATTTCTATAGATTGCAAGAATGATTGGTCATATATGTCCATGTGTGAAGTTTTAGGGATTATGGATGGGGCAATGGAAAACAAAAACTTATATGCCTTCGAATATCAACTGGAACAACGTTGGTCTTAAAGTTCTTGGCACATATCCTTGGACTGATGTTAGTGACAAAATACAGTCCAAGTTCGAATCGTGGACTAGGTATGCGCCCTCTATTTTTTTTACAGAGAACGGAAATTGGGTGTTAATCAGTTGATAGTGTCCAAATTACTTCATAAGGTAGTTTGTTTATGTCCTCCCAGTACTTAATTAATCATAATCAGTAACACTTTATTGATTTCTTTTGGCAGGGTCGCCATTGGCTCCCTGCAGAATAAATGTATTTACCGATCTCGCAGGGCAGCAAAAGCTTATCTTATTTACCATCAAGAATTGCCTCTTTTCATTTGAAATACATTCAACATTACTTTAACTCTAATTACTCTAGTTTTTATTTTACTAGATACTTTCTTAAACGTTTTAATAATTTGAAATATGACAAACAGTTGTTTGTTACAAATGTGCCATTTTTTTCTTAATATTCCTGTATACTATTGTGAGCTTATGAAGGTTTGGTTCTCCGCCTCAACTATTAGAAAAGGAGAAACCTACCATCTATTACTCTGTTTGTCGGAAACCACTCTTGTAGATTTGCCATATTCAGGGATTTCGTTCAACGTTATATTTGAAATCGGTCACGGAGATAATCTATCCAACCGAGTACGTTGTAAATAAATATGTATACTGCAAATAGCACATAATACTCTGATTGCAGTTCCATAGCCTTTTTAATAGGTGATTTTCCGTACAATTGCGAGATCTCGCGAGATGCATGAAAGACGCGCGTCGAACGTCTGCCGCAAAAGTCGAACGAATTGATTTTGATCTCGAATTTCTTTATTTCTTAACTCATATCGACCGGCCGATCTTCGACAGAGGAATATTGCTTCCGAATACCCTTACTTAATCGAAATTGTTTATCATCAAATGTGTACAGCATATTATTAAGCATGGAAATGTCCCCCGAAATACTTTCGCGTTTGTCGAATCCCACGCGATGTTTGACGCCATTACGACGCTATGACCTTTGTTTGTCCTGTTTTTACGATCTATTTCACGCATAACGCGTGATTCTCGCAGTGAACGGAAAATGGCCTGGCCATTTTGCCAGTGTGTTTATTTTGTCCGACCTAAGGTTACCAAACTATGAAACAAGAGTAGCAATTAATGGATATATTTTCATGTTAAGTTCTGCTTTGTTATGTATGCTTATGATAGGGACACAGTCGAAAGTCATCGTATAGATGACTATCATACCAGGGGGATGAAAACGTCCGTGCTGTGGCTTTCATGAATCGGCGATTTGATAGATGTTGTTCGTTTTTTTCTGAATTGCAATCTACCAAGTACGGGCTCCCGTGTCACATCGGTCATTTTTTTTGAACTACTCGACCTGACTCCTAGTTTATGTGGTCGAATATACTGACCTTAACAATACAGCATCGTCCTGAATAGTATTTTCCCACGAACATCACTCTTTGTTTAGTACATATCGGCTAAACTGTACATGAAATGTTATAGAAAATGACAATTAAACAATGCCTATACTCTGTATTGTCACAATGTGAGGCCTGTTTATCACTAATGAGAGGGCACCTACACTGGACAGGGGTTTCTTTTACCGATAGTATGGGACAACAGTTACTGGATATGTAATACACATACACTAAAATATCGAGGTAAAGGTCATGGCTTTAATACCTCTCAAAATAAATACACTAATCAAAACACAGAAAAATACAATGAATAAATTCACTAAAATAAGGGTTTGCTTAGGAAAGTGTGCATTGATGATAACTCACAGTTCCAGGATGTAAATATGGATAAATATGGCTTCTGCAACGCAACAGGAGTCTTGCTTGCAGGAAAACGCTGGTAATCTGGAGGGCACCACTGAAAGCAGGAGATCGCAAAGCAGTTCATACAAGTCTCACAGAACGGTGACTCAATCCTGTATCACTTGTCTCACAATATCGCAGTAGCTACACACAGGATACACAGTAGACATGATGGAACCCAACAGTCCTCAGTGTGTCCAATTTTTAGGCATAAATGGCCCAGATTCAGGGACACCACCTTGGTTCCCACGTGAGCCAAACAGAAGGGGATCTTGCTAGCAGCTGTGTCACGTAGGCAACTCAGTAGCTCATAAAGATCTTTAGTTACTCAAATCGCAGTACCCCTGGTAGATCCCAATTGTCTTTTTAAACTTGTAAACACCCTTTGTTATGTAAATGACAGGCATACCTGGGTAGATTCCAACTGTCCTTCCGGAGTTAAAAACAAGTATAACCTGTCAATCATATCTATGGCAGTTATCACACAGCAATGCATACCGCTTCTTCCCATGATTCCAGCACACTTTTATTTGCAGGGTTTGGGGTAATATGGTAAAAACAAAGAATAAATGATGCTGACATTTCCCTCTAATCAAGACTGAACATAGTAGATTTTCAGTCCAATAATCAGCATCAACTGCCAATAAATTTACATTTATTAAAATTTAAAGAAAACAATTCAGTAACAATACTAATAATCTTTTCGCATCACATTACCAATGTTATACAACATTCAGTCAATTTGTTCAACGCAAGAAAACATTATTGAATATTCAATTACATGTAGCTAGTACATTGATAATGATTTTAATGCGATATCGTAAGCATTTCTTTGCAAAACTCACCATTAAGTAACACGTTTGATTTCCCACACAAGAAATTTCACAGTTGTAATATTTTGCAATATTTTTTTTAATTTATTTCAGTGCATATAAACATCTTCAGCAGTGAAGGAATTGTGCTTAAGAAGAAAAATTGTGCTATCACGTTGGGTGTTTCCAGGATGAAGTACATGATGCTGTTTTTACCAAGTTGCAGTGCTGTCACTGATTTAATTGCTTCATTTTACTTCGCCATTATATGTGGAGAATGAAGCATTTTTTTCTGGTGGATTCTTGGTGGGTAATGCATTTGAGTCTTCTTTGTATATTCCAGGACCTCATTAGGCTTTGTTCACTGGTCATGTCTGCCCATGTTCCTCTCTAGAAAAGCTTTGGCACTCGTAAAGGCCATCTTCCATCGCTTTATCGGGCAGAGACAAGGTACTTTTATTAATAAACGAGAACTCTAGCACGATATTTACATTTTCAAGTTTGAGCTTCAAATTGTCTGCTCCTTCAGTTCTTTCAGTCCTTGCAAACATTCTAACACATAATACAATATTCAAGAACAAAAGTCATAACTCTATGACCATTGTTCCTAACATTTTCTTCAATATCTGTTAACAATTCAGAAGACGCTATTTAACTTACTGACATGTCCATTCAACTGATGTAATCCTACACTCAATAAACATTGTAAAAATATTATTACATCATATCCTTTCAACCAAATGGAAAATAACGTACCCAACATACGACAAGTCACAAGTACGAAAACACACAACTGACAAAAAAAATGAACAATCAAGAGAGTTCTTCGCCAGTTCGTAGCTGTAATTGGACTTTTGTTTGGAGATCTTAGCTGTTACACTCATGAAACTGTTCTGTTGTCTTTTAAAATTGCATAAGCTACATATCATTCACCAAATAAACAGTCAGCATGGGATTATGGGGTTTACTCTATTTGACGTAAATTAATTTTGTATAGAAAACCGTGACAGGTAGAATGAGGTTTCAAAATAAACATTTATTCATTTTCTAAAATGTACATGCTATTACATTCATCTGTGTACAACGAGTAATAACTAATATTAGTTTTTTACCTATCAATATGCACACTTCATTGAGTTGTACGTTATTTTTGACAGGTTACATTTGTGAACTTTTAATAGTATGTGTTACAAGTTACAAGTGACGTCATCCCCGCGCACTAGTTGATGTACTAGTCTCCTTTGGGTACTAGTAATTTCCCTGGCGCTACTATGATAATTTAGCCGATAACACGTGATCCTGTTTTGACCAATTACAGTACAGTATTAACGAGTGATGTGTTATAATGAACAATATGTCATCGAGTCAATATCATCAACTGAAACCATTTATGAATACAACAGCATTATGTCATTTGCATTCAGCAAAGAGTCGAGTGATATATAATATGCAAAAGTATTTATGTAATCTTTCATTCCCAAATATCTTAATCATTACCACAAGTTGCAGGAAAATAGATGTCTAACACATGTGTAGTTTATACATAACTGTATAATAATTTAAATTTAGATATACACACGTACTTAAAACAATCAATTAATGTTTTGAAACAGTTGTTTTCTAACACACATGCTCATCATTTTTATAAATAGAAGAATATCCTGATTGACATGTGAACGGCTTCATGAATATGTATATTTACCGACTGTACGGCAGCTTTTTAAAATTATACTGGCATCCGGTAGTCAACAAGCATCGTCTTCTGAACCGTTATAGAAAATACATTCGAGCAGCAGTGAGTATTTATTTAGTATAATTTAGCATAGAATATACGCTACTCTAAGGTCTAAGGTCTTTTTAAAATGTTGTATGTTACATGTGCATCATTACTTGTAAGATAAAGTACGGCGACGCGTTTCAGTAGCACACGGTACTTTGTCATGGTCGATCGTATAATATTTGATGAGAAGCATTCGACATTTTGGCAGTGATTTGATATATTTTCCTAAGTTGCCTGTAATCAAAACACAATGACCATAAATAAATGTTGAACGATCCACAATTTGCTGGCGAAGTTACGGGGAGACTTTAAATTCTCAAATGGTTCATTGGCGTTCAAATGATTATTTCGCTTATCAGTTGAATGCTACCGTAAAGGAAGTCGAGATTTTTAGTACCGTTTTGACAATATTGTTTTATTTCGATGTAACTACATCAACAACTACTAAAAACTGAATACAGAGTACCCAGAAATATCATATTCAGAAATTTATCCTACTTTATATTTATAGCTCGGCGACGGGGATAAACCCTGGAGCATATTGAGCATGTCATGTATGCAAATTAATACGCTGTGCATAATTTGTATATATTCGTTTACTTCTACAAAAATACGCTGATAGCAGTTCTGTAGCCTTTTTTATTGCCTTGCCAGTTGGTTTATTTCGTACGTCGTAAAGTTAGCACGCCTTGAAACAAAAGCTATGATTACCAGATATACCTTTATGCAGGATTTAGTTTTGTCATAACGTGTATGAGAGGGTTGCAGTCGGAAGTCATCGTATAGATGACGGGTATATATGTGTTGTTTGCTTTCTTTAAAAATATATGTGACCGGAATTGCAATTCACCTAGTACGGGCTCCAGTGCAACACTAGGAAATTCGCTACTCGGCTTGCCGATATTTTATGTCGCTAAATATGCAATTCTTCTCACGAAAAGCATGTCACAAAATAAGTTTTTCCTGACCATCATTTACCAACGTACAGCACCCAAATATAGTTATAACCTCACGCCCAACATGAATTGTATGATTGATCGGTAGAGGGCGCTGACACACACTCATATACCTTCACTCTGCATACATTACTAAATTTGTGGCGTTTTTGCATATTAAAAGAGTTTATTACGCACGTATTCGTCATTTCTATAAATAGAGGTAGATCCATGTGAACGGCTTAGTGAATATTTATATTTTCTGACTGTACAGTAGCTTTTCAAATTATACTGGCATCCGGCAGTCAACAAGCATCATCTACTGAACCGTCATAACAAAATACATTCGAGCAGCAGTGAGTAATTATAAGTATAATTTAGCATAGAATATACACTACTCTACTTGTAAGATAAAGCACTGACATTGTCGAGACAGCGACGCGTTTCAGTAGCATTTTGTTCTTTGTCAGGTCGATCGTATATTATTTGATGTGAAAGCATTCGACATTCTGGCAGTGATTGGATGCGTTTTCTTAAGTTGTCTGTATTCAAAAGACAATGACCATAAATCAATTTTGAACGATCCACAATTTGCTGACATATTCATACAAAATCTCAGGAGGACCTAAAATCTTCAAATGGTTCTTGAGCATGCAAATGACTATTTCGCTCTTAAATTGAATCCTACCGCAAAGGCAGTCAAGATTTTTAGTACTGTTTTGACAATATTGTTTTATTTCGATGTAACTACATCATATCGCTCGTGAATGTAACTAACCGATTGAATTCACAGGCTATTATTCAGATTTGATTTCGTTTTATTTGACAATTATTGATATTTACAAAGCACTAAATGCATATAGTTGAAATTTGTTGTACAAATACAGTTTATTTAGGATTACATATTCTGATGCATGTTATTTTTTTATTGGTGATGTGATTCTAATTGATCCCTTTTTATCAATGTGTCATACCAGATTTGAGACATGTTTACATTCACTGATAATGTTTGAATTTTGTACACAAGAGAGACATACTGGTAGCAATATTTCCCAACAGTTGTTTTAAAAGGTTTTATTGAGAGCTAACTGGCTGGCTGCCATTTTTTGTTCAGAAAACCTGAAGCTCTTGAATTATTTATTTTTTCAAGACCAAGAAGGACAATGTCAATACCAATTACTTGCTAAACGGAAGTCTGACAATTACTGAATTTGTATTACACACTGATAATGTTTTAATTTGGTACACAAGAAAGACAAAATGGTAGCAATTTTTCCCACAGTTTTTTTGAAAGGTTATCTGAATGGGTGCCATTTTTTGTTCAGAAAATCTAAAGCTCTTGATTTATTTATTTGTCCCGGACAATGTCGGTAACAATGACTTGCTAAACGGTAGTCTGTCATTTACTGAATTTTTATTTTCTGCATTTACACAGGCATCATCAACAACATGGTAGAAATGAAAATGTTTCTGTTCCTGACCCTTGTTGTCATGGTAGTTGTATGTGAAGAACAAGAAAAGCCAATATTAGCAGAAATAGTAGCTAAGTTAGTTGAAGAATACCCAGAGTTGGCAAAGCACTTTGGAAATGAGGTCCTAGCCGATTTAGAAGACGATAATGTGAATGTTAATGAACAAGAGTGGCCAGTGTTAACAAAAATATTGGCTTACATAATTGAAGAATACCCAGAGATGGCAGAACACTTCAGAAATGAGGTCATAGCTGATTTAGAAGCCGATAATGTGAATGTTAATGATATTTCGTCATAAGAATAACATACAGTATAGCTGTACTGTTATACCCACATAACGTGGACTGAATGGATTGAAATAAACATTCGGAAACCTTATACTTGTAAATGAATGAATGAATGAATGAATGAATGAATGAATGAATGAATGAATGAATGAATGAATGAATGAAGAGTTATCGTGAAAATACGCCATTTGTTTAATTGAAATGATATGCCTTGCAAGCTCAAGTGTGATTATATTTTGTATGTTTCAAATCACCACCAACTACAAAAAAACTGAATACAGAGTACCCAGAAATATCATATTCACAAATTTATCCTACATTATATTTCAGTGAAGGAGATAATCTCAGGAGCATATTGAACAATTCGTGCAAATTAAAACGCTGAGCATATTTTTTATGAATACGTTTACTGCTACAAGCAAAAAAACGCTGGTAGCAGTTCAGTAGCCATTTGTATTGCCTTGCCAGTTGGTTAATTTCGTACATCGTAAGGTTACCATGCCTTGAAACAAAAGCTGCGATGAACAGGTATACCTTCATGCAGGATTTTATTTTTTCATTACGTGTATGAGAGGGTTGCAGTCGAAAATCATTGCATTGATGACTGGTAGATATAAATGTTGTTCACTTACTTTAAAAAATATATGGGATCCGAATTGCAATTCACCTAGTACGGGCTCCAATGTCACACTAGGCAATTCTTATGAACTACTCGACTTGCCCCAATTGTATGTGGCCAAATATGCAATTCTTCTCGCATGTCACAAAATAAGCTCTCCCTGACCATCATTTACTAACGTACAGTACCCAAATATAGTAATGACGTCATGCCCAACATGAATTGTATGATTGAACAGTAGAGGGCGCTGATACATACTCATATACCAGACCAGTCAGACACCATATTCATTCAACAGCTCCTTAAAACCAACAACGTTGAACTGCTGCAATTCCACTGGTTTCGCAAAAGGTTGGTTCGATAAATGAAGAACTTCATGCACCTGGAGAGTAGCAGCTAAAAAACCCACCATTTCATCATTTAACAATCGTGCCTCTTTCTGTGCGTAATTCTATTTTGGTAGCAATAAGCAAGAAGTTTTTTTTTTCACTTGGAAAAGGTTGGGTAAACGCGAATCCACCACAGACTGGTCTTATTTGCAGCAAATATGTTGCTATTATTTATTCATGATATGCAGTGACATCACAGAAAAAGAGTTCGAGCGTGCGCGCTGCATAATGAAGTAAACTTTGTGGGTCGTGTTAAAGGTCAACTAGTCAGCCATGACAATTACTATGGCTTTCAATTTTCTGATTCGACAGTGCCAAACTGTATTTTTATCTAAACAGAACGGAGCAACTTCAAATGCAATCGATTTCCCGCTTCCGGTCGGAAGGGCAACAAAAACGTCGTGGCCATCAGTAAAACCATCAATTATTTCTTCTGGGCAGATTGAGCTTCACTGTTACCCAGAAGAGATAAAGCTATACGCAGGCTACTTCTCTACATTAGAATAATTTGTATGGAATGTTAAATAGTAATTAGTTTTTTATGATTGACGATCGAGAAACTTGAAGAAAAGTCTTCAGATACAAAGGTTAACGAGATATAGTTTTAAGGTCAAATTACTCTGATTGGGTAACGTTTTGGCCTGTCATTCTGCTCATTAGCATAAAAACAAGTATGAAAAACACTAGTTCCTGCTCTCACCGCAGAGGGCGCGGCACAAACTTCCAGTCTGGGTGATTTTGCGGTTACAGGGAATTTCGCGTTAACACCTCCATTTCGCTATTTTTTTATTTAATTTTAAATTGAAAAAGAAATAAATCGCCCATACTGTGCCAGTCTAGCAAGGAGAGTATGATGCGTTTAATTTTAAATCTTAGACATGTCAACGTTTATGTTCTCAAAAACAAATTTCACCGTGAAGACGTAAAAACAAGTTCGACTTTAAAATCCGGGTATCACCATATCGATAATTTCCCTGACCACCACATGTTCCTTGGACTTGGCCTAGGTTTGGCGTTATTTAAAATGTTTCGATTTTGTTTATTTTCGGATCCCTATTGCTTTACTAAGACAATGGCATTAGTATGTATGTGGCGGGGAAGGCAAAACAATAATTGTGTATCTCGACGGTAGACTAGGGACAGGAAATACCTTTCATTTCTATGTGATGCCTAGGTAAGACCAGATTTGAAGTCGTTCAGAATTTTAGAAAATGAGCATGAATGCCAATGATATCCCGTTTGCAAGATTACTTGGCTGGGTACTCGACACGAAGTAAGGTGAGGTCTATATCACTGAGGGCAAGCTTGTTAAGTTGCGCAACGCAATTTGCAAAATATTAGCCCAAGTGGGCGTTGACAGCAGAACAGATTCACTATTTTCATACAACAAGGTTTCAACACACACAATATTTGGGCACATCTTCTCTATGTGGATAAGTGTAGGTAATATTGCTCAACTGGAAGACAGGGTCTTTTATACAGATTAACCAGTCAGTATTTAGAACTGCTAGCAAAGGCCGCTGTAGGTGATTTTCCGAACAATTGCGAGATCTCGCGAGATGCATGAAAGACGCGCGTCGAACGTCTGCCGCAAAAATCGAACGATTTGATTTTGAACTCGAATTTCCTTATTTCGTAGCTCACACCGACCGGCCGAACTTCGACAGAGGAAGTACACTGCGCGTGATTATCGCAGTGTACGGAAAATGGTCTATTGACGAACTTCGGTTTTGGAAGCAAATGCATGTAGGTTGAAGGGCTTTTGGGGCACTTCCATAAGCAACAACGTTAGTATATTTGGACGCCTCAAGCGTCGCATTCAGAGGTTATGTTGTCGAGTATGATGACTCTGTCATCCACAGTATATGGGACACATTTGAGAAAGGTTCCAATTCAGATTTGTGAGCGGCATTATATTCCTGTTGCCAGGTAACTTCACAATCAAAATGTCGTGTTTATTGTACACAAACGGACTATGAAACCTGATCTGCAAGTTATTACTATTTTTGGCCCTTGCTTCCGTTTTGCCCTTTCCGTCGAATTGGAGTGGATACAGATGGGGCTAATGCAAGAACAGACTATATTAGTAAAATTATCGTCCTGAATGATTGGTCAATTATTTTTTGCTCAAACCAATGTTTGGGACTAGGGGTGCCCTGGTAATTTTGCTATGGAGATCAGCTTATTGCCGGCCGCGATTGCGTCTAATTTGTTCGCAATTTACAAGCTTCGTACTGATTGGCTGAACCTGCACTGCGATTATTTTTCTGTATGCTTGCTCTATTCGTACATTTCTAATCTTAAATGGCGCTGAACCTGTGCGACAGTTGTGTTGATAAACATTGATTTTCCAACAATTCAATGCGCTCTTCTAATGGAAATCACAATTATGACGCAACTTGCACTAATTGCCGACCGTAAAATCGTCGACACCTTCCAAATCACCAAAACATACATAATTAAAGCTCGGTATCCTTCCAGTTTGTACTGGTTAATCTGCACAATAGTAAAAGCCGCCATCTTGTTAATACGAGACCCATTTATCTTGAGCATGCGCGGCGACGACTACTTCCCCTTGAGTGAGACATGGTCCCACTGGAGTTTTGTTCCAACTAGGCACGGTGCTGTTCGGATTGTGTCTGTGCTACATACAAACGTTTTCGGTATATACGAGATGCGATCGACCGTTTGTTCTGAATCTTATGTTACAAGATTAAAAAAGAAAATATACCGCTACTTGTGCTCGCCTCGAAAGTACAATTGGATTCATAGCAGCCTTTAAACGTTTCACGATATTGAATCCAGCCAATAGTGCTTTATCCTGTTTTACAGGGCGGCAATGACGTTACATTTCTTAATGCTGTTACTATGCTCAACGCATTCTGCCTTTTAAAGTGTTGATGAACGTTTGTATTTGATTATTTTTCTAATAATTATCATGAATACTAATTATTTCTTTAAAAAAATAAGTCACTAATGAAGCTCAGGACAAGAAAAAAAATGGCAGCACAATTCTCCTTGTCGACACTATTATTGTTTGATATCCTGAAAAGACTTGTTGTTAATTTCAAGCGCGTACTGTGAGAGAAAGTACCGCCAACTTTTTCTTGAAAAGATCGAAATAGTGCAGATGTGTGAGCTGAGGAAACAAAAAGCAAATTTACCTAGATGTTTTTCGTTGTAAAACAACACATTTTTGTCTTTTATCTATTTATCACATTATTTATTTATCACAACTGCGACTCACACTACATTTACCATCAACGGTATTTTAATGATGGATTTATTTTTGAAATAAAATCTTGTTTGGAGGATATTTCATCAAATATCAGTATTTCGGATATAACAAATTGCGATTTCAGTTTATTGAAAGTGGATACGAAATTCCAAGATGGCATTGGAATTTCAAATAATTCACTGTAAATATCTGATCTCTGACACACCATCACGATTTTATCTATTATTATTATACTAGTACTATTAGTGTGATATTCAGGTAATCGATTGTGTATTCAAGAGTTAAAAATCCGAATACAGAAATGTGTTTAGTAATGTGGGGGACGCATTGAAAAGAAGATTAATTCATGGTTTAATCAGTACCGTCCTGGTGATCATATTTACCGTGTCAGCCGATAAATATGTGAATTCTTGGATAGTGTAAATGATGAGTCTCAGCCATTTTATTTTCAACTTCAAGCACTCTTTTGTCCGCATTGCATCCTCTCATATACTGCTGCAACCATTTTAAACTCTGCTTTCGACATTGTTGTCCGCTATTGTCCTCGTCATCCATTCTTCTTGAAAACTACAATCTGATTGCTTTGATACTCGGTGTACCCTTGATAGAGATCTATTAGTAGTTTAGCATCCACTATAGGTACAAAATTGAGGGCGCTGTTCACCATGGGATTTGATGACATCATAATGGTATTGATGACGTCACAAATGAGGTCCGTGCTTAAATTATCATAAATGATGACGTCACAATGGGGAACCGTGCATAAATTAGCACAAATGATCGTACATGGCCGTGAAAGGGGGTAATTTGGATGAGGATGACATCACAATGGGATACTCAGAGTAAATTTGCATAAATGAAATTTATTTGACTACGAGGTCGTAACGAGGTCGTCGTGAATAAATTTGCATACATTACCATAATTTTTCGAATTTGTTTTTATTGGACGAGCATCGACGTCACGAAAGATTTTTCAGAATGTATCATAGAGGGTGCTCACATACACGTACACACACTAATAAATACACGGCATTTTGAAAACTAACGGAGTTTATTACACAAAAGAAGGGTAACTAATAAGATAAGTTACATAGAATTTACTTTTTTTTTTTGTTTGAGTAAATAATAAAAAAAATGGATTACAAACTGAGTAATATAATAATAATCAGAAGAATAAGAATAATAGTAATATTAATAATACTAATATTAATACTACTACTACTACTAATAATAATATTAATAGTAATAATATTAATAATAATAATAATAAAAATGAAATCTTAAAATGGTTGAAATACATAGAGTATACATTTTGTAAAGCATAAGTTTTCGATTACGAAACTGACAAAAGGAGGGTAAAACTAGTAATAATCAAAAATGGATTAAAAACTTAGTAACATAAGAATAATACATATAGTATAAATATATAACACGGTGGTTAAGTATTTTCGAAGGAAAAACAAGCAAACTAGATTGAAATAAAGGGAATAGGATTAGGGGTCAGCAGAAAACTCACCCAGTGTACTACATGTCACTGTACTATAGATAATGGCTGCTAAAGTATGATTGGCATGTTTTGATACGAACACCAAACACCGGAGAATCTATAAATGGAATAGGATTAGGGGTCAGCAGAAAACTCACCCGGTGTCCTACATTTCCCTGTACTATAGAGAATGGCTGCTAAAGTACGATTAGCATGTTTTGATACGAACAACGAACACAGGAGAATCATTCTATATATGCAGCTGTATGATGTCAAAGAGTTGGGAATCTATTTCGCGTGTTGATAACGTCAATTCACAGGACACTAAACACAATTCAGGCATCGATTTAAACCGTCGAAACGCTTGGAATATCTCCCGACCAGATCTGGGTGAGTGTGTGAAATGTAGAATAGCAAAGTGAAATCTTACGACTATCAATTTCACGCAAAGCCTGATCAATGTATAGACGAATCTCATTAACCTGAGTGTTGTCATCGTAGAATCCGTAAGATAAACACAGCTGTTGTCTTTGTGAGCCATGTTCTATTTCACAACCTAGACATTTGATATGACGCACATGTGTACAGATGAATTCAGCGACAATTTTTACTTCATAATCAGCTTGTGCGATGTTACATTTTCCCAATTAGTTAGGGTATTTCTTATTTTGCATATTTTCACTAGACTTGACCTTGTTTGTCATGAAGGTCGACATATTGTGTATAGCAGTATGTCAAATATATATATCCCGGTACTCCATGTCAACAACAAAAAAAAAAAAAAAAAAAAACATAGTAACATTTCCGATGTTTCAAGCCTGTAATTTTTTCTCAGACAGACGGTTAAATATCACTACACTGTTAAAACGCTTTATCGTTCAGGTCACGGCATTGTAAATGCCTGCCCTCTATGTGTGAGTAAGTTATTCTTTTTAACTGACCACAAGCTGGCGCTGATTCAAAACTGTTCTCATTTTCAGACATATGGAAGAAAATGACAAATCAGATGACGGGTAACTATTTAATTTAATTTAATTATTTTGAATTTATTTATTTTGAATTTATCTATTTATTTATTCATTTGGAATTTATTTTGAATTTTTTTTTTTTTTGATTTTTTGAATTTTATTACAGTGACACTGACATGGGTGATAGTGACGAGAATACCACCGCCAAGATTAATTTCAGTAAGAGAAAACGTTTTGTCAAAAAGTTTAAGGTGAGTGGGAAGAACTGGGTCGTAAAGTTTCGCATCCATGAAGTACATGCTACCTTTCATCAACTGCTCGAACTGGTCACCTCTGACCTTGACGGACGTGACCAAATTCGCATTTCCATAAACGTACCCAACTTGAACAACGAAATTTGGCTACCGTTTATACAGGTTGAGAACATGAAAGTTGACAAGGTGATGTCCAGAGTAAAGAGGATTCTACAATTATATGAAGAGGAAAAAAACGGCTATGCAAACCGCCCGAGCTAGAGAACTTTTACGGAAGGCCAGAGTCAAACATCAACAGATTAAAAAAATACAGAATACACATATTGTCGCACGATCATCTTGATCCATCATCTTTATGGGCGATGCCACAGAAGGTTCCAAAGTTATATATCTGTTTCTGAAAGACGAACACTACAACGTAATCACAAAAATGACTGGTTTTCTGGGAAAGAGGTACTATTGCACTAGCTGTGACAAGTCTTATTCGAAACATTACGATCACGCGTGTCCGACGCGATGTTTGAGTTTTGGAAATCAATTGGACTGCCTGGTTACATGAAGTGCGGAAATTGTCACCGATTTTTCAAGAACGAAGAATGTTTCAAATGATATCAAAAGTCGTTTAATGATGAAAAAAAATATCTGCCAGTTAGTTCAACGTTGCGAAAAGTATCACAAACTCCTCAAATATTGGATGGGTCTAACAAATGTAATGAGGTTTACTGCAAAACCTGCAAGTGTTTTCAGACATACGACCACCTGTGTTACATTAAACCACTCGCCGACAGAAAAAAGAACCAAGAATCTGATGATTCGATGGAAGAATTTGCAGAGAATGACTCTGACAGTCATGATAGCTACGTCTTTTACGATTTTAAATGCATAACCGACAAACATTGCACTCATATTCCAGATATGTGCAAAGCGAGAATTCCACCGAATACGGAGAAAGTGTTCATTCCTTGGAAGATTTCTGCGAGCGGGCGTTAGAAAAACAGCATAATGGGATGATTTTCATCGCACATAATTCAAAATCCTCTAAGTCCTCATCTACATCTCTGCCGTACATAATAATATCGTCTAAGGTCCAGGAACTACAACTTGGTTCAATAACCGGCTTTCAGCATCTTTTCTACTTCCAATGCAGGTCTCTGCACCACATGCATACGTTGATATTGCTTTCTTGACAGCAGTGTTCCCAATGCCCCAGTATCTTTCAAAAAAAATATTTTCGAATCCACCTACTTTGTATGCCACAAATATACCGCCTATCGCCCTAGTATAGTCATGTATGGTGGGGAGGGGTCTACTTTCTTTTTCTGGGGGGTCACTGTACCTGGTTCCTTCAGTTTCTTTTCCTATGGCTGTTTTCCCTGCCCCCTCTGTCTCTGCACAATTTTTACTGTTTGTTGGGGTTTCCTGGGACTGTCTGCATTTCTGACCCAGCCCTGGCCCCTGGGGTTGGTTGTGATTTATTTCCAGCATAACTGCTTGGTGGGGTAGCGCAGTCTCTCTTAATATGCCTCCGTTTTCCACATCTGTAACACTCAATTCCCATCAGGCTCCACCTTTTTGGTCTTCTATCTTTTGACCCATCGAATGGCTGTTCTGCTATTGGGGTTGGTTGAAATTGTCCTACCCATATTTCTTTTATTCCTTCATTCAGCTCCGTCACCTATGCGTCACACTCAGCATTCAGCACTCTGCTAAATTTGGGGTACTGCTCAGGCAGTCTTTGTTTTTCAGACATCACGTGGTACTCAGTCAGTAATGCAGCCAGTATCGCCTGGTCAAAGGTTTTTGGGATTTGCTCTAAATATACCGTCTCTTATTTCCTTCTCAGGGATTGCATTTTTAAAATACTGCATGCCTAGCCTTTCTTGGGAAGTAGAGTCCATACCTGGGTTAATTCTCGTATAGCTTCACCCAATTCCTGCAAACTTTCATCTTTCTTGCGCTGTCTAAACTGCAGTTTTGCAGCATAGGTGTCTGCATGCCCACTAGGACCAAATCTCCTGTTCAATCTTGCGACTAACTCTTTTTATGGTAATTCTCCATCATCCGCTTCTTGGGTCAGTACTTTCTGCGCCAAGCCGGATAAACTCACTGCCAAATACCTGAACATATGTGCTATATCCCAATTACTTACAAGTGCACATTGCTCAAAATACGCTTTGTAGTCTTCCCATGGTGTTTTCCCATTGAGTTTTCTGGAATGATGTTAGGCTTTGTTACAGGATACACCACCCTCTGACGTTTGGTCTAACTACCAGTTCTGGATCCTCCTTAATTCCCTCAAATAAGTTTGAGGTGGGGTTTGTCAGTCGTCTGCCAGTTAATTTTGCTCAGGGATACCCAAGCCACGAGTCATCTGTTCAGTCAGCTTGTTTCCCTGTCAATGCTGATTGGTGCCATGGCGTGGCTGTATCCAGCCTCCATGGTATATCTTGTTTCTCTTCTACTGCTGGCTTACACGGTTTTTCTGGTGTAAATATGCTGCCAGTCAACAGTTCAGCTTTACTCATTTCTCGGGTCACATAGCCGGATGTTGGTGTCATGTGTGGTGGTAGCTCCTCTGCTTTACTCCCTCACTATCAGTCCCCTTCGGATCTTTCGCTCTTGGAGTATGACCAGCTGCTACCTGTGTAAACTCTCCTGATGTATCAACATAAATTTGCTGATCATTTTCCTGCTCTGCATCAGCTACTGGTTCAGTCTGGATACTTCCTACTGGAACTTGCTCTGCCATACCTGCTACTAGAGTCGCCATGATCTGCTTCCTCTGGTTCACCTCCTCTGCACCAGTTGTATCCAACCGCTGCCACCAATGTGACGTAAATGCGGCGTGGAGCCTTTGTATCTATCAATTATCTATCAATTTAAATAAATCAGAAATGACGTGATAGTTGCGGGTGAAATAATATTGCTCGTATAGCTGTTCAAATATGTGTATTTGTACAACATTGTATGTTTATATATAATTATATTTCATAATGAAGGTTTGATTATTGTGAAATTATTCGTTTGATATATATTTATTGTTTTTTGATTTATTTGTATATAGCTCTGTGGTATATATATATATAAATTATATATATATTTAAATAAAAATTCATGTTGTGTGTTTATCAATTAGAACACCAGTGTCGGTGTATGTAGTGTGTTATATTTTGCAATGTGATATTTATATCTTCTCAAATTCTTCAACAAAACGTCATATCGTCTACTATTTGTTTCCAAATTCAACCCTACCTTGGTATAACCTCAACAGTGTAAATATTGTATTCTACTAGAGTGTGTTCAAAACGTATGTAATCGCCTTACTGATATATTTTTCTGACATCTCATGACGCCTCTTCGAAACATTTTATATTCTCAAATTATTTCTTGAGTGATGTAGCAGAATTTATTTTCATGATTACGCAATATATTTTTAACCACAGACGCATTACATTAATTATTGTCATGCGCTGATAACAGCATGTTCCGGATATGATATTTGGGATATTTTTTTGTTTAAATAGACCACCTATCTCGTTCATAAATATCACTAATGGTTACTCCGACAACTCGGGTTCGATCTCATAGATAATTATAATAGAGGATATATCATGTGATATGTACATGTCCGTCAAGCTTAGTATAGTCAACACCCTCCCAAAAAACGTTAGAACAAACTAGTGTTATTTAAATGAGAAGCACATATGTGTATTTCTCCATTGGACGATACATTAAAATGCGTCACTGTTTTGAGAAATTCTACTATTCATTCTACTAAACATTCTATATTCTCAAATTATTCCTTGAGTGTTGTAGCAGAATTTATTTTCATGATTATGCAGTATATATGTAACCACAGACGCTAGGAACTGTATTTCAAGCATTACATCGATTATTGTCATGCGCTGATAACAGCATGTTCCGGATATGATATTTGGGATATTTTTTTTTTAAATAGACCACCTATCTCGTTCATAAATATCACTAATGGTTACTCCGACAACTCGGGTTCGATCTCATAGATAATTATAATAGAGGATATATCATGTGATATGTATATGTCCGTCAAGCTTAGTATAGTCAACACCCTCCCAAAAAAAACGTTAGAACAAACTAGTGTTATTTAAATGAGAAGCACATATGTGTATTTCTCCATTGGACGATAAATTTAAATGAGTCACTGTTTTGAGAAATTCTACTATTCATTCTACTAAACATTCTATATTCTCAAATTATTCCTTGAGTGATGTAGCAGAATTTATTTTCATGATTATGCAGTATATATTTAACCACAGACGCTAGGAACTGTATTTCAAGCATTACATCGTCCTGCAAGACGAAGCATCGTGCCATAATACTTACATCCACAATGGTGTTATAAATCTGTTTTACTATTGCATTGTATGGACTGTGTATATATGTTTTGTTCAGATGACACGATAGAACAAGGGAGCTATGGACAGTCTGTCGCAATCTGTGGTTTTCCAATTTGCATCCTCACTTATCCATCCTCTATTTATTTAATTTAACTTAAATTAATTTCATTATTATAAACACATGTAAATTAGTTATGGCTAATGAGAGTGAATTTAGTTGAATTAGCTTAAAATGCAATTAAATATCATAAAATATTAGGAAAATGAGGGTCGTCAATTAAAAGCTTTCAGTATTTGTTATGGCAACTGTGTTGTCTTGAAGTTGTAACAATTACACACACGGGCATTCCCACCAGCCATGCATACATCGACCAACATTATTGTTATCTGCATTTCAGGTGAAATTAAAATGAACCACAAGAAAATAGCATTTAATTATTTGAATGAAGCCGCAACACAGTAATATGCAAATCAATTATCCAACTGTAGAACAACAACAATAAGCCGTCAGCCGTCCACACTAATCACAGCTACCTCTACCAACAATCGAATCATCAATATTTAAGAGTGATGTAACTGTCTTTTCATCTACCTCCCCTATCTTTAAAAGGCTCAATTCATTGTTGTCGAATTCATGAGTGTACGCTTTTTCGTACATCGGCGTAAACATTGCTACAATCAAAGGCGCACTAAATGCGAAGTCCATTTTGGGCTCAGTACTATAGTCACATTTAGAAGAGTAGAGGTCTATTTAAACAGCAGATGTTCGGGTAAAAAAATATTAAAATTGTTTGATTGGTGTACCGAATAGAACATGTTCGATATTCAATCAAAACAACGTTACTATGTTTCTATATATACATGGATTTTAAAACAAAAGAAACGAACCGATCTAATCGACCTGCGTCCTTGAAAATCGAATCTTATCGCCATTGCGTTTCCGAGAAGACGATGCCATGAAACCAAAAAAAAACGTTGCTATGTTTCTAGTCCCACAACCAATTGAAAACAAAATAAAAGTCTCGATCCAAACGAAGTGCATCCTTGAAAATCGAGTTTTATCGCCCTTTCTGAGAGAAAACATGTCGTCGATGCCATAAACGACTTATTTTCGTATACGCAATTTGTTATCACATGTATTATTTCGATAATGTAATTCATGAAAACAGAAGTACGAAACTTTGTGTATTCATGATTTAGGAAATTGATATCCTACATCTCATAACTCGTGATTTAAAGAATTTAAAAAAAAAGTATTAGATTACACTCGCAAAAATACAAATATTAATAAGAGAATTTATTATTTCAACTGCATATCCTTTGCTATAATGATATATTTTGCCTACCATGTAACTTCATGCAGAAATCCATTAAATAAGATTCAAAGTTCACAACTTGCGATTTAGAAATATTATGGGTTGCCAGCTCGTTCATTCCGGTTGCAGGTTGTTTTTTTTTAATACTGTATTCACTGCCATATAATTTACATTTAAATGTTTATGTATACCTAAAATCAACAACAGTTAAATTGGTATATTATCTCCACTTTTCAGTATATTGTATCCAGTTGTTGTGTACTTTTAAAGTTTAAAATATTAAATATTGGATTGTTCGGAAATAGCAATGTACAACGTAGCATTCCTCCGTATCTGACACACTGACAAAACATCAGCACTACAATTTAAACTCGTTCTCTATGTCCAGGGAGTATCGGCAACTGCACTGATATCTGCTGCTACTAGTAGCACCGGTACAACGGGGGCATTTCGGGCAGTAAGCGTCAGTGGTTCCCGTTGATCAGCAGGGATCACTGTACAGTACGTCTGGATATGTACCCCTGTATAGGGTACAGCTCACTGGAGTCAGGAATCAGTATCACAGGATGTAACAGGGTGACCTTCTGACTAAAGATTTTCACACTTGTCTCAATTTAAACTACAGCTAAATTATGGCCATGAAAACAATAAAATGTACCCAACGAAATGATTGTTTTGTTTTTTTTCGAAATAGCAGACAAATCATTGTAAAGAGGATGGCAATTTTGATAGTGGAATACACCACTTCATACCCAAGCTCTACCAATTTAAAGTAGGAGACTTGGGTCAATGATGTCATATTTATTTTCATTACCAACAACACTAAGCTAAGCACATTCCAAGGTGTTTCACAATCACCATGCCACTGTCTGAGACATACCATTATGCCACAGGGAGAGACAGGATGTTTGTATCTAAAATTCTCCTGACAACACAATCCAGTGACTGTATCAGCTGTATAAAATAAACATGTACAATGGGTTGTTGCAAAGTATCCAAACATGTGTGCTTTTCATTCAAACAGCCAGGGAACTGTACTTTTCACTCACAATTTATGTCGCATTATCCCCGCCCTCAGTTCAACACACCGGGGTTGATTTCATAGCATTTTAAACATACATAAATTATCTTGAAAAATTCAAATTGGTTATACATTGGGATGGTATTTATTATCTGAAGTCTATCCTATCAATTGAAATAGTTCACAAAATCCAACACTAGTAATTCTTACCTTGTGACGCAATAACTCCTTTTCGCTTTACTAAGCGACCTGCTACCATACGTCATCACCCTTTCCTTTTCATCCTTGACCTGTAATAAGACAGTACCTATACATGTTTCACTTGCATCCGTATCCAGCACTTTCCCCTGTTTCCTGTGGATACGCTAGTACTGGGGCGGACATCAGACACTCCTTTAATTCCTGGAGAGAAATCTCACATTCCGTATCCCAGTCAAACACTATTTTTGTCAGTTAATCTATGAAAAGGTACTACTACCTTGGCAAATCCCTCTGCATACCGGCGGTAGTAGAACGCCGTCCCCAAGAAACTTCTTACATTACTTCGTGTTTGGCGTTGGCCACTCTTTTATGGCTCTCACTTTGTCTGGATCCGTCGCTACGCCATCTTTTGACACTATATGACCCAAATATATTACACTGGCTTTGCACTGGTCACTTTTCTTTGGCTTGAGTCTTAATCCGGCTAAAACCTGCATTCTGTCCAATAATTTTTCCGAATCCTCTAAGTCCTCATCTACATCTCTGCCGTACATAATAATATCGTCTAAGGTCCAGGAACTACAACTTGGTTCAATAACCGGCTTTCAGCATCTTTTCTACTTCCAATGCAGGTCTCTGCACCACATGCATACGTTGATATTGCTTTCTTGACAGCAGTGTTCCCAATGCCCCAGTATCTTTCATAAAAAATATCTTCGAATCCACCTACTTTGTATGCCACAAATATACCGCCTATCGCCCTAGTATAGTCATGTATGGTGGGGAGGGGTCTACTTTCTTTTTCTGGGGGATCACTGTACCTGGTTCCTTCAGTTTCTTTTCCTATGGCTGTTTTCCCTGCCCCCTCTGTCTCTGCACAATTTTTACTGTTTGTTGGGGTTTCCTGGGACTGTCTGCATTTCTGACCCAGCCCTGGCCCCTGGGGTTGGTTGTGATTTATTTCCAGCATAACTGCTTGGTGGGGTAGCGCAGTCTCTCTTAATATGCCTCCGTTTTCCACATCTGTAACACTCAATTCCCATCAGGCTCCACCTTTTTGGTCTTCTATCTTTTGACCCATCGAATGGCTGTTCTGCTATTGGGGTTGGTTGAAATTGTCCTACCCATATTTCTTTTATTCCTTCATTCAGCTCCGTCACCTATGCGTCACACTCAGCATTCAGCACTCTGCTAAATTTGGGGTACTGCTCAGGCAGTCTTTGTTTTTCAGACATCACGTGGTACTCAGTCAGTAATGCAGCCAGTATCGCCTGGTCAAAGGTTTTTGGGATTTGCTCTAAATATACCGTCTCTTATTTCCTTCTCAGGGATTGCATTTTTAAAATACTGCATGCCTAGCCTTTCTTGGGAAGTAGAGTCCATACCTGGGTTAATTCTCGTATAGCTTCACCCAATTCCTGCAAACTTTCATCTTTCTTGCGCTGTCTAAACTGCAGTTTTGCAGCATAGGTGTCTGCATGCCCACTAGGACCAAATCTCCTGTTCAATCTTGCGACTAACTCTTTTTATGGTAATTCTCCATCATCCGCTTCTTGGGTCAGTACTTTCTGCGCCAAGCCGGATAAACTCACTGCCAAATACCTGAACATATGTGCTATATCCCAATTATTTACAAGTGCACATTGCTCAAAATACGCTTTGTAGTCTTCCCATGGTGTTTTCCCATTGAGTTTTCTGGAATGATGTTAGGCTTTGTTACAGGATACACCACCCTCTGACGTTTGGTCTAACTACCAGTTCTGGATCCTCCTTAATTCCCTCAAATAAGTTTGAGGTGGGGTTTGTCAGTCGTCTGCCAGTTAATTTTGCTCAGGGATACCCAAGCCACGAGTCATCTGTTCAGTCAGCTTGTTTCCCTGTCAATGCTGATTGGTGCCATGGCGTGGCTGTATCCAGCCTCCATGGTATATCTTGTTTCTCTTCTACTGCTGGCTTACACGGTTTTTCTGGTGTAAATATGCTGCCAGTCAACAGTTCAGCTTTACTCATTTCTCGGGTCACATAGCCGGATGTTGGTGTCATGTGTGGTGGTAGCTCCTCTGCTTTACTCCCTCACTATCAGTCCCCTTCGGATCTTTCGCTCTTGGAGTATGACCAGCTGCTACCTGTGTAAACTCTCCTGATGTATCAACATAAATTTGCTGATCATTTTCCTGCTCTGCATCAGCTACTGGTTCAGTCTGGATACTTCCTACTGGAACTTGCTCTGCCATACCTGCTACTAGAGTCGCCATGATCTGCTTCCTCTGGTTCACCTCCTCTGCACCAGTTGTATCCAACCGCTGCCACCAATGTGACGTAAATGCGGCGTGGAGCCTTTGTATCTATCAATTATCTATCAATTTAAATAAATCAGAAATGACGTGATAGTTGCGGGTGAAATAATATTGCTCGTATAGCTGTTCAAATATGTGTATTTGTACAACATTGTATGTTTATATATAATTATATTTCATAATGAAGGTTTGATTATTGTGAAATTATTCGTTTGATATATATTTATTGTTTTTTGATTTATTTGTATATAGCTCTGTGGTATATATATATATAAATTATATATATATTTAAATAAAAATTCATGTTGTGTGTTTATCAATTAGAACACCAGTGTCGGTGTATGTAGTGTGTTATATTTTGCAATGTGATATTTATATCTTCTCAAATTCTTCAACAAAACGTCATATCGTCTACTATTTGTTTCCAAATTCAACCCTACCTTGGTATAACCTCAACAGTGTAAATATTGTATTCTACTAGAGTGTGTTCAAAACGTATGTAATCGCCTTACTGATATATTTTTCTGACATCTCATGACGCCTCTTCGAAACATTTTATATTCTCAAATTATTTCTTGAGTGATGTAGCAGAATTTATTTTCATGATTACGCAATATATTTTTAACCACAGACGCATTACATTAATTATTGTCATGCGCTGATAACAGCATGTTCCGGATATGATATTTGGGATATTTTTTTGTTTAAATAGACCACCTATCTCGTTCATAAATATCACTAATGGTTACTCCGACAACTCGGGTTCGATCTCATAGATAATTATAATAGAGGATATATCATGTGATATGTACATGTCCGTCAAGCTTAGTATAGTCAACACCCTCCCAAAAAACGTTAGAACAAACTAGTGTTATTTAAATGAGAAGCACATATGTGTATTTCTCCATTGGACGATACATTAAAATGCGTCACTGTTTTGAGAAATTCTACTATTCATTCTACTAAACATTCTATATTCTCAAATTATTCCTTGAGTGTTGTAGCAGAATTTATTTTCATGATTATGCAGTATATATGTAACCACAGACGCTAGGAACTGTATTTCAAGCATTACATCGATTATTGTCATGCGCTGATAACAGCATGTTCCGGATATGATATTTGGGATATTTTTTTTTTAAATAGACCACCTATCTCGTTCTTAAATATCACTAATGGTTACTCCGACAACTCGGGTTCGATCTCATAGATAATTATAATAGAGGATATATCATGTGATATGTATATGTCCGTCAAGCTTAGTATAGTCAACACCCTCCCAAAAAAAACGTTAGAACAAACTAGTGTTATTTAAATGAGAAGCACATATGTGTATTTCTCCATTGGACGATAAATTTAAATGAGTCACTGTTTTGAGAAATTCTACTATTCATTCTACTAAACATTCTATATTCTCAAATTATTCCTTGAGTGATGTAGCAGAATTTATTTTCATGATTATGCAGTATATATTTAACCACAGACGCTAGGAACTGTATTTCAAGCATTACATCGTCCTGCAAGACGAAGCATCGTGCCATAATACTTACATCCACAATGGTGTTATAAATCTGTTTTACTATTGCATTGTATGGACTGTGTATATATGTTTTGTTCAGATGACACGATAGAACAAGGGAGCTATGGACAGTCTGTCGCAATCTGTGGTTTTCCAATTTGCATCCTCACTTATCCATCCTCTATTTATTTAATTTAACTTAAATTAATTTCATTATTATAAACACATGTAAATTAGTTATGGCTAATGAGAGTGAATTTAGTTGAATTAGCTTAAAATGCAATTAAATATCATAAAATATTAGGAAAATGAGGGTCGTCAATTAAAAGCTTTCAGTATTTGTTATGGCAACTGTGTTGTCTTGAAGTTGTAACAATTACACACACGGGCATTCCCACCAGCCATGCATGCATCGACCAACATTATTGTTATCTGCATTTCAGGTGAAATTAAAATGAACCACAAGAAAATAGCATTTAATTATTTGAATGAAGCCGCAACACAGTAATATGCAAATCAATTATCCAACTGTAGAACAACAACAATAAGCCGTCAGCCGTCCACACTAATCACAGCTACCTCTACCAACAATCGAATCATCAATATTTAAGAGTGATGTAACTGTCTTTTCATCTACCTCCCCTATCTTTAAAAGGCTCAATTCATTGTTGTCGAATTCATGAGTGTACGCTTTTTCGTACATCGGCGTAAACATTGCTACAATCAAAGGCGCACTAAATGCGAAGTCCATTTTGGGCTCAGTACTATAGTCACATTTAGAAGAGTAGAGGTCTATTTAAACAGCAGATGTTCGGGTAAAAAAATATTAAAATTGTTTGATTGGTGTACCGAATAGAACATGTTCGATATTCAATCAAAACAACGTTACTATGTTTCTATATATACATGGATTTTAAAACAAAAGAAACGAACCGATCTAATCGACCTGCGTCCTTGAAAATCGAATCTTATCGCCATTGCGTTTCCGAGAAGACGATGCCATGAAACCAAAAAAAAACGTTGCTATGTTTCTAGTCCCACAACCAATTGAAAACAAAATAAAAGTCTCGATCCAAACGAAGTGCATCCTTGAAAATCGAGTTTTATCGCCCTTTCTGAGAGAAAACATGTCGTCGATGCCATAAACGACTTATTTTCGTATACGCAATTTGTTATCACATGTATTATTTCGATAATGTAATTCATGAAAACAGAAGTACGAAACTTTGTGTATTCATGATTTAGGAAATTGATATCCTACATCTCATAACTCGTGATTTAAAGAATTTAAAAAAAAAGTATTAGATTACACTCGCAAAAATACAAATATTAATAAGAGAATTTATTATTTCAACTGCATATCCTTTGCTATAATGATATATTTTGCCTACCATGTAACTTCATGCAGAAATCCATTAAATAAGATTCAAAGTTCACAACTTGCGATTTAGAAATATTATGGGTTGCCAGCTCGTTCATTCCGGTTGCAGGTTGTTTTTTTTTAATACTGTATTCACTGCCATATAATTTACATTTAAATGTTTATGTATACCTAAAATCAACAACAGTTAAATTGGTATATTATCTCCACTTTTCAGTATATTGTATCCAGTTGTTGTGTACTTTTAAAGTTTAAAATATTAAATATTGGATTGTTCGGAAATAGCAATGTACAACGTAGCATTCCTCCGTATCTGACACACTGACAAAACATCAGCACTACAATTTAAACTCGTTCTCTATGTCCAGGGAGTATCGGCAACTGCACTGATATCTGCTGCTACTAGTAGCACCGGTACAACGGGGGCATTTCGGGCAGTAAGCGTCAGTGGTTCCCGTTGATCAGCAGGGATCACTGTACAGTACGTCTGGATATGTACCCCTGTATAGGGTACAGCTCACTGGAGTCAGGAATCAGTATCACAGGATGTAACAGGGTGACCTTCTGACTAAAGATTTTCACACTTGTCTCAATTTAAACTACAGCTAAATTATGGCCATGAAAACAATAAAATGTACCCAACGAAATGATTGTTTTGTTTTTTTTCGAAATAGCAGACAAATCATTGTAAAGAGGATGGCAATTTTGATAGTGGAATACACCACTTCATACCCAAGCTCTACCAATTTAAAGTAGGAGACTTGGGTCAATGATGTCATATTTATTTTCATTACCAACAACACTAAGCTAAGCACATTCCAAGGTGTTTCACAATCACCATGCCACTGTCTGAGACATACCATTATGCCACAGGGAGAGACAGGATGTTTGTATCTAAAATTCTCCTGACAACACAATCCAGTGACTGTATCAGCTGTATAAAATAAACATGTACAATGGGTTGTTGCAAAGTATCCAAACATGTGTGCTTTTCATTCAAACAGCCAGGGAACTGTACTTTTCACTCACAATTTATGTCGCATTATCCCCGCCCTCAGTTCAACACACCGGGGTTGATTTCATAGCATTTTAAACATACATAAATTATCTTGAAAAATTCAAATTGGTTATACATTGGGATGGTATTTATTATCTGAAGTCTATCCTATCAATTGAAATAGTTCACAAAATCCAACACTAGTAATTCTTACCTTGTGACGCAATAACTCCTTTTCGCTTTACTAAGCGACCTGCTACCATACGTCATCACCCTTTCCTTTTCATCCTTGACCTGTAATAAGACAGTACCTATACATGTTTCACTTGCATCCGTATCCAGCACTTTCCCCTGTTTCCTGTGGATACGCTAGTACTGGGGCGGACATCAGACACTCCTTTAATTCCTGGAGAGAAATCTCACATTCCGTATCCCAGTCAAACACTATTTTTGTCAGTTAATCTATGAAAAGGTACTACTACCTTGGCAAATCCCTCTGCATACCGGCGGTAGTAGAACGCCGTCCCCAAGAAACTTCTTACATTACTTCGTGTTTGGCGTTGGCCACTCTTTTATGGCTCTCACTTTGTCTGGATCCGTCGCTACGCCATCTTTTGACACTATATGACCCAAATATATTACACTGGCTTTGCACTGGTCACTTTTCTTTGGCTTGAGTCTTAATCCGGCTAAAACCTGCATTCTGTCCAATAATTTTTCCGAATCCTCTAAGTCCTCATCTACATCTCTGCCGTACATAATAATATCGTCTAAGGTCCAGGAACTACAACTTGGTTCAATAACCGGCTTTCAGCATCTTTTCTACTTCCAATGCAGGTCTCTGCACCACATGCATACGTTGATATTGCTTTCTTGACAGCAGTGTTCCCAATGCCCCAGTATCTTTCATAAAAAATATCTTCGAATCCACCTACTTTGTATGCCACAAATATACCGCCTATCGCCCTAGTATAGTCATGTATGGTGGGGAGGGGTCTACTTTCTTTTTCTGGGGGGTCACTGTACCTGGTTCCTTCAGTTTCTTTTCCTATGGCTGTTTTCCCTGCGCCCTCTGTCTCTGCACAATTGTTACTGTTTGTTGGGGTTTCCTGGGACTGTCTGCATTTCTGACCCAGCCCTGGCCCCTGGGGTTGGTTGTGATTTATTTCCAGCATAACTGCTAGGTGGGGTAGCGCAGTCTCTCTTAATATGTCTCCGTTTTCCACATCAGTAACAATTTGGGGTACTGCTCAGGCAGTCTTTGTTTTTCAGACATCACGTGGTACTCAGTCAGTAATGCAGCCAGTATCGCCTGGTCAAAGGTTTTTGGGATTTGCTCTAAATATACCGTCTCTTATTTCCTTCTCAGGGATTGCATTTTTAAAATACTGCATGCCTAGCCTTTCTTGGGAAGTAGAGTCCATACCTGGGTTAATTCTCGTATAGCTTCACCCAATTCCTGCAAACTTTCATCTTTCTTGCGCTGCCTAAACTGCAGTTTTGCAGCATAGGTATCTGCATGCCCACTAGGACCAAATCTCCTGTTCAATCTTGCGACTAACTCTTTTTATGGTAATTCTCCATCATCCGCTTCTTGGGTCAGTACTTTCTGCGCCAAGCCGGATAAACTCACTGCCAAATACCTGAACATATGTGCCATATCCCAATTATTTACAAGTGCACATTGCTCAAAATACGCTTTGTAGTCTTTCCATGGCGTTTTCCCATTGAGTTTTCTGGAATGATGTTAGGCTTTGTTACAGGATACATCACCCTCTGACGTTTGGTCTAACTACCGGTTCTGGATCCTCCTTAATTCCCTCAAATAAGTTTGAGGTGGGGTTTGTCAGTCGTCTGCCAGTTAATTTTGCTCAGGGATACCCAAGCCACGAGTCATCTGCTCAGTCAACTTGTCTCCCTGTCAATGCTGATTGGTACCATGGTGTGGCTGTATCCAGCCTCCATGGTATATCTTGTTTCTCTACTACTGCTGGCTTACACCGTTTTTCTGGTGTAATTATGCTGCCAGTCAACAGTTCAGCTTTACTCATTTCTCGGGTCACATAGCCGGATGTTGGTGTCATATGTGGTGGTAGCTCCTCTGCTTTACCCCCTCACTATCAGTCCCCTTCGGATCCTTCGCTCTTGGAGTATGACCAGCTGCTACCTGTGTAAACTCTCCTGATGTATCAACATAAATTTGCTGATCATTTTCCTGCTCTGTATCAGCTACTGGTTCAGTCTGGATACTTCCTACTGGAACTTGCTCTGCCATATCTGCTACTAGAGTCGCCAAGATCTGCTTCCTCTGGTTCACCTCCTCTGCACCAGTTGTATCCAACCGCTGCCACCAATGTGACGTAAATGCGGCGTGGAGCCTTTGTATCTATCAATTATCTATCAATTTAAATAAATCAGAAATGACGTGATAGTTGCGGGTGAAATAATATTGCTCGTATAGCTGTTCAAATATGTGTATTTGTACAACATTGTATGTTTATATATAATTATATTTCATAATGAAGGTTTGATTATTGTGAAATTATTCGTTTGGTATATATTTATTGTTTTTTGATTTATTTGTATACAGCTCTGTGGTATATATATATATATATATATTTAAATAAAAATTCATGTTGTGTGTTTATCAATTAGAACACCAGTGTCGGTGTATGTAGTGTGTTATATTTTGCAATGTGATATTTATATCTTCTCAAATTCTTCAACAAAACGTCATATCGTCTACTATTTGTTTCCAAATTCAACCCTACCTTGGTATAACCTCAACAGTGTAAATATTGTATTCTACTAGAGTGTGTTCAAAACGTATGTAATCGCCTTACTGATATATTGTTTTCTGACATCTCATGACGCCTCTTCGAAACATTTTATATTCTCAAATTATTTCTTGAGTGATGTAGCAGAATTTATTTTCATGATTACGCAGTATATTTTTAACCACAGACGCTAGGGACTGCATTTCAAGCATTACATCTATTATTGTCATGCGCTGATAACAGCATGTTCCGGATATTATATTTGGGATATTTTTTTTTAAATAGACCACCTATCTCGTTCATAAATATCACTAATGGTTACTCCGACAACTCGGGTTCGATCTCATAGATAATTATAATAGAGGATATATCATGTGATATGTATATGTCCGTCAAGCTTAGTATAGTCAACACCCTCCCAAAAAAACGTTAGAACAAACTAGTGTTATTTAAATGAGAAGCACATATGGATAATTCTCAATTGGACGTTAAATTAAAATGCGTCACTGTTTTGAGAAATTCTACTAGATAAATTAATGCGTTTTGCCATAGATCGACACGTCGCTGTTATCCACCGATGCAGTTATCTACTGAAAGCAGACATCTACATTTGAGAGTTCAGTGCAGTCAGGTAATTATTTGTCTCATATACATTTTTCAAGGGTGATCGTTTGTCCGACAAGTTGAGTTGAGTTGCGTTGAGTAGATGGACATACGTCTGGTAATCATTGCGTTATATATGCTGTGCAGAAACCCGTAACAGTTTTTGTTTTTGAATGAAACACACAATAAAGCTACTTAAATTTAATTGTTAATTCAATTAAGAAAAACATCAACCTTCATCACAGAACATCAGTGATACTTACTCGATCCAATCAAGGTTAATATATTTGTCAACTTTAATGTGCAAATAGTATTGTGGGTATTAATATTGAATAGCAAAGATATCTAAAAAATATGGCTATTCAATCCCTTGTTGGTGTAGTTGGCTTGGTTCTATTATTTTTAGTCTGTACTTCTAAAGCGCAGATGTGGCACCGTGAACATTCTTATGATTCAGCGTTTGGGACAAACCACCATACAACTAAAATGTGTTACTCAAGTTACGATTTATTTTCCCGTTTAATATTTTCTTGATTGTCAATAGCTTGACATTTCGTAGTACTGTTTTGTATCAATAACGTTTACACAATTAATCTTGTAAAACACATTGTAGCGATGATAATAGGAAGCAAATTACCGGACAAAATACAATTTATTAAAAGATTTATCTCTTGTGTACACTAAACCAGAAAGAAAAAAAAACAGCTCAGTTTACAAATGTTTACAAAATAGAAATTCACATTATACAAGAGTTGACGTCATTGAAAAATGTCTTCTTCATGTTTTGTACAGCATACATGCATATACAGCCGGGAAATGGTTATAATCGCGAACATGTATTAAGGGCTCGCAAACTAAATACACTGAGTAGTTTGTGTTAACACTGTTAAATGTATCTAGAACAACTGGCGGATTAAATTTGTACTTTTTATATGTTTCGTTTAAATCTAGTTGAAGTCGCTCATCATTACGCTGCATATGCTGGGTTTAAATTTTAATTTCTATTGAACTCTGCACATTATGGACTTACGATATACTATAATCACTGCGACAATCACTTAAAATACAATTATGTTTGGGCAATTGGAACCAACCAGAACCGGATAACTCCACGATTCAACGTTCTATATAATCACGTTTGCTAATGACAATTCGGTGAAGAGATGTTTGCAGTTATGGACTGATTTACTGTTCATATTATGAACAAGTGTTGTTACTTGATACTGGATTCACGTTTGTACTTGGGTAATTGTCGTGTTTTGTCGACGTCAATTTGCTATGTGGTAGAATACATTTATTTTAGTAATGGTTTTGTGAGTACGTAGTTTCAACACGTTTTTATTAACGCTATATAGATACTACAATGATTGGGATCCGAAATGAGACAAATCCATGTTGCCACGTCACCATCCTTTTAGAAATAGGAATAAAGCGTTCGTATCGTAGGCTTTGTTAGGTTTTTCGTTCATAACAGGAACCTATATTTTAGTCTGAGCGCCCGTTCATGAATATATAAAAAATATTCGTGATAATTTTGAGAAAAGAAATAACACAAGTTTCGTTCAATGTGCACTGTTGTAAATGATAATTTTATTTAAACTGAAACGTAATTTGAGGCTTCGTGCTAAATCGGTCCAAATTACAATCAGTTTTACAATAAGCCAACAAACTCCAATTATAGATCCGTTCATAATAATAATACTTAGTGAATATTTTTATGAGGTCTAGATGAAATTTACACTTATACAATATAAGCAAGTTAATGCATCATCTGCCTTTGCAAGCCACTAACATAAACACGTGATTACGAGGTGTCATGATGCAACATCTGGCGATGATGAAAAGTTCCACAGGTAGAGTCTCTATTGACTTAGCTATTGGATTTTGATGCAGGTTTCTTGAATGAATTAGATATTAGAAAGTTCATGTCACTGTCAAGTTTTGTGAATTGAATTATTGATGAGCAAATGACAAAGCATACATTATATTTTTTTATAATTAGCATAAGTACAGAGCAGTGATTTGGAGGACAAATCGATTGTCGAATCTTATTTCTTTTTGTAATATATATACAAATATAGACTAATAGTTTGTAAATTACACAAGAACGACAACTTTTAATTAAAACAGTGGTTCTTGATTCGTAAAGCCTAACTTTCCCGTTGTGTTTTTTTTATACAAACTATAAATTATATAAATTCTACTATACAATGTTCTTTTACATCATACATCTGTGGTTTGTTGTAGCTGTCAACATTATTTGGAATTGTTTTAGTTTTGAATAAAACCATTTCTCAAAATAACATAAAATTCACTATTGTGAAATTTTGGATTTGTTATCTAAACAGTAAGGTTTTACTATTTCTTGAGAATTGTCACGAAGTTTGAAGAGATGAATGAAAATAATGTATACGCTATATCTACCAACCTTATCAGAAATATAAAAAGAAATATGCAGCATTCTAAACAATGTGACACTTGGCATTGTAATCTCAATATTATTCAAATATCGAATAGAGATGTAACAAACGTACAAATTTACTCAAATTGGTCAGGAGTTCAAATTCCAGGGAATAACGACAAACGTTCTAAATTGTTGACTATTCCTTATTGGGTTCTCGAGTTTCAGCTCACACATAGATACCTAAGTAAAGTTAAATAGTAATAGTAGTTCAAAATCACCAGACACTACCATAAAGTCATGGAATTATACTGTACTATACAAATATTCATGGCATGGGTGAGAACTGTTTTCATGTCATTTGACACAATTTGACCATGTGCAGTACAGGTTTTCACCATTTGCTATTTTGAAAATGAATTCAGCGGCCATTGTATATCACTGGTGATTTGTAGTGATCATCTTTATTTTTGTAGTATATAGGGTTTGATCTACTGGGACATACATTGTCTGACATATGACCCACAATTCTCTAATATTACAACAATCCAGAATGATTGTTGTCAGCATTGAGTAGTTTCAAGTAAATATTTCACCAACCACCTTGAATAATTGACAAAGAATGAGACAAAAACATTAACTACATTTTAGGAAAAATAACGTATGAAAAATAAATTAGTCTATGTACATTATTCAATAATGTGCTGCACCGCTATAAGCCACTATTTGCTTTAATTTATCAATGATAGTGAATGAAAGGTCAATAAACGTAGGATGCGAAATATAGTTTCAAGTAATGAAAGTTAGCATTTGCACATGTTGATATGATTACAGGAAATTAACTTATACAATGATCCTGCTGCAAGATCATCTGTGTCAGTTCTTATTTGTTTATCACAAAAGAGTTCCATCCTATCAAATATTGAGTAATGCTCAATAAATCCTATATACGAAGTATATAAGTCAGTGAACGCATGCAAATCTATTGTTGTTTTGCTCAAGTATTGTTGAAGTTAGATGCATAGAAGAATCAATCACTCATACTTCTGTTGCACAGTTATACTATGACTTTTTTGAAATGATTATATCTTCAAAGATTTCCACAAACATCAACAGTGTACATAATAAATTATTGTACAGTTAAAACATCGTTTCAGCCTTTCCATAGATAAATACGTCCCGAAGATCAGAGTCAAATATGTTGTTGTGTTTGATTGGAATTATTTCAATGGTCAGCTTCACACTTGCTGTTCCAAAAGAGGTAAGTTTAAATCATTAAACATTTAACTACAGGATTGCTTAGGTTACTGAGCGTATTATTCTAATATTTGCAATGCAATTATTGAAAATATTATTCTGATAAAATATGATGGAGCATTTTCACTTCTTCTCACAATAAAATTGAAATCTGGCAGGGCCATGTTACACAAATAGAGCTAATGTTGTTGTACCCACATTTTGAATTTAGAATTTATAGAATCACATTCGTTGTCTTTGTGTCGAATCATCTTGCAGCGTATGCCATAACTAAATTCATTGCACATAAAATATAAGAAACATATATTGATATGTTAAATTTAAAATATAACAAATGAACGTTAAACATGTGTTACCATTCAGTTTATTCTTCTTTCAAATCTACAAGTCTGAACATAAAATAGCAAATTTGAACACAGAAAAAACAATGTAAATGTCACAATGAACACTCCTGGTGTAAACGGATACAATTGCATGGGCCCATAACCCAGTCCGTTGGGCGAGTTCACCCTTTGTTACCGGTATGACGGTTCATTTAATAATAGGCCATATTCAATGTTTCATGCGTACTTGAAATATTGTAGTATCAACTATTTGAAATTGATTTGAAACTTTATATTATTTGGATGCTGAGATAAGTGTGCCAAACAAAATTGCAATGTTATTATCTGTACATTGTCGTGTTCTGTTCAATGTGTATTTAAACATTGTTTATTTCAATTCGTCTTTTCTATTTTGATGTTTATTGGCATTATTTGTCGATATTTTTGCTTCCATTGAGGTACATTGATACATGCACTATTAAGTTCGTGATGAGTTTCTTCATCTAAAGCATCACAAAAACCAAATCAACAAACAGTTTACAGCGTATACCATGTATGCCTTACTAATATATGACTATATTCTATTATTTATATTTTCTAGAAATTGGTTGAAAGGCAAACGGGTAACTATAATTCCTAAATATTGAATTGTTCAGCAATGGTTTATATTAATCAACAATAAAATGATCATCACAAGCTTTAGTGAACACCCACCGTATAATTTACGTGACTTCTTTTTCACCAATTAGCTCAATGGACTAGTGATATAATGACATTTAATGCACCTCTCAAATGCGTCATGCTCTTATAGTTGAATAGTGTCTGTAACAAATAGTGTTCACTCATTTAGAATATAGCTAATCCTAATTTCTCATTTATGGATGAGCACAGATAAAAATAAGCAGCACTTCTTACATATGCATCACAGTGAATATTGTCACTAGGGGACAGTCTACTATATAGGATGTAAGAATCTATCAATGACAATCTATATAATTCATTCACTAATTAAAATATGTATGTTTTTGGACAGGATGTGGTGGGAGCTATAACATCAATGTAGGAGAGCAACAGATAATTACTAGTCCTAATTATCCATCTTATTATGACAATTATCTTAACTGCGTATGGACTGTCACAACCAACCCTGGAAATACTCTCTTTGTGGATGCTGTAGATTTTTTGACAGAAGACGGATATGATGAATTGAAAATCTCTGAGGAAAGTCAAACTGTTGCAACATGGACTGGCAGTCTTCTATCACTAAACTACACATCACATTCCAATGAGTTAACTTTCATATTCGACGCGGATTATAATACTAATTATAGGGGATTTAAGTTAATTATTTCAGGTAAGATAAAGTAATAGGGAGTGACTTCTTTCTTTATATAAAAAGACCAAATTTACATTTCTTTAATGTACATCAAAAAAGTGTCAATTAACTTGTGTTTCACGATCACTGTAGTCATTTGTAAAGTTTATGTTATAAACTGACAGAAATATGTGAATAACTAATGATATTTCATTTCACTTGATAATGGACACTAACTATATGTAGACAATTATGACGTCATCAAATACGAGTGTCCCTTTTCTGGCATTGATCCATCTGCATATCCCACTTTTGTAGAAATTTTGAAAAATTACCACTTATTGTGGAGGTAGAGCTGACGGTGTAAACTCTGAAAGTATTCGGGCACCACATATGTTGATATTCGATATATGATATGAATATAACTATAATATGAAGTAACACTCGGATGATAACTAGATATACAATTAAATTTGCTGATTTTACTTGTCTACAGGCCGTGGTGGTTTTTGGTATTTTACTTGTATTTGAAATAGATCATGGGAATAGTGTATTAGATTATGTTGTTTGAAGATAGCTCTTGCTATGTTTTGATTTGAAAATAAGGCTCAAAATAGTTTAGACATACCAGAGAATTGGCAAGATATATATTTGCATGTGACATAGTCACGTTTTGTATTGACTGATATAATATATATATAAAGATGAACCATTCAATTTCCAAATGTATTATATCATTTGAAGATATATTTATATTATTTATCATATAGTGGTAGGTGGAAGTTCGAAAGGAGACCCTCATATGACGACATTTGATGGACGTCGATACAGTTTCCAAGGTTAATGTTGGTATACATTTTTCAAAGACTGCAGTGCATACCCCGATTTTGAAGTGATTAGTAAGTTCGGGCCAAGGGACGATATCAAGAATAAAACAAGAACGGTTTCTTTCAAAGTTACTGTCGGAGACCAGTATGTTATTGTTAATGGTCGCGATGTAGTTACAGTAAGTTATATCATATAATTAAGCATTCGATGAGTCTGCTAAATTTATTACAATCTGTTTAAATAGAATAGTGCTGAAAGTATCTACGATATTATATATTTCAGGGAAGCAAACATAATGGTCACGTGTACTCACCTATTATACATGTCCAAGAAGGCAATGACGTGATTACACTGGCGTTCACCTCCAAATATACAACTTTCACTCTGGAGTGGACACCAAGAAAGCATATGTTAAAAGCATCATTCTCTGGCACTGATTACAATGGCAAGCTCTGTGGTTTGATTGGTAATGCTGATGGTGATACACGTAATGATCTTCAGACGCCCGATGGTTTTGAAGTAAAGGACGTTACTGCGTTCGGTGAAAGCTGGAAAGTGAAGGGAGAAATGTAAGTTCGTTATTTCTTTATTTTCTTCTTCGGAAAGTAGTCATACAGTCATCCATTTAAATAACCGAATCTCAAAAACGTGACGTATGGTTATTGTTATTTATACTGTCGTTGTAAATGTATGTTACATATTTTGTGTAATATTTAGACTATTAGGATAAAATTGCGATGTTAGTTATAAGTTGAAACTGTTGTACTCAACTCCTCACAATTTACTAAATATACAATAGTAATGTGTATTTCAGTGAAACCCTGCACATAGTGTGTTTATATTTTTGAGTTTTTAGTTACGGATAGCCAATTAACTCAAGATATGAAACGCAGTAAATCACACTTTTTTTTAGAAATATTCACATTGTTATATTTATATACTGAGGTAAACTAAATCATGTTTAGTTTAAAAAACAGGTGAAAAAGCTGCCATTATTTGTATAATAAGATGCTCCAATTACAATGCAAAGGACAGAGCTTGCTTTTTTGTTTTATAGATTTTTTCCTGAAGATATTACATATTTCACAATTCTACTTTTAAAATGACCGAATACAAAAAATAAGTTTAATTTAATTTGCAACATATTTAAAGATATGTCATTTTTTTGTTACATTACAGATGTGATTAAGAGTCTTCTAATAACAAATGCCGGACACAGGTTTAGATTTTTCAACGCATGTAATTTGAATTATTTTGCTGTTGGCACTTCACGGGTATCGATTTCCGTGAATTCAATGGGATGGTATTAGCGGAACACGGGTTATATATAATCAAGCTTCAATTTAATGTTCAGCATCAAATAAATGTGAAATAAATGGTGAAAAATTGGAATTCTGTGTCGCTTTTTTTATTACTAAATATGAGAACGGATTTGATAGATGATGCAAACACGTTGTATGTAGTATATGGGTCTAATATCGATCACGATATAACTGATAATATTATATTGTATGTACAGGGTCATGTCAGTATTGACTTCCATGAAATATTCCCGTTCGGGGATTATAATTTACCAACACCAGAAAGTGATCGTATATTATATAGTGACCACGGGGACCTTTTAAAGAAAGGCAGCCACTTTTTTTTATCAACCCGATATGTAACATGATTTAAGTGGTCTTATTATTGTTTATTTTGGCAAATACTTTGCGTTTACTCTGTTCAGTCAAAATAAAACACACTTAAGCTCACAATTTAGTGGTTCGTCAATGACTACGTAGACATGGTAATTTATATCATATTCCACTACTTGCCCCATCTATTCACACAAAATCATATTGGCGAACTCGGAAATTTCACATTGTCAAAGTCAACGTTGTAAGATATGTCATAAAGCATTATATTTCTGGTTACAAGAATAATCTCTCAACACCGTCTAGCGATTAGGGTGACGGCATCTTGATCCGACTTTGTTTATTTGTGAACCCAGTCATCTTCATACAGACGTTCACTTCGCTAATACTTGTAGAATGACCAAACATCGGGCATCCTCAACCTTAGCCTTAACCTCCTAAATAGGCATAAATTTCAAAATGTGCAAACTGAGTAAAATAATATTTCCATATCGTGACTAATGGCAAAATTATTTTATGAGATACTTATTACCACCTAATTTCTGGGTGAATGTGTTATTTGGTCCATTGAGTAGACTGTCACTAAGTAGTATAAAAATGTAGATTCTGTCCAAACTTTAAAGAACATGGTATTCTTTTGGGATGATGAAGCTATATTCAATAGGAACATGGCGTTATTGCTAACATGTGTTTCTCGCCTTTTATATACACGAACATAATTACAGTACCCTGTATTAAACAGAATGATGTGTGTTTACAGTTTTATTTTTAGAAACACTTGAAACACCTGTTAGTCAAGTTTTTACTTGCATATTTTTCTCGGGATTCCATGGCCGCGCACATTTTTATTGTGTGAACTGCAGCGTAACTAGCTTTTAGATGCTTGATGTAGTCATAATCGCATTTCTCTTATAATTAGCACGTATATGATACTTCGAGATGTAACACAGCGAAAAGGGTATAATTTTATTTGGGTAAGGCAGTCCCAGCACTGACACTGATTTAGTAAATACAATGGAATGAATGGTGCCTGTGCTTGAAGTTACAGTTAGTTAATGTATAGATGCATGTTCGTGGGCACTCGGAGTGAATGTTTTTGTTTTTTTTTTGTTTTCTTACCCAGACAGTCTTGGCTAGATAGTGTTGAAATTTCGGAGCATTGTCAATGCTGGAACATGCCCAAAAATGGATTTTAAAATATAGGGAATCGAGGCACGCGTATGTGATTAAAAGTCCCGGAAGTTTATTTACGTTGCTCTTTGATTGACAAGTCACTGTTGATGTTATATGCAAATGAGTTGCTGGCCTCAGTTACAGTGCGGCGATGTGTAACTTCCTGTCCGCGACCCTGTTTAACTTACCTCATGCGCTACCAACTAGTCTTGCAAACTAAAAAAAAAGACAAGACGTAGACGCTTCCAGCATGCAAGCGGAATACAAAAAACATACAGTTGTAAATGATAAACTTTTTCACCCTTTTCACGCAACATGTCTACAACTTCTAGCCTTGCAGCTTCCAGTGGAATACTGTTAAATATTTTTTTTCACGCATTTTTTTCTCCGATGGCATTATAAAACTGACTAATTTTACATTTGTCGTTTCGCTGTAATGATCACCGTTCTGATAGCATTGCGATGTAGTAGTGGATAAACACCATTCAGACCAATGCTGTGCTGTCATCGATAACTAACTTTTCAGTGGCAAAATACACAAACGTGAAATGCTCGGTTACTTAAAAATAAAAAAATACCCCGAAAATTACAGAAACATCGGCAACGATATGCTGTTTTTAAACACCGCGGAAAAATCACGCGCTCTGCCAAGCCATCTTGGTTACCTTAATCGGAAACCCCCTTGTCAGCTAGCATGCATCTGTAGCGATGTCGCAAAGTACATTGTACGGAAATGCTCGGCGACCAATGGTACTATGGCACTCTAGCATTGAGGTATTTCCAGAGGTCAGGGTTCGTTTTAACTTTTATCAACCAATCGCGTCTGCTCGTAGTTGAATTAAAACTGTTTCGATTTACAATAGTTGTCTTCCATTTCGAATTTTTCTCACCGGCGTTTGGGCAATTGAGTACAAAAACTGTGAATAGCCGTTGTGTAGCAAAATATTACGGCCCATTTCAACCTGGCCGTCTAACTTCGCAAGATCCATTTCACCGGAGGTCGTGAAACACTGCGTCATACAGAGTATTTGTTAAAGGTTTGAGGAAAGGAAAATTTAGATTCAACCCTGCAAATGGGGATCGCTATGTTTGCATAACTGTATGAATATCTCATCGGCTTTACGTAATCCATTGTGCCCCTCCCTAAGTGGAAAAGATAACACGACGCCATGACAGTTTTCATGCAAGGTTTTGACTCCGCGGACGATTTTACGCACGTTTCCCTAGTATTCTAAATATTTTTATTTTATTTGTTTACCTGACGATTGAACATCAGCAAGCGTCGGTGTATGATGGATTTTGGCATGTCGTCGTGATGCAATAACCATTTTTGTGGACGATTAACGTCACTTTCATAAAACGGCCATTAACTCCGTTCGTGTTTTCTGGTTGGTCAGAGAGATTGAAAATTAATTAGCTCCCGCAGTTTTTGTCAGTTTGTCTTGACATTTTCACACTATTTTGACAACGTCTCTACGAACAAAAGGACGTCTGGGCTTATTTTTAAAGCTTTGCATTCTCGGACAATGACATTCGAAGTGTGAAATACTGACCGGGATTGACTATACGGCACACATCCTGCTTGACAACTTTGTAATATGAAAACAAAACATACTAAATATACGCCTGGACGCCCATTTGTTAATAAACAAATGATAAACGTTGTGTGAAAGTTTCACTCAAAATAAACAAGAATTGTGCGAGCTATTTAGATTTGAACTTCCATGGTAAACTGAAAAACACAAGTGGAGATAATGGCTAATTTGCATAATCATTCACTCAGTAAGAAGTTTGCTAATGCTCATAATTAAAATGGCTGTAACAGTTCCAAATTTAAACCTATTATCGTTTTGTAAAAAGTTAAACATAGTGCATAATATGGAGATCCCGTCATTACTTTTTTTTCACCATTTTTCTTTTTGATTATTTATGTACAGCCTTGCTAAATCTTGCTAAGCATTCAAAAGAGAGAATGTTTGTACCAGTTTCTATATTTTAAAATCGTCTTTTGAGTATGTTCCAATATTCACAATGCTGTGAAAATTTAACAGTCTATAGCCAAGACTGTTTGGATAATAAAAAGTCAAAAAAAAAGAAAATTCACTCTCAAGTGCCCACGAACCTGCATCTATACCTTAATGTTCATTTGTTTAAATACATTGTTATATGATGGCATTCCGATCTACTTGCTGTCAACCTGGTTGTACAAACGATGGCTTCGCTTATGAGAATTATACAAAGTGTAGATTACAGTTAAGTGTGATACCAGTTACGCTAGAACGGTCATTATTCATACGTCCATGATATCATCGATCGATCTATAATCTATAATTAGATTTAACTCTAGAGAGTCAAGAGATGTATCTTTTGGGCATGTGTAGTAGATGGCGAACGTTTTGAAGAGGTGTTTTATCATTCCTCACTTATCAGACAGACATTAAGTACTGAATTCGTGTTTACATAATCTCAGACATTTCCCAATTTCCAACACGCCTACATTGGCACGTAATATGAGGGTAGTATCACCCGTCCCCGTGGTCACTTACGATCGCTTTATGGTGTTGGTAAGTATAATCCCCGAACGGGAATATTTCATGGAAGTCAATACTGACATAACCCGGTACATAAAATATAATATTATCAGTTATATCGTGAACGATAATAGACCCATATACTATATACAACATGTTTGCATCATCTATCAAATCCGTTCTCATATTTAGTAATAAAAAAGCGACACAGAATTCCAATTTTTCACCATTTATTTCACATTTATTTGATGCTGACTATTAAATTGAAGCTTGATTATATATAACCCGTGTTCCGCTATTACCGTCCCATTGAATTCTCGGAAATCGATAACCGTGAATTGCCTAATTACAACAGAAAAATAATTCAAATTACATGCGTTGAAAAATCTAAACCTGTGTCCGGCATTTGTTATTAGAAGACTTAATCACACCTGTAATGTAACAAAAAAATGACATATCTTTAAATATGTTGCAAATTAAATTAAACTTTTTTTTATTCGGTCATTTTAAAAGTAGAATTGTCAAATATGTAATATCTTAAGGAAAAAAATTCTTAAAACAAAAAAGCAAGCTCTGTGTTTTGCACTGTAATTGGAGCATCTTATTATACAAATAATGGCAGCTTTTTCACCTGTTTTTTAACTAAACATGATTTAGGTTACCTCAGTATATAAATATAACAATGTGTATATTTCTAAAAAAAGTGTGATTTACTACATTTCATATCTTGAGTAAATTGGCTATCCGTAACTAAAAACTCAAAACTATAAATACAATATGTGCACAGTCTCACTGAAATACATATTCATATTATATATTTAGTAAATTGAGAGAAGTTGAGAACGAAAGTTTCAACTTATAACTAACATCGTAATTTTATCCTAATATTACACAAACTATGTAACATACATTCACAACGACAGTATAAATAACAATAACCATACGTCACGTTTTTGCGATTCGGTTATTTAAATGGGTGACTGTATGACTACTTTCCAAAACAGAAAATAAAAAAATAACGAACTTACATTTCTCCATTCACTTTCCAGCTTTCACCGAACGCAGTAACGTCCTTTACTTCAAAACCATCGGGCGTCTGAAGATCATTACGTGTATCACATCAGCATTACCCATCAAACCACAGAGCTTGCCATTTTAATCAGTGCCAGAGAATGTTGCTTTTAACATATGCTTTCTCGGTGTCCACTCCAGAGTGAAAGTTGTATATTTGGAGGTGAACGCCAGTGTAATCACGTCATTGTTTTCTTGGACATGTATAATAGGTGAGTACACGTGACCATTATTTTTGCTTCCATGAAATATATAATATCGTAGATACTTTCAGCACTATTCTATTTAAACAGATTGTAATACATTTAGCAGACTCATCGGATGCTTAATTATATTATATAACTTACTTCAACTACATCGCGATCATTAACAATAACATACTGGTCTCCGACAGTAACTTTGAAAGAAACCGTTCTTGTTTTATTCTTGATATCGTCCCTTGGCCCGAACTTACTAGTCACTTCAAAATCGGGGTGTGCACTGCAGTCCTTGAAAAATGTATACCAACATTGACCTTGGAAACTGTATCGACGTCCATCAAATGTCGTCATATGAGGGTCTCATTTCGAACTTCCGCCTGGCACTATATGATAAATAATATAACTAAATCTTCAAATGATATAATACATTTGGAAATTACATGGTTCCTCTTTATATATATTATATCAGTCGATACAAAACGGGACTATGTCACATACAAATATATATCTTGCCAATTCTCTGGTATGTCTAAACTATTTTGAGCCATTATTTTCAAATCAAAACATAGCAAGAGCTATCTTCAAACAACATAATCTAATACACTATTCCCATGATCTATTTAAAATACAAGTAAAATACCAACAACCACCACGGCCTGTAGACAAGTGAAATCAGCAAATTTAATGGTATATCTAGTTATCATCCGAGTGTTACTTCATATTATAGTTTTCATATCATATATCCAATATCAACATATGTGGTGTCTGAATACTTTCAGAGTTTACACCGTCAGCTTTGCCTCCATAATAAGTGGTAATTTTTCAAAATTTCTACGAAAGGATATGTCTACCTATAATTATCAAGTGAAATGAAATATCATTAATTATTAACATATTTCTGTCAGTTTATAACATAAACTTTACAAATGACTACAGTGATCGTGAAACGCAAGTTAAGGTAGAGATGCAGTTTACCAGACAGGTATTTTAATCAGTTAATTAGGAAACCATGATGACCTCCCTTGTCCACAAAACTATATATTTTCGAAAAGCTTATTGTATGAATTTTATAATTTTGTTAGTATTTCTTTGTTATGTACACTGTAGTTTGAAATATGCACAAAAATGTACTTTTTTGGTCAAAAGTGATGTAAAACAAATTAGCTCCTAAACCATGCTTCTGTTTCCTGTCAAAATTGATTTATGGGTACATTTGTTTACTATGAAGAAAGGGCCGTCTTGAAAACTGTCTACCAGTTGTCAATTTTGCAGGGCAGCAGCTCAAATTTCACTACTTCAAGTGTATGCATAAATTAACACCCAGGCTAATTGTCTGTATGATTGTTGTAACACTGTTCAACCAAAAACAATGCCCCGACGGCGTTTTGAAGATAAACACATTGTCAATCATTTGTGAAAATTTCAAAACAAAAGGTCAAAGCGTCTAGGAGCTATTTTTTAAAGTTCTGGGATGTGCACTAAAAAGAAGCTGAGATAATTGCTAATTTGCATAATAATTCACTCAGTAAGAAGTTTGCTAATGCTCATAATTAAAATGGCTGTAACAATTCCAAATGTAAATGTATTATTATTTTGTAAAAAGTTAAATATAGAGCATAGTATGGATAGAGCATAGTATGGAGATCCCGTCATTTCTTTTTTACACTATGTTTCTTTTTTATTATTTATGTACAGCCTTGCTAAATCTTGCTAAGCATTCAAAAGAAAGAATGTTTGCACCTGTTATCTATATTTTAAAATCGTTTTTGAGTATGTTCCACTATTCACAATTCTACAAAATGTTAACAGTCTATAGCCAAGACTGTTTGGATAATAAAATGCAAAAAAGAAAAAAAATCACTCCTAAGTGCCCACAAACCTGCATCTATTCCTTAATTGAAAATTTTTTGAATTATATTAAAGAAATGTAAATTTGGCCTTTTTATATAAAGAAAGAAGTCACTCCCAATTACTTTATCTTACCAGAAATAATTAACTTAAATCCCGTTTTAGTAACACTAAAATCCGTGTCGAATATGAAAGTTAACTCATTGGATTGTGATGTGTAGTTTAGTGATGGAACACTGCCAGTCCATGTTGCAACAGTTTGACTTTCCTCAGAGATTGTCAATTCATCATAATCTTCTTCTATCCAAAAATCTACAGCATCCACAAAGAGAGTATTTCCAGGGTTGGTTGTGACAGTCCATACGCAGTTAAGATCATTTTCATAATTAGATGGATAATTAGGACTAGTAATTATCTGTTGCTCGCCTACATTGATGTTATAGCTCCCATCACATCCTGTCCAAAAACATACATATTTTAATTAGTGAATGAATTATATAGATTGTCATTGCTAGATTCTTACATCCTATATAGTAGACTGTCCCCTAGTGACAATATTCACTGTGATGCATATGTAAGAAGTGCTGCTTATTTTTATCTGTGCTCATCCATAAATGAGAAATTAGGATTAGCTATATTCTAAATGAGTGAACACTATTTGTTACAGACACTATTCAACTATAAGAGCATGACGCATATGAGAGGTGCATTAAATGTCATTATATCACTAGTCCATTGAGCTAATTGGTGAAAAAGAAATCACGTAAATTATATCATCAAATTACGGTGGGTGTTCACTAAAGCTTGTGATGATCATTTTATTGTTGATTAATATGAACCATTGCTGAACAATTCAATATTTAGGAATTATAGTTACCCGTTTGCCTTTCAACCAATTTCTAGAAAACATAAATAATAGAATATAATCATATATTAGTAAGGCATACATGGTATACGGTGTAAACAGTTTGTTGATTTGGTTTTTGTGATGTTTTAGATGAAGAAACTCATCACGAACTTAATAGTGCATGTATCAATGTACCTCAATGGAAGCAAAAATATCGACAAATAATGCCAATAAACATCAAAATAGAAAAGACGAATTGAAATAAACAATGTTTAAATACACATTGAACAGAACACGACAATGTACAGATAATAACATTGCAATTTTGTTTGGCACACTTATCTCAGCATTCAAATAATATAAAGTTTCAAATCAATTTCAAATAGTTGATACTACAATATTTCAAGTAGGCATGAAACAATGAATATGGCCTATTATTAAATGAACCGTCATATGTCATACCGGTAACAAAAGGTGAACTCGCCCAACGGACTGGGTTATGGACCCATACAATTGTATCCGTTACACCAGGACATTTACATTGTTTTCATTGCTTTTCTGTGTTCAAATTCGCTATTTTAAACCTGATATGTTCAGACTTGTAGATTTGAAAGAAGAATAAACTGAATGGTAACACATGTTTACTGTTGTTGTTTTTTTTAATTTAAATTTAACATATCAACATCTGTTTCTTATATTTTATGTGCAATGAATTTAGTTATGGCACTAATAACGCATACGCCGCAAGATGATTCGACACAAAGACAACGAATGTGATTCTATAAATTCTAAATTTAAATGTGGGTACAACAACATTAGCTCTATTTGTGTAACATGGCCCTACCAGATTTCAATTTTTTTGTGATAAGAAGTGAAAATGCTCCATCATAGTTCATCAGAATAATATTTTCAATAATTGCATTGCAAATATTAGAATAATACGCTCAGTAACCTAAGCAATCCTGTAGTTAAATGTTTAATGTTTTAAACTTACCTCTTTTGGAACAGCAAGTGTGAAGCTGGCCATTGAAATAATTACAATCAAACGCAACAACATATTTGACTCTGATCTTCGGGACGTATTTATCTATGGAAAATCTGAAACGATGTTTCAACTGTACAATAATGCATTATGTACACTGTTGATGTTTGTGGAAATCTTTGGAGATATAATCATTTCAAAAAAGTCATTGTATGCCTGTGCAACAGAAGTATGAGTGATTGGTTTTCTATGCATCTGACTACAACAATACTTGAGCAAAACAACAATAGATTTGGGTGCGTTCACTGACTTATATACTTCGTATATAGGATTTATTGAGCATTACTCAATATTTGATTGGATGGAACTCTTTTGTGAACTTTTTTCATGATCCTCTAATAAACAAATAAGAACTGATACAGATGATCTTGCAGCAGGATCATTGTATAAGTTAATTTCCTGTAATCATATCAACATGTGCAAAGGCTAACTTTCATTACTTGAAACTATATTTCGCATCTTACGTTTATTGACCTTTCAATCACTATCATTGATAAATTAAAGCAAATAGTGGCTTATAGCGGTGCAGCACATTATTGAATAATGTATATAGACTAATTTATTTTTCATACGTTATTTTTAATAAAATGTAGTTAATGTTTTTGTCTCATTCCGTGTCAATTATTCTAGGTGGTTGGTGAAATATTTACTTGAAACTACTCAACGCTGACAACAATCATTCTGGATTGTTGTAATATTAGAGAATTGTGGGTCATATGTCAGACAATGTATGTCCCAGTAGATCAAACCTATATACTACAAAAATAAGGATGATCACTACAAATCACCAGTGATATACAATCAACGCTGAATTCATTTTCAAAATAGCAAATGGTGAAAACCTGTACTGCACATGGTCAAATTGTGTCAAATGACATGAAAACAGTTCTCACCCATGCCATGAATATTTGTATAGTACAGTATAATTCCATGACTTTATGGTAGTGTCTGGTGATTTTGAACTATTACTATTACTATTTAACTTTACTTAAGTATCTATGTGTGAGCTGAAACTCGAGAACCCAATAAGGAATAGTCAACAATTTAGAACGTTTGTCGTTACTACCTGGAATTTGAACTCCTGACCTATTTGAGAAAATATGTACGTTTGTTACATCTCTATTCGATATTTGAATAATATCGAGATTACAATGCCAACTGTCACATTGTTTAGAATGCTGCATATTTTTTTTTATATTTCTGATAAGGTTGGTAGATAAAGCATATGAATTATTTTTATTCATGTCTTCAAACTTCGTAATAGTAAAACCTTACTATATAGATAACAAATCCAAAATTTCACAATAGTTTTATTGAAAACTAAAACAATTCCAAATACTTTTGACAGCTACAACAAACCACAGATGTATGGTGTAAAAGAACATTGTATAGTAGAATTTATATAATTTATAGTTTCTATAAAAAACACAACGGGAAAGTTAGGCTTTGCGAATCAAGGGTCACTGTTTTAATTAAAAGTTGTCGTCCTTGTGTAATTTACAAACTGTTAGTCTATATTCGTATCTATATTACAAAAAGCAATAAGATTCGACAATCGATTTGTCTGTCAATTCACTGCTCTGTACGTATGCTAATTATATAAAATATAATGAATGCTTTGTCATTTGCTCATCAATAATTCAATTCACAAAACTTGACAGTGACATGACCTTTCTAATATCTAATTCATTCAAGAAACCTGCATCAAAATCCAATAGCTAAGTCAATAGAGACTCTACCTGTGGAACTTTTCATCATCGCCAGATGTTGTATCATGACACCTCGTAATCACGTGTTTATGTTAGTGGCTTGCAAAGGCAGATGATGCATTAACTTGCTTATATTGTATAGTGTAAATTTCATCTAGACCTCATAAAAATATTCACTTAGTAGTATTATTATGAACGGATCTATAATTGGAGTTTGTTGGCTTATTGTAAAACTGATTGTAAATTGGATCGATTTAGCAGGAAGCCTCAAATTACGTTTCAGTTTAAATACAATTATTATTTACAGTGTACATTGAACGAAACTTGTGTTATTTCTTTTGTCAAAATTATCACGAATATTTTTTATATATTCATGAACGGGCGCTCAGACTAAAAATATAGGTTCCTGTTATGAACGAAAAACCTAACAAAGCCTGCGATACGAACGCTTTATTCCTATTTATGAAAGGATGGTGACATGGCAACATAGATTTGTCTCATTTCGGATGGAGCTCATCCCGTGTTGAAATTACATACAAAACAATTACTAAAATAAATGTATTCTACCACATAGCAAATTGACGTCGACAAAACACGACAATTACCCAAGTACAAACGTAAATCCAGTATCAAGTAACAACACTTGTTCATAATATGAACAGTAAATCAGTCCATAACTGCAAACATCTCTTCACCGAATTGTCATTAGCAAACGTGAATGTATAGAACGTTGTATACCTATAATCGTGGAGTTATCCGGCTCTGGTTGGTTCCACTTGCCCAAACATAATTGTATTTTAAGTGATTGTTACGGATTTCTGCACAGCATATATAACGCAATGATTACCAGACGTATGTCCATCTACTCGACGCAACTCAACTCAACTTGTCGGACAAACGATCACCATTGAAAAATATATATGAGACAAATAATTACCTGATTGCACTGAAATCTCAAATGTAGATGTCCGCTTTCAGTAGATAACTGCCTCGGTGAATAACAGCGACGTGTCAGTCTATGGCAAAACGCATTAATTTATCTAGTAGAATTTCTCAAAACAGTGACGCATTTTAATTTAACGTCCAATTGAGAATTATCCATATGTGCTTCTCATTTAAATAACACTAGTTTGTTCTAACGTTTTTTTAGGGAGGGTGTTGACTATAATAAGCTTGACGGACATGTACATATCACGTGACATATCCTCTATTATAATCATTTATGAGATCGAACCCGAGTTGTCGCAGTAAACCATTAGTAATATTTATGAACGAGATAGGTGGCCTATTTAAAAAAAATATCATATCCGGAACATGCTGTTATCAGAGCATCTGTGGTTAAAATATACTGCGTAATCATGAAAATAAATTCTGTACATCACTCAAGAAATAATTTGAGAATATAGAATGTTTCGAAGAATCGTCATGAGATGTCAGAAAAATATATCAGTAAGGTATTTACATACGTTTTGAACACACTCTAGTAGAATACAATATTTACACTGTTGAGATTATACCAAGGTAGGGTTGAATTTGGAAACAAATAGTAGACGATATGACGTTTTGTTGAAGAATTTGAGAAGATATAAATATCACATTGCAAAATATGACACACTACATACACCGACACTGGTGTTCCAATTGATAAACGCACAATATTTGTATTAAAAAAATAATGTATATACCACTGAGCTGTATACAAATAAAAAAAACACTAACTATATTATTCAAACAAATAATTTCACAATATCAAACCTTCATTATGAAATATAATTATATATAAACATACAATGTTGTACAAATACACATATTTGAACAGCTATACGTGCAATATTATTTCACCCGCAACTATGACGTCATTTCTGATATATTTAAATTTATAGCAAGAGATAATGTTTAAATGGACAACGTATTTACTCTACCGAACTCATTGTAATATTAGATAAACTTATCATGAAATTGCGTTTTATAATTACTCAATATAGAATATGAGTATTTCAATGGAATGAAAGTTATCACCATCCTACTACGCACAATACACGGAATTATGGATTCATGTTGCCTTGTGACAAAGCTGTTTTATTTCAAACAGGGTTTTTCAAACATTTTATGTCAAACTTAACTTAACAACATTGCTAGATTGTTGGGTGGCATGAGCCATTTCATTTAATCTGGTCAGATCATATATTATTTACAGTAGGACAGCAAACACATATCTGCTCTGTCTGAAAATTGTTCTGTACGTTCACATGTTTGGATATTTTTCAACAACCCATTTCACATGTTTATTGTTAAACAGCTTATACAGTCACGTGAGTGTGTTGTCAGCAGAATTTGAGATACATACATCCTGTCTCTCCCTGTGGCATAATGGTATGTCTCAGACAGTGGCATGGTGATTGTGAAATACCTTGGAATGTGCTTAGCTTAGTGTTGTTGACAATGAAAATATATATGACACCATTGACCCAAGTATCCTACGTTAAATTGGAAGAGCTTGGGTATAAAGTGTTGTATTTCACTACAAAAATTGCCATCCTCTATACAATGATTTGTCTGCTATTTTGAAAAAAAATATCATTTTGTTGGAAACATTTTATTGTTTTCATGGCGATAATTCAGCTGTAGTATTTAAATTGAGACAAGTGTGAAAATATGTCATCCTGTGATACATATTTTTGACTCCAGTGAGCTGTACCCTATACAGGGATACATATCCAGACGTACTGTACAGTGATCCCTGCTGATCAACAGGAACCACTGCCGCTCACTGTCCGAAATGCCCATATTGTACCGGTGCTACAAGTAGCAGCAGATATCAGTGCAGTTGCCGATACTCCCTGGACATAGAGAACGAGTTTAAATTGTAGTGCTGATGTTTTGTCAGATACGATGGAATACTACGTTGCACATTGCTATTTCCGAACAATCCAATAGTTATTATTTTAAACTTTAAAAGTACACAAGAACTGGATACGATATACTGAAAAGTGGAGATAATATACCAATTTAACTGTTAAATTACATGTCAGAGAATACAGTATTTAAAAAAACCTGCAACCGGTATGAAATAGCTGGCAATGCATAATATTTCTAAATCGCAAGTTGTGATCTTATTTATTGAATTTCTGCATGAAGTTACACGGTAGGCAAAATATATCATTATAGCAAGGATATCCAGGTTAAATAATAGATTCTCTTATTAATATTAGTTTTTTTGCGAGTAAAATCTAATACGTTTTTTTAATTCCTTAAAGCACGAGTCACGAGACGTAGGATATCAATTTCATAAATCATGAATACACAATGTTTCGTACTTCTGTTTTTATGTATTACATTATCGAAATAATACATGTGATAACAAATTGCGTATACAGAAATAAGTCGTTTATGGCATCGACGACATTTGTTCACTCAGAAAGGGTGATTCAACTCCATTTTCAAGGATGCAGCTCGTTTGGATCGATACTTTTATTTTGTTTTCAATTGGTTTTGTGACTGGAAACATAGCAACGTTGTTTTTTGGTTTCATGGCATTGTCTTCATGGAAACGCAATGGAGATAAGATCGATTTTCAAGGACGCAGGTTGATTAGATCGGTTCGTTTCTTTTGTTTTGAAATCCATGTATATATAAAAAACATAGGAACGTTGTTTTGATTGAATATAGAACATGTTCTATTTGGTACACCAATCAAACAATTTTAATAATTTTTTACCCGAACATCTGCTGTTTAAATAGACCTCTACTCTCCGAAATTTGACTATAGTACTGAGCCCAAAATGAACTTCACATTTAGTGCGCCTTTGATTGTAGCAATGTTTACGCCACTGTATGAAAAAGCGTACACTCATGAATTCGACAACAATGAATTGAGCCTTTTAAAGATAGGGGAGGTAGATGAAAAGACAGTTACATCACTCTTAAATATTGATGATTCGATTGATGGCCGAGGTAGCTGTGATTAGTGTGGACGGCTGACGGCTTATTGTTGCTGTTCTACAGTTAGTGGATTGATTTGCATATTACTGTGTTGTGGCCTCATTCAAATATTTAAATGCTGTTTTCTTGCGGCTCATTTTAATCCCACTTGAAATGCAGATAACAATAATGTTGGTCGATATATGCATGGCTGGTGGGAATGACGAAGATATTTAATTGCATTTCAGCTAATTCAAATAAATTTACTCTCATTAGCCATAACTAATTTACATGTGTTTATAATAATGGAAATAATTTAAGTTAAAATAAATAAATAGAGGATGGATAAATGAGGATGTAAAAAGAAAAACCACAGATTGCGACAGACTGTGCAAAGCGTCCTTGTTCTATCGTGTCATCTGAACAAAACATATATACACAGTCCATACAATACAATTAGTAAAACAGATGTATAACACAATTGTGGATATCAGTATTTTTACACGATGCTTTGTCGTGCAGGACGAATACATAGCATTTGGATCACCTGAGTGTTTGTTATATGCTGATATTAAAATAGTAATGTGTTGCTCCATTTTAGTAATAATGATTGAACAGATAAACAATTTGATATAGAACTGTCCAAGTAAAGATATCAGGAATGTGGCCCAGAGCTGTTAAGCATTTGTCAAGACTGTTCAAAATCAAATATAAAAAGCAAAATTAAGAACATAAAATAAAATATCTGCCAGAAACTTGTGAAGCAGATTGAACTTTTATTTTAATTCACACCATCTGAATCCATATTGTCCCACTTGATTTCGTTTAATGTTTTTGGATGACATTGAATCTGTTATAGCTGTAATATGTAATGCAATGAGTAATGCTCTATATGTTCAAAGTAAAATAAGAAAATCAGCGGCCCTGCTTTATAGAAGACATTTTGAAAGATTTTGAGTAAAATAACTCCACACATAGGTGTTATCATAATATGATCTGGTTATCTAATATAAAGTGTAGAAGAAGATTGTATACCATCAGTTTGCTTATCACAAAATTAGTTTTGCAGGGTACTACTTATTTGCATACTGGGATAGCCCCTTGTGAATTTCGGGGGGTAATATTTACGTATCCTGGCACCATCCAGGGGTGACCTGGTGACAGAGGTACTATTGTTATGCCCTGAGACATATAGGGGTGCACAATAAATGTCCTGATTATATTCACTTACTAAATAGGTGTAGGTGCATGTGCAATGACTACATGCTTCATTACACCACATTCCCCACAAAATGACTGAAAGCTCATTTTCCTCAATTTATTTCAATATTAAATTGCATTTTTAATAAAAACTCACCTTAAAATTACGTTCATAAGTTTTGTTGACAACTTACTCGTTGTAATATTATATGACCTAACCTGTAAATTGCGTTTTATAATTACTCATTATATAAAACATAAGTATTTCAATGGAATGAATGTAACCACCACCCCACTTCGCACAATACACATTGATTGATGTTGCCTATGACAAAGCTCTTTCAAACATTTTATGTTAAACTAGTGTTTTCATTTCACATTTCATAGTGTATTTTTGCAATCTTCAAGTAAATAATACACATTTAATAGAATTCACTCGACACACTATTGATACCATGGAATATTTTTAAATGATCAATTTTGCAAAGCTTCTCTTATTTGACCTTCATTGTTAATTTAATTACGGTACATAGAACTCCATCTTTTCCTTCACTGCTTCATTCAAAGGCTGATTTTCTTCTGCAATTTAAACGTAAAATTCATTGTAATGTACAGGAACAGTAAATTCCAACCAAAACAACGTTGCTAGTTTTTTGGGTGTCATGGTTCACTTCAGTTAATTTGGTCAGATCATATATTATTTACAAGGGTTCAGCAATCATATATCACCTTCTATCTGACAATTTTGTGTATGCTTTCCTTCTGAGGCACTCGAATCTGTCTGTTTCAAGTGTTTGATGGTAGAAACACTTTCCCATAGTTATAAAAAAAATATGCACTGAAATTGAATTTTTCCGTTTATAGAATATACATTGTTTATCACAATTATACTTAATTGTCTTAAACAATCCGCTTTTAATACTACAAACCAATATCCGGGAGACCCTAATAAATATTTCATCTAATCGCTGAACTGAATTAATGATATTATCAAAGAACCATAGGCGATTGGGCAAAAATCGGTTGTTTATGACATCGACGTGTTTTCTGATGCAAACGCAAGGGCGATTAAACTCGATTTTCAAGGACACAGGTCATTTACATCAGACGGTTTCATTTGTTTGCAGTTTGTTGTGTGACTAGAAACACAGGGGTGCTTGTTATTTAACTTGTTTATTTAACTTGGCATATGACTACTAATTATATGCAAGGTGCTTCCAGATGTATTAATTTTTCCGCCATAACAAATAATTTCCCCAATGACTTCAATATAAACAGTGTATTTTCATACATCACATTACATTTGGAGACATAATGTACAAAACTTTTCGTAGCCAAAGTTGAAATTAAGTGACTAACCTTTCATTAATTTAATGTAAAATGGAATGTAATTTTCATGTGCATTTCAAGCTATTTTAACTAAATCCTCATTAGCTCCAAGTGAATTACACACGTTAATAATAATGCAATTAAATTATAATAAATGAAATACAAGACTGATAACTGAGGATGCAAATCGCAAAAATCACAAATTACGAGAGAAAGGACATAGTTCCCTTGCTCTATTGTGTATGGTGGCCTACGACTGACAGTGATTAATATAGTAAAAACATTGCATTTTTGTTGTTAATTTTGTGTCGAGATTGATATAAAATTAAAACTGAATTAAAATTAAATTAACTGCAAAGTAAAATACAATTCATTTCGAAAAAGTAAAAGTCAAAATGAAAATAAAAACCAAATAAATGCTTTTCGTACATGAAACTAAAATGAAATTCATATCGAAGATAGAAGTAAAATGAAATTCATTTTAAAAATAATAAAAGTAAAAGCAATTTGAAAATAAAAGCCAAATAAATTCATTTCGAAAATAAAAGTAAAAAGAAAGTAAAATTCACTTCACAAAATTAAAAGCCTAGGACTGCCTTTTGTTGAGTAGCGTGTTACAAAATATGCAGTCAAAAAGCATGGTGGTATAGTTGTCTGCTGTCGGCCATATGGCAGATCTAGTACATAAATGATGTGAATTTCATTTTACTTTGCTTCTCTACTTTTCGAAATGAATTCTATTTAAGTTTGCTTTTATTGTAATTTCTATTTAATTGTTAAATTCTGATTTCAGTTTTTAATTTAATTGTTATCTCATTTTGTATTTATTTTTCAAATTAGAATATTTTTTACACGAAATTATCAATAAAATAGCATTTTCTTCAGTATTAATCACTGTCAGGTCCAGGCCACCATAGTCGTGCCATATGTACAGTATACATTCGTCCATATGATATAATTGGTAAAACATAGTCATAACACTATTGCTGGGATAAGTAATATGACATGATGCTTCGTCTTGCAGGATAGATATAGAGTAATATCTTGATATTATAACAGAACGAATACAACACAATACTTAGTGTTACTACATTAGTAAGGATTTGTTCATTTTGAAAATATTGTATGATGATTTACCAGACCAAATTTTATGGGACTGTCCAGGACAAAATATAAAAAATGGTGACATGGAGCTGTTCAGGGCTATTCAAAATCAATTATAAATACACAGTTATGAAATGAAAATAAAATAAATTATATCTGCTAGAAACTTGTGAAGCAGATTAATCTTTTGTTTTTTATTCACACCACCTGAAGCCATTCTGTCCCATTTTCTTTTTTTAATGTCTTAGGATGACATTGAATCTATTATAGCTGTAAAATATTATAAAATGAATAATGTTCTATACAAAAAAAGAAAAATCAGCTGCCCTGCTTTATGGGAGATATTTATTCATAAGATAATAACTATGTTGTCCAGTGATCAAGTTAAAACATTTGGAGTGAATTATTTCTATACATAGGCGTTGTCATAATATGGTTGTCAGTGTGTTTTGGTCTTTTACTTGATCTGGTTATCTAATAAAAAGAAGTTTAGAAGAAGATAGTATAGCATCAGATTGCATCTAATAAGTGTGTTATGCAGGAATATTGATGAGAGCCTTTGGGAATTTACAGGAGTAATGATTATGTACTGTGGGTACATGCATGGGAGTTACTTATATGCCCCAGTGATTTACATGAGGACAAATATGTTCCTTGACTAATTTCATGGTACTAATTGTATGCCCTGGTGACTTACATGGGTATTATTTTGTAACCCGATGTCTTTGGGGGAAATAATTCCATGGCCTGGTTACAGCGGCACTACTTTTATGCCCAATAAATTCTATGTGTATATTCACATACTAATTTAGTATAGGCACGCGTGTAATGATTACAAGATTCGTTACACAACAGTCCCCAAAAAATGAATGAAAGTTTGTAGTGACGACTCTTATATTTTAGTTTAATTATATATGCATTTTTAATACACACCTGGAAATTAGGTTTATATGTTTTGTTGACCCTCATTTTCTTCATATTTTAGTTTAATATTGAATTGCATTTTCAAGGAATACAAATCTAGAAATTAGGTTTACGTTTTGGTGAATTCAATTGATTTTAAGTCATTTTAACTTAACTCTCTTTAATTGAATTGCATTATTATACATGTTGATTTTGGTGTCTACAAGGGGTACTTATGTATATGCATCGATGTCTTCAAAAGGTATGGCGATTTTCAGTATTCTAAATATTTGCCCAGGTGGTATACGTGCATATTAATTACGGCCCATGGTGACATTCAGAGAGGTCGTACTCGTCTATTCTAGTAACTAACAAGAGGAATGGTTACGTGACCTGATTGCTTATATCAGTGGTAGTTCTATGTCCTTTTGTTCTCGGAATTGCAGCTGTTCTAATTGTGCTTATAGACGTATTGATTATTTGTCATGGTGACGTCCATGCATGCTAATTATATGCCATAGTTTTCATAGTACTAATTATTTGCCTTTGCGAGCACTATTAAAATGGTTACTTTGGGGTAATGATTAGTTGTCTTTGTTACTTCCAGTGATATTAAGGAAACTGGTGAGGGAAACTGATTATATATCCTGGAGACTGAAAAGTTACTAACTATATTCCGTGGTGATTTCCAGAGGTACTTAATATGTTCACTAACGACTTTCAGTGGTAATTATATGCCAATAGCAAAATGTGAATTTAAAAAAAAATTAAACATGTATATTTGATTGGAGTAGATTCACAATTGGAAGTATACTATTTCACTTACTCAGCATCGTATTTTTTGTAGATGTATTTCATTATATTTTCAAATGTACAATTGAAGAGAATTGTGAAATAATTTATTTCTGTAAGCAGCAAGCTTGAAATGGAGTGTAATAGTTTATTTGTTTACTAAGAAAAAACCTGTATTTACTCTGACCAAATTAGTCACTTGTACTTTACATGTAAAATTTGTCCAATGTTGGGTTGTGTGGATAATACCTAGTCTTGATACATTTATCTGCAATCATTTACCATGTAAAATTTTTAATCTACTTCAATGTATGTTAATCATGACTAGTTCGTGTCAGTCAATTGCCACTGTAAATTGGTAACGTAAACTTAGCACGCTATTGACACTCGCTACAACACTATCAATCTGATAGTAAGCAATGCATCGTAATTATCTATTAAACACATCAATCATCGAATCATTGGGTACTGAAACTGTTTTATGTTTTGTGGATTTTAACCTGCACGCAACAAACGTATCCGGTCCTATCAAATTTGACAATGTATTTGAGCAGAGTTTGATGGTCTGAACAGGAGAGCACTTTTAGACTTCCACACTATAAGAATTTGGGTAGTTAATGAATTCATGTGCAGAAGTCAATCAAATACAGAATCGTAAAAATTGGAGATTGAGATCTTCTTTATATTCTGCTTTGATGTGTATAATGTACTCAGATCAAAAGAAAACTCTCGAACCAAACGTACTGCATTTTTGAAAATCTAGTCTCAGTGACCTCATTAAAATTCATGAATATTCCATTATTTACCAGTGTTTAATTGAAGGCATTCAGATAATGAACTGATCGACATATTTAATAACTGCATATGATCATGTGACATACCAACCTTCAATGCAATGTGAATTCATTTTCTATCATGGAGGTATTTTAAATGACCTAGTCTTTTTTTCAATTGTAGCGTAATTAATTTAAAAAAGTGCAAAAAATACTATGCACACCATTTCATAATTGTAGACTGTGCTATAGCACATTGTATTATTACATGTTTTGATTCAACCAGTTGACAAACACGACAAACGTCACTGCACTCATTCCCGACACACTCTCTTACATTGTATGATTGCATTGGCGCCAGGGATAGTATGCATTAGTTTGATGGAACCTGCAACACAATACCTGATGACTAGGGCATTTGAATTACATCCATGATATAACAAGGATTCACATTGCATTGAAGGTTGGTATGTCATATGATCAGATGTAGTTATTAAGTATGTCGATCAGTTCATTATCTGAATGCCTTCAATTAAACACTGGTAACTAATGTGTGTGTTTGAGTGTCGTCACTACAAAGCTTTCAGTCATTTTGTGGGAAATGTGGTGTAATGAAGCTTGTAGTCATTGCACACGCGCCCACACCCAATTAGTAAGTGAATATAGTCAGGACATTTATTGGGCACCCCTATATGTCCCGGGACATGAAAATAGTACCCCTGTCACCAGATCACCCCTGGATGGTACCAGGATACGTAATTATTATCCATCGAAAATCACAAGGGGCTACCCAATTATGTAAATAACTAGTACCCTGAAAAATAAGTTTTGTGATATGCAAGCTGATGGTATACAATCTTATTCTAAACTTTATATTAGATAACCAGATCATATTATGATAACACCTATGTGTGGAGTTATTTCACTTCAAATCTTTCAAAATGTCTTCTATAAAGCAGGGCCGCTGATTTTCTTATCTTACTTTGAATATATAGAGCATTACTCATTGCATTATATATTACAGCTATAACAGATTCAATGTCATCCAAAGACATTAAACGAAATCAATTGGGACAATATGGATTCAGGTGATGTGATTTAAAACGGATTAGTTAGAAATATATTTCTACAGTCTTTAGACCTGGCCACCTTAGCAGGTTTATATAAAAAGTAAATGATTTCTACCATGTCAAGCCAGTAGTGCGGCAGTTCAAGGTGCGTAATTTCCGCTTAATAAGTTGAACGTAAAACAATGACAAACTCAGAGTTGCCCGTCAATTTACGCTGAAAATATACAAAGGGCAACGTAGTATATCAGTTCTTTAAGTTGAGCGTAAAACGACAGCAAATTTGGAAATTTCCGCTGTTTACATTGGGCGTATCAAACGCGCAACTTCTAAATTTAAAAGTTGGTGGATTTGCCAGTATATTCCCCTAAGTCATTTCATATAGAAACCCGTAGTTAAATTTAGAAAAAAAATTATGTAAAAGTCTAAGACAGCTATTAATGTTGGCACATTGTACAACTACCCAAGTGCAAAGTGATTAACAACGTGCGTACAAAGTTGTGAAAAGCTTGTGCAAAGTTGGCAGATTTACATGTAAATGTTACCTATTCTGTTACATTATCGAGTCCAGTTGTTAAATGTTCCCGAAAGTGAATGAATATGTCATAAAAGGCCGTTCGAATATCGTAGTGGCCCTCGAAGGATGTAGAAGTTTTAGACATTCGCATACATTAAATGGCCGCCAATTACGATAATTATTAAATGACCCTGATAGATGAGTTGTCAGGTGATCGACCGATAATGGAAGTAAAGTTCAATCGGTCGTGGTTAGTACTTACATGGAGGACAAGCTGAGAATACCAGAGGGTGACACTTTTTGAGTTTTTGCAGTCTGCACCTATTTGGTCCAAGCTGTTAAAACAGCGTGCAAAGTTCTCCAAAGCGATTCCAAAGTTGGTTGACTTGTTTGTTTATTTGACCTAAGTTGTTGTTATATCAAACCATGCAGTTATAAAGTATGACAAATGAATAAAATCCATCTGAACCATCCCATGTTAGCAGACTGTCACATGAGCCGGCCGTAAAATGAACAAACACATACTAAAATTGTTAAAAGCGATTGAAGGTTGGTGGATTTGCGTGTATATTCCCCCTAATTCATTTCATATAGAACCCCATAGTAAAATTTAGAACAAAATTATGTAAAAGTCTAAAACAGCAATTTATGTTGGCACATTGTGCAACTACCCAAGCGCAAAGTGATTAACAAAGTGCTTACAAAGTTTTGAAAAGCTTGTGTAAAGTTGGCAGATTTACGGGGAAATTTTACCTATTCTGTTACATTATCGAGTCCAGTTGTTAAAAGTTTGCGAAAGTGAATGAATATGTCATCAAAGGCCGTTTGAATATCGTAGTGGCCCTCGAAAGATGTAGAATTTTTAAATATTTCCATACATTAAATGGCTGCCAATTACGATAAGTTTTAAATGACCAAGATAGATGAGTGGTCAGGTGATCGACCGATAATGGAAGTAAAGTTCAATCGGTCGTGGTAACTACTTGCATGGGAGACAACCGGAGAAAACAAGCGGGTGACACTTTTTTGAGTTTTTGCAGTCTGCACCTATTTGGTCCAAGCTGTTAAAACAGCGTGCAAAGTTCTCCAAAGCGATTCCAAAGTTGGTTGACTTGTTTGTTTATTTGACCTAAGTTGTTGTTATATCGAACCCTGCAGTTATAAAGTATAAAAAATGACTAAAATCCAATCGAAACCTCCCATGTTAGCAGACTGTCATATGAGCCGGCCGTAAAATAAACAAACACATACTAAAATGTTGAAAGCCATTGAAACGTTGGTGAATTTGCGTATATATTCCCCCTAAGTCATTTTATATAAAACCCCGCAGTTAAATTTAGAACAAAATTATGTAAAAGTCTAAAACAGCTATTTGTGTTGGCACATTGTACAACTACCCAAGCGCAAAGTGATTAACAAAGTGCTTACAAAGTTGTGAAAAGCTTGTGCAAAGTTGGCAGATTTACAGGGAAATTTTACCTATTCTGTTACATTATCCAGTCCACTTGTTAAAAGTTCGCGAAAGTGAATGAATATGTCATAAAAGGCCGTTTGAATTTCGTAGTGGCCCTTGAAGGATGTAGATTTTTTAAACATTTCCATACATTAAATGACCGCCAATTACAATAATTTGTATATGACCCTGATAGATGAGTGGTCAGGTGATCGACCGATAATGGAAGTAAAGTTCAATCGGTCGTGGTTAGTACTTGCATGGGAGACAACCTGAGAAAACCAGCGGGTGACACTTTTTTGAGTTTTTGCAGTCTGCACCTATTTGGTCCAAGCTGTTAAAACAGCGTGCAAAGTTCTCCAAAGCGATTCCAAAGTTGGTTGACTTGTTTGTTTATTTGACCTAAGTTGTTGTTATATCGAACCCTGCAGTTATAAAGTATAAAAAATCACTAAAATCCATTCGAAACCTCCCATGTTAGCAGACTGTCATATGAGCCGGCCGTAAAATAAACAAACACATACTAATAATGTTAAAAGCCATTGAAAAGTTGGCGTTGTTTGAGTGTATATTCCACATAAGTCATTTAACAACAATTACAAATATTTATTCACATTTTCGAATTTTCAACTATAAGACTCGTTTATATTATATCACAGATTACAATTCCGAATGAAACTACAAACTTTGCAGTCGCTTTTCACAACTTTGTAAGCAGTTTGTTGTCGATTTGTCGGTTGACTGTTGTGACAATCTGCTTATTTATGAGGCATTCTCGGAACATTAAATAAATGTTTTCGAAATTTAACTGCGGGGTTGTCATGGTAATGATTTAGTTAAAATATTCAAGCACTTCCGCCAACATTTTCTTTGTTTTTTCCAACTTTGCACGTTTTTTTCTAACATTTAACAGTCAACTAATGAGAACATCTATAGGCTGTTTTCAATGGCTTTTATTAAGTTTGTCTACTTCACAAAAGCGCGTTTATATATGCAAACAACTTAGGTCTTATATACAAATACATCCACCAACTTTGCAATAACTTTGAACAACTTTGCAATCACTTTGAACAACTTTGCATGGTGCGTTAACATCGTAAAACACACTACGTGCTGACAGCATCAACAACTTGTTCGTGAAAATTAGAGTCAATTTTAAAACTTTCCATTAATTAAAAAAGTTACAAAAATGTCACGATTTTCCTCTGCAAATGATTGGCATCACAGTAAGAAAAAAAGCAGGAACGTTGTCTTATATCTTTTAAATGTCTGTGATGAAACAATGAAAAATCCAACGGGCGTTTACTAAGACAGTCTCCCATGCAAGTACTAACCACGCCCGATTGTGCTTTACTTTAAACATAAGACGGGCACCTAAACACACAGCTGAATGGATTATTTTAATTCGAACCGACTTGACGGTTATTTCATGTATTTGGATGTTTTAAATCGATATGGCTAGCACAAGTACCTTCTAGATTGACCTATGGCCTCTCCATACTTAGAGTAACACCATGGTAATTTAACAACTATTGACGAACATGTATTCACATTTTCGAAAATTCTACTATGGGACTTGTTAATATTATATCACAGATTACAATTCCGAATGAAACTACCAACTTTGCAGTCGCTTTTCACAACTTTGTAAGCAGTTTGTTGTCGATTTGTCGGTTGACTGTTGTGACAATCTGCTTATATATGAGGCATTCCCGGAACATTAACTAACTGTTTTCGAAATTTGACTGCGGGGTTGTCATGGTAATGACTTAGTTAATATATACAAGCAATTCCGCCAAAATTTCCTTCGTTTTTTCCAACTTTGCACGGTGTTTTCTAACAATTTACAGTCAGTTCATGTGAACATATATAGGCTATTTTCAACTGACATTTATCAAATTTGTCGACTTCACAACAGCGCGTTTCTAAATGCCCACAACGTAGGTCATATATGCAAATACATATACCAATTTTGCAATAAATTTGCAATCAATTTATGGCTAGCACAAGTACCTTCTAGATTGACCTATGGCCTCTCCATACTTAGAGTAAATATTATTCTCTCTCTCTCTTTTTTTCTTCTACGACAGATGAGCGATTCTGATTGGAGCGATGGAATAAAAAAAATGTACAGACTGCTTGACTCATTGAAAGGATGTAAGAAATGTAAAAATGAACATGTATATATAGAATGAATTATTATTTATTGTTCACTGTTTACTATTATTGACGTTTCCCTTTTCTGTGTTTTTAATCGAATCGTTTATGTACTCGTATTTTTTCGTGTCGTTAAAAATAATTTACTCAAACAAAACAAAGCAAATATGAGGTAAGAAAATATAAACGATGAACAACATATGTATATATAGAATGAATTATTTTTATTGTTCACTGTTTACTGTATAATTATTGACTTTTCACTCTTCCGTGTATTTAATCGAATCGTTTATGTACTCGTATTTCTCGTGACGTGAAAAATGAATTTAACCACGCCGCACATTTACATGTATGTACGTATTTTTCGAGGTGTTAAGAAATATTTAATCATGCTAAACATTTATACGCTACGCAACTATTTTCCTTACTCACATTGTATGTTATTTTCGTGGCGTTAAAAAAAAATACTCAACCACGCCATGAATGTATACTCCATGTCAATATTTCATTCTTGTTTACTTCTTTTGTGCAATAAACTCCGTTAGTTTTCAAAATGCCGTGTATTTATTAGTGTGTGTGTGTGAGAGAGAGAGAGCGCCCTCTATGACACATTCTGAAAAATCTTTCGTCCACGCCTGTCCAATTGAAAATTAATTAAAAAATCCAATTAAAAAAATAAATAAAAAAAAAATGATGGCAATTTATGCAAATATATTCACGATGACCTCGTTACGACCATGTGTGTGTGTGTGTGTGTGTGTGTGTGTGTGTGTGTGTGTGTGTGTGTGTGTGTGTGTGTGTGTGTGTGTGTGTGTGTGTGTGTGTGTGTGTGTGTGTGTGTGTGTGTGTGTGAGCGCCCTCTACAACACATTCTGGAAAATCTTTCGTCCACGCCTGTCCAATTAAAAAAAAATAATTAAAAATAATTAAAAATAATTAAAAAAAAAATAATTAAAAAAAATAATTAAAAAAATGATGGTAATTTATGCAAATGTATTCACGATGACCTCGACACGACCTCGTATTCACATCAATTTTATGTATGCAAATGTATGCAAATGTATGCACAATATCCCATTGTGACGTCATCCTCATTCAAATGAACCCCTTTACGGCCATGGTCCTCATTTATGCTAATTTATGCACGAATTCCCATTGTGACGTCATTATTTATGCTCATCTATGCACGGCCTCCCATTGTGACGTCATCCATCCCCGTATGACGTCATCGCATCCCAATATGAACAGCGCCCTCATGGTCGTCCCTATAGTAGCGCTTAAACTACTCCCGCATCCTACCATTCTCCGTCGCAGAGACTATGGGTCTTTTATCACTAAGCTAGGTAGTCGCCAGGGAACGTCCCACTAGTTGCGGCTCTCTGTGGCTTCCTAGGTCAAGAAGACTCTGCAAGGGAGAGTGGCATCCTACATCTGTTTTCCGTTCCTTTCCCTTGTGATCTCGGTAAGAATAAAAATTAAAAAAAAAGATAAAAATACTTGACGAATATAAAATTAAACATTATAAAAAATAACATGGGTAACATATGTGCATGATAACTATAATCATTTTATATTATTTGTTTATGTCTTACATTACATATTGATGAATTTAATAACAAATGTTATGAAAATAATATAAAATATATCAGTCGCTCTGCAAATGAAATCAAGAAATCTGACCGAATGTCTATCCTCGGGAGCGGAGCTACGTCACAGACGTTCTACGTTGCTAAGACGCGCACCACTGTACCACGTATTTCTATGGACTTTGTGCGCGCTGCTGTGGAACGCCGGTGGAGCTGGTGAAAACTCGAGAAAACAACACAAACTCAACTTTGAAGTAATCCTGAACAACCAAATTCATATATGTTACACACGTAGGGCTAATCTTGTTACACTGTTCAGGGCACTCTCAACAACCATCGCAAAGTACCGTTTTCTGCGAGTTGTTGGTCTTTGTTTTCACCGCGAGGGTTGCCAGGCGGTAGAAAAAGCCCGGATGTCCGCCCCCGAGGATTGCCCTCATATCTCATATTTCGAAAAATCGAGTGCTTTCGGGCTAGGACGTTCAGACTCACACTTGTCGTCCAGAAGATAATGATTGTGCGAAATATGTCTGGGTTTTTGAAAAATGCTTGGTCATTAAATAATAATGGTGCCAAGTATGAAATAATTAGGGGCAAACAAAACAAACCTGCGTAGAAATTCGGAGGAATAGGTCTTTTGATTATCGGGGACACATTTCAATGGACTTGATTACGGACAATGCATGGCGCAAAATTTACCCGGAAATTCCGCAGTGTACCCTCGCGGATTTCGCCATTTTTATTGTCACGTGGTTATTGTGTAAACAATGACTGTCAAGAGACAGAAAATGTTTTATTCAAAAACGTCATCAAACCCTTCTCGCTACCTAAACATGTCAATCCATTCAAGCGGAAGGGTAGTCACCCGCGCACGCGCGGGTATTGCGTCCCAAGCGACGATAACAACACACGCTAAAAGCGCGAAGGCTCATGGGTAGACGCTTGTTTGTAAACAATGACATGCTATGTCTATCTGACGCATGCGCAGGTGACAACTCCCCCGCTTCAAAACTGTGCACGACATAAATTCTATAATTCCTAAACAGCTGCGGGACTATGCAAAAATTCTGCGCCTGCAAAGGTTAAAGGGCGACAGTTGTCGCGCCGTGTTCTGTTCGATATGGGACTCATAGCGACGTATACAACGCCTGTAAAATACATTGTTTATTCACATGAAATTCGAACACGCGCTGCGCGACGACTACCGCGCTTTAATGTCATCGGTTCGACTTTGTGTTCGGCTGTACACTCGGTAGTTTAAAAAAATACATATACTTGCAAGGCATTTAGATTTAGGAATATGGCTTCTAGTGAAAAGGAACTAAAAATGTTAGATCTGTGTATTGTTCCCGTCTTTATTACATCACAGCTTGTCGCAACCAAATCAGAGGTTTGCCGTGGGAACTTCCACTCATCGCACATCTTTAACTGGGTTATTTGCCTGTCGAACTCCGTAATAAATGAAAAAATGCTGTGTGCAGTAAAACTCTTCGTATTCAAAATATTCGTATTCAAAAGATTGGGCCATGTACTTCGAAAAACTGTATAACCAGGATTCATGTAACAATAACATAGATCGAGAGCATCTTACTGAAGTTAAAAACTTTCTGTATAGTTTTGATCCGCATTCTACAGAATTTGGGGAAACTGACACATCATTGAATGTGCCAATAACGAATGAAGAAATTATTCAGTCAATACATAAACTTAGAAATGGCAAATCTGCAGGTCCTGACCTTTTAATCGTTGATTTTTTTAAATTTTCATGTGATGTGTCGATAACATTTTTGAATGCCCTTTTTAACTTAATTTTTAATACCGGTATCTTTCCGGAAGGTTGGTCAAAAGGTATTATTATTCCTATCCACAAGAAAAACAGTCGAAATGATCCCGGTAACTATAGAGCTATATCACTCATGAGTATATTTGGAAAAATCTTCACCAGTATCATTGAAGCACGACTATCAAAATGGGCAAGGGTTTTTGATATAATCCCAGAGACACAGGCTGGATTTAGGGAGGGCTATTCAACTATTGATCAAATATTCACATTATATGCCATAATTCAGAAACAGTTAGCCAGGAAAGGGGGGAAATTGTATTGCCTCTATATAGATTTCCAGAAGGCATTCGACTCTGTTAACAGGGATTTTTTATTGTTTAGACTGGCCAATAATGGTATCAACGGGAAAATGTATGTAATTTTACAAAGTATTTATAAAGATGTAAAATCATGTGTTCGTGAAGGAGGAGTCACTTCGAGATTCTTTGAATTAAAGAATGGGGTTCGACAAGGGTGCGTGATCAGCCCTATTTTATTCTCATTTTACATTAATGAGCTACAAAGCATGTTGGATGACTCTGGGTATAGAGGAATACAATTGATCCCGAACGACATGTTAGAGTTGTTTTCATTATTGTATGCTGACGACTTTGCTTTATTTTCAAATTCTGTTTTGGGCTTGAAAAGACTAATTAGTATATTGTATGAGTTTACAAACAAGTGGGATCTAAATATCAACTTAAATAAAACTAAAATTGTAGTATACAGAAATGGGGATATCTCAGTAAATATGAAAAGTGGTACTTCGGGAACAAGCAACTTAGTACTGTTAGTTCATATGAATACTTGGGATTGGTAATGTCATGTAAATGCTCTTTTAATATTACCACAGAAAATTTAGCTATAAAAGGCAAAAAGAAATTGATTGCAATCAAAAGATACTTAGGAAATATACAATGTTTTAAAGCAGACTTGTATTTTACGATTTTTGACACCTTAATTCAACCTGTACTTACATATGGGTCTGAAATTTGGGGATATGATCAATATCAACATTTAGAAAGTGTACATACATCTTATTGTAGGCAATACCTCGGTGTAGGTAAAAATGCTCCAACTTGTACAGTATTAGGGGATTGTGGGAGGCTACCCTTATTTTGTTACCATGTTAAACGATGTGTGAAATATTGGTTAAAAATTACTAGCATGGATGAAAACAGATTACCCCAGAAAGCTTACCGGATGCTACTTTCACTGGACGAAAAAGGACAAAGGTCATGGGCCACAGAAATTAAAGAACTGCTATTTAAATATGGATTTGATTATGTCTGGTTTAATCAAGGGGTGGGGGACTCTGATATGTTCTTGTATAAAGTTTGTGAACGGGTCAAAGATACTGGAATTACAGATTGGTATATAGACGTTTGTTCTGGCGAAAAAAACGCAGTAGGCTATACAAAACAATTTTTGGGATTGAAAACCATGTGTCATTGCCACAATTAAAATTGCGCAGAGCAATAGCAAGATTAATATGTGCGTGCCACCCCTTAGAAATAGAAAGAGGCAGACATAATAATATCCCTAGGGAGAGCCGTATTTGTCATAATATCCCCATCACATTATTATATAGGGCTTATATTATCTATTGACACACTCTTCATCTATATTTTCATACATATTTTGTAATGTAAATTTATTTCTTGTCAATAATTAATTTGCATGATTGTAATGGGCCGGAGGCCATTATACAATTAATAAAATTATATAATTAAATATTGCTCACATTTTTAAAAAAATCGTTCTCTTCCGCCTACAGTGTTCATCCGCGTGAAAGATGGCGACTTTGACAGTTGCACAGACCATCGGGTACAAACTGAGAGCTTACCAAACTTTAATTAGGTATTTATTTTGGAGGGGTGATTGGAAGACATCGAAAAAGTCGCCGGTGATAGTTAGTGCAATAGCGTAATCGTGATTTCACTAGATTAGCACATTTGAGCAATGTTTATCAATACAAATGTCGCACATGCGCAATGCGACGGCTCTTTAACACGCCATTTCCGAAATGATCCGCATAAAAAATAATAATTTAAACCCAGTCATTTTACAGTATTGTACTGAAAATTGTTGGACTACTTCTTGGTTAAGACAGAAATGTACAACCTAATGCAATCTAATCCCGGTTACCAATGACAATCGAAACGCAGCCGAGCGTTTTGATCGTTATTGGGCGCTATGAATAGATTTGAAATCCTGTGATGTTGTAATTTCTCTCGGTATTTGTATTTTTTAGGATCTTACGCAAAAATCATAATGTTAAGTTGTTATGATATTCTATTTTTTGCTGTAATATAAATGTATTTTAATAATGCCCAGTTAGCTAGGTGGCTGCCCAGCTGCGGAATTAGAATAGACAGGATGTATTGTCATTGCTAATTTATTCTTTTGTTCGTGCTTGTGCAAGACGCTTCCGGTCAGTGCAGTGCAGTGCAGTTCCGTTCCGTTCCGTTCCAGTCTGCACATGTCTCAAGATAATGCCTGTCAAATTTGTGATATGAAACTGATAGATGCAAGACAGCCTGCGTTGGTTCTACGCTGTAAAACCAACATTAAAGACCTGTGTTTCACCAGAAAGCGTGGTTTACTGATCTTGGTCTTTTCTCTGCATGGAGAGTATGAAAGTAGCGTAACATTACGGTCAGTGTCGTGTAATTTGCATTCCTTGAGACCTCATCGCTTGAAGCTGTAGAAACATTTCGTCGTCGACGTTACTGTGAATGACTGTATTATCCCCGGAACTACGCAACTGTGCTTCACAAAGGTGATATCCTCAGGCATGTAGTAAAACAAATATGATCATAAGTCAATCTCACAAACAAAATAATTACCCCAATGGTTATCTGCATTTTTTCCAACATTATATGACATGGAAGTAAAACATCAACTGGTATGTTGATATACAACCAATAAAAAAACTAGCGTAAACCCTAACTAATAACACAGTACTATGCACTACCAACCACACTAATGGGTTGTCATCTCCCTCTAGCAAAATACAACATCAACTTCTACTAACTAACCAACTACTAACGAAAACAAGAGATCCCGGCACCAAAACCAACCCGGCACCACAATGTACGAGAGAACCCGGCACCAATTTGAACGGACACGCATTTGTGTTGGATTTATGACGATTTAACAAACATTTTTATTTTATTTGCAGATATACACATACTTTTAACCGGCTACTCGTACCTGTTTTTTTGGTTGTCGATTTTACGAAAATGTAGATTGTCGATTTCGTGAACGTTTGTCGGTTGCACGTACCATGGAGGAACCTCTGTGCACGTATACTGATACTTAGTAAATGTATTTATTATAGTTCTTAATTCAAATACGAAACAACAAGTATATAAATCACGAGATATTTAAACCATATTTCGTGGGTGATTTTGAACGTATTCTGTATTGAGGTAAAATAGAACTTCCATGGGCAAAGCGACACAGCCATCTTGGACCGAACCATTTTATTGTGGGCGACAATGCGTTAAACAAATGTCATTGCATTATAATAGTATAGTACAGTATAATAGGGATTCTAGTTGTTTTCGTATATATAGCAGCAATAGAGTCACCAAAGAAGGTAACGTAACGATACATGTGTGACTTTTACTTGACAGTCCAACATTTTGACACCTATTTTTTCATTCATAATCTGTTACACAGTAACAAAGAACAGTGTAAGTGGTCCCTCATTGTACCGATGCCGTACACAATAAAGCGGAATTAGCATAAACGGCACATGGGTGAAACCTTAACTACGGATGGTTGTTGTTCCTGTTGTTTATTTATTGCCACAGCACCGACTTCAGAAATAATAGCAGTACACAATAAAGCGAATTAGCATAAATGGCATATTTGGTTCTACTTTGGTACAAACCAGGGTACAAACGTAAAGTATTAAAGGACGGTTATTCTTCCTGTTTATTATGTTATTGACATAGCACTGACTTCGGAAAATACAACAGTACACAATAAAGCGAATTAGCACAAAACGATAGGTTATAGAGTCAGTATTGCATAGTATTACACTATAGTAAAGAGTATGTTTTCTCGGTAAAAATCTACCATATTTTAGTTGATTTTGTTTTTCACTTTCAGTTTGCTCGTCGCGGGGTCTTTCCAAGATGGCGGCCTCCACGGCGAGTACACGTGTTAACCATTTTGCAGGGCTAACACGTAAACATGGTCATGGTGGGGATACCAATTGAAGCATATGTTAAAAGTATTTCTGCTATTCTCAAACCTGTAAATATTATTGCCGCTTCCCGAGTGAGCGGAAGTGTTATTGTTTTTCTCGAATCTGTGAACGATGTGGAAACTGTTTGTACAACTGGTCTGTCGGTGGGAGACTGCTTTACCCATGTGCAACCCCTTGTTAAACCTGCCACTAAAGTAATTCTCTCAGGTGTACCCCCATATATACCAAATCACATTATTCAAACTGAACTGTCAAAATATGGCCGCGTTGCAATTTGCGCAAACAACCCGAGCTGAAACACGTCAAATCCTTTCGCCGTCAAGTTTATATGTTGTGTGACAATAATAAACTTGACGGTGTCATTAATGTCACTCGTGAGGAGCGGCAATATCGTATCTATTTATCAACTGATATTGTTTGTCACAGGTGTCTAAAAAAGGGACATATTATGAGAAACTGCCCAGTAAGTCAACAGCAAATTTCAAACGACCCAGTTCGCGATCATTCTCTTCCAAATAGTAAAACCCGCCCGACCCTGAACCAATACCTGTTGATCAGTCTACTCACAGTCCCTCAACACCCGGTTGGGAAACGCCTTTGTTCTAAGGTGGTTAATCCCCCGATCGCTGGTAACAGTGTGCGTTATGCTTGTGGAGTGAAGCCGATGACGTCATAGCATCACGGCGTCTTCCTGACTTTGAATTGTCTTCCGTTCTTCTCCAGTTAAACTTGTGCCGTTTTATACAGTTTATTCCGAAATTATTCTTAGATACGCGTGTAATAGTACTCGTAAAGACTTTCTGATAGGGTACGTGTAATTTAAAAGGTATATTCATTGAATTAATTTAAAAAAATCGAGATTTCAATTTCAGACCGTCACAGTCACCACCGGTCATTGCAGGGTGGCGTGTTATGGCGACACTGTACAAAAAGTTTCAACCCTGTGAAAATGCGTTCCTATAGGTAAAACTACCAAATCCATCATATTTATGTAGTTTGATATTTAAATTGTTCTCCAATATAGATTATTTTGTGTAGATGCAGCATTGACTGGTTCATTTCAGTCGGCTATTTTACCGTTAGTTTTGCCCCGTATATACTTGTATACACCATGAAGCAAGATGTTGGTCGAGTACCGCTCGAAGAAAACGACTGTTCAAAGTTTTTTTTTTAAATATTGATGCCTAAGATTTGTAATGACCATCGATATATATGTTAGAAATAACTGAATCATTTTGGTGTTGTCGTATTCCGATATTCTCGTCAGAAAATCAGTGTGAATTTATACCATACAAAATTTGTTGATATTATTTCAAGATGGCGTTTCGAACGACCATAGTCGATGTTATGGTGCGAGTATCTGAATTTAGCAACCCTCCCAAACACACTTTTCCGACTTCAACTACTATTTTATTAGAATTAATATTAAGGTTGAAGTTCAAAAAAGTGCCCAATGCTGTTTTTATTATTGTGTTGATTCTCGATTTGTTTTTTTCGGATCAAACTTAGATCGTGTTTGTAATTGTTATAGCAGTGATTACAAATCTGGTATCAGTGGTGAAGCCATACAAAAGTTTGCCAGTATGCCATACAAATTAAATAAATGGAAACGCCCGAAAGGATACTATGCAAAGGTGCATGAGAAAAGAAAGCTATCTAAACAGTTAAAGTCGGAGGTAAATATTTTTTTTATTTCAAGTATTTATATTTCATATTTTTAATAATGTTGTAAATGGCCGAATACATGCCACATATAACCAGTGCTTGTTCATTAATCATTCAACCAGTTGAATAGCTATGCTCAACGAGCTATAACCCTGAGATCTTGCCAAGTGGAACACTAGTAACAATTTGAGTCATTTGTCCTTAAATCCAGTTAGTGCAGGGACATGACACAGTTTGTTGAGGAAATGTGGACATGGGAATTGTATATTGTCATTCATCGTATTTTCACCTGACATTTTATGTAAAAAATCTTGACGCATTTTTTTATTTTTAATTCAGCATTTGCCTTCTAAATCCCTGCTAAGCGTGGGTTCAACACATAACTAATATTCAAAATATTGTTAATTTACAGGAACATACTAGTACCTGCATTTCCAACATATCAGATCTACAGAAACATGTTGGTCTTATGACATTGCCATCTAATTGGTCTGTTCTAAAGTCGCCAACAGAGATCAGATTCAGCCAGATAGAGTTTATCGGAGACGAGTCAACAGTTTCCAGATGCGTTATGGTGGGGAAGATTTAACATAGCAAGTGAAGCTTCATGGGCGATACATCCCCAAAAACCATTCATATATTGATCTAGTTCGAGGTAAAGGTGGGGAAATTGTGAAGGCCACTTCCTTGTCAGGGGCGAAAGATGTTTCAGCTTATTTAGAAGATGATTACAATGCAAAAACAAAAGAAGGTAACATCTACCATGCCACAATACGGACAGTTGAATGTCATCTCATTACAGAGAAGAAAAGATGTTCTAAATGTTCAGCTTACAGAAACAATTTAAGAGCTATATGGTAGCAAGAAGAAAAAGCCAAGAAGGAGAGAAAACCAGTTCAGACAGTAAAGTGAACCTTAGATTCCTTAGTCCCACAGAACTGAGGGAAAGAGCATCAAATCTACAGAAAGAGAAGATGACTTTAAAGCGGTCCTTGAGCAGAACTGTGAAACAACTTGTTTTATCTGAAGGGATTGCAATTGATGGGACATTACAGAGCCACTTTAAAGCTATAATGGAGGAAAACGATCATGATGTACAGAAAGTGTACCCAGAGGACAGTTTCCAGCATTTGTTTTGGGAGGAACAATTAAGACATGCTAGGTGTTCAGACAGTCGACAAATGCGATGGCATCCCACAATAATACGTTGGTGTTTGTTTTTGAAGTTTAAGTCGTCTTCTGCCTATGAAGCACTCAGGAGTTCCGGTTTCCTGAAACTGCCTAGTCAAAGAACTTTAACAGACTACTCAAATTACATTAAGCCCAAACCAGGAATTAATCAACCAGTGTTGAAGGAACTTATTTCAGAAATTGAGTGTCTTGGGTCATCAGTCAAATAAATATGTAGTATCATGATGAAATGAAGGTTAAGCAAGATCTCGTCTATGATAAGAACACTGGGGAACTGATTGGCTTCACCAACTTGGGTGATACAAATGAGGAGCTGATGAAGCTAGAGAATGGCTGTCACATAGAGAAGAATAAAGGTCTAGGACTTGCCAGTCATGTCTTGGTGCTAATGGTAAGAGGATTAGCATCTAGTTTACAAATGAGCCTGGGCTACTTTCCCACTGATGGTTGCAAGTCTGCCAATTTGTATCCAATAATATGGGATACTGTCATAGGTAAATTCTCTTCTCTCTGGGTTCTCCACACTTGTCAGGGGGGAATCTCGTCTCGTCTCTATATCGCGTCCCCTTGAGGTATGGGATCGGGAAAGTCACTTATACTTTACAGTCAAATAAGGCACACACAACGAAATACGTTTCAGCTCTCGTCTTAGTCGGTCAATCGAGCACTCTATCAGACACAGCGCCCTGGGGGGAAAATCCCCAAGACTATCGCAAGGCTGACCCAAGACTCTCTTAGACTGCGTCAACACTCGCCCCAAGGCTCTCCAGGACTGCACTCGACTGCGTCTGTCGTGGAGTATTCTCCAAGACCAACTCAAACTCTCTTTATTCATTTTCAAAACTCTAACCAATTACAAAACAGTAAAAAGACTCTAGGGCGTAACACTAAGCAATCACACTAAGCACTGAATACGTCATATCTTTTGATTAATCGTTCACCACATTAATAACTATGGAAACCAACTGTCAGAATGAATAGAATAGCGACGGTTATCTCGTAATTAGTTCAAAACCACTGAGCCAAGTTCCGTCCAAAACTTCAAATAGGCCTAAACGATGACAGACATAACACAGCAATTCGCTAATAATCAGCTAATTAAGTCGATTAACAGATACGCAAAAACAAATCCATGACACATCCCTTCACCCAAACTGAGATTGTGCCTCCTGGCATAACACGTTCATAAATCAAAGATACCGTCAGCCACTCATCGTCATAGGGTTAAATACAATACTAGGAAAGGTATAAATCAAAAGAGTAAAACACACTAATTAAGTACAATGATTATAAAGTCTAAATACAATGGTTATAAAGTCACAAATATCAACGGTTATAAATCAAAAACAAGGGAAAGGCTACCAATCGACTCACTTTTCTCAAAACGGTTCGCTGAGTTAACCCTTCGCTGCACTGTCTCAGTTACTAAGGTTACAAACTCTATATCAACAGGTCAAAATAAACTAAGGCTCGGCGGCGTAACCAAGCGATCAGTCAATCGCTGCAGTCGACAGCATGATCACGTGATTACCAGGGATGCGTCTCTCGGTTAAAGCATTGCAAAGCGGTAACTAATAAACAATGAATAAACAAGCTACAGTATTAATCAAACTCTTGTCACATACGCTTATAAACTTCAACTGAACTCACAAGTCGTTAATCTAAACACAAGTCATATGGCGTGGAAACAGAATGCAAAGACAAATTCGCTTTCATTACACATTACTCCTCTGGCAAAAAGACGGAAAAGGCTAAAACGATAGAAACTACTAAGTCACATATAATCCTGTCAATCATGAACAAAAGCTTGCGATAGCAAACAATACGCATATAAGCGCACCAAACTCCCATCTCAAAAAGTCATTAAAAAACGTTACAAAGGTGCTCTACTAAACTCAAAAAGCGTCAGAAGTATTCCGGAAACAACACATAAACAAAAACAACTCTTAAAACGTCGGTATCTCTGTACATCGACAAATCTCAAAACTCTGAAAACTCTTTGGGGCATTACTTTCCCCCATCATATTCCGTACTCATAAACTCATTAAAACACCATAAAACTTCACAAAACTCATAACACTGTGTTGCAATTACTTGTCCACTGAGGCGCCCTTAAATCATTATAAAGGACCTCGCACGTCACTAAATATCAGTTCAAAACAAAGATCTGGGCGCTTACATAACATACAATTCGATATAACACAAAAAAACGGTAAAAACAATAGAAAAAAACAGCAATACATTACATTACTGAGCAATAGGGTTAGGGTTCTGGAAAAGGGTTCACAGTGTCAGTTACAGTGTCCAACCAGCAGTTCTCTAAGCAATACACAGATAGCTAAAGTCAAAGTCTATAAGCGTCTCTTCTCTTGTCGCGTTAGTCCGGGTCGTTCTTTCTCTTCTTCCTGTCTTTAATGTTGCTCAATTCTTAATTATTCAGTCCTATCCGATACTCCACACTTGTCAGGGGGGAATCTCGTCTCGTCTCTATATTGCGTCCCCTTGAGGTATGGGATCGGGAAAGCCACTTATACTTTACAGTCAAATAAGGCACACACAACGAAATACGTTTCAGCTCTCGTCTTAGTCGGTCAATCGAGCACTCTATCAGACACAGCGCCCTGGGGGGAAAATCCCCAAGACTATCGCAAGGCTGACCCAAGACTCTCTTAGACTGCGTCAACACTCGCCCCAAGGCTCTCCAGGACTGCACTCGACTGCGTCTGTCGTGGAGTATTCTCCAAGACCAACTCAAACTCTCTTTATTCATTTTCAAAACTCTAACCAATTACAAAACAGTAAAAAGACTCTAGGGCGTAACACTAAGCAATCACACTAAGCACTGAATACGTCATATCTTTTGATTAATCGTTCACCACATTAATAACTATGGAAACCAACTGTCAGAATGAATAGAATAGCGACGGTTATCTCGTAATTAGTTCAAAACCACTGAGCCAAGTTCCGTCCAAAACTTCAAATAGGCCTAAACGATGACAGACATAACACAGCAATTCGCTAATAATCAGCTAATTAAGTCGATTAACAGATACGCAAAAACAAATCCATGACACATCCCTTCACCCAAACTGAGATTGTGCCTCCTGGCATAACACGTTCATAAATCAAAGATACCGTCAGCCACTCATCGTCATAGGGTTAAATACAATACTAGGAAAGGTATAAATCAAAAGAGTAAAACACACTAATTAAGTACAATGATTATAATGTCTAAATACAATGGTTATAAAGTCACAAATATCAACGGTTATAAATCAAAAACAAGGGAAAGGCTACCAATCGACTCACTTTTCTCAAAACGGTTCGCTGAGTTAACCCTTCGCTGCACTGTCTCAGTTACTAAGGTTACAAACTCTATATCAACAAGTCAAAATAAACTAAGGCTCGGCGGCGTAACCAAGCGATCAGTCAATCGCTGCAGTCGACAGCATGATCATGTGATTACCAGGAATGCGTCTCTCGGTTAAAGCATTGCAAAGCGGTAACTAATAAACAATGAATAAAAAGCTATTAATCGAACTCCTGTCATATACGCTTATAAACTTCAACTGAACTCACAAGTCGTTAATCTAAACAAAAGTCAAACGGCGTGGAAACGGAATGCAAAGACAGAGCCGCTTTCATAACACATTACTCCTCTGGCAAAAAGACGGGAAAAGACTAAAACGATAGACAATACTGAGTTACATATAAACCTGTCAATCATGAAAAAAAAGCTTGTGTTATCAAACAATACGTATATAAGCGCATAACACTCTCATCTCGAAAAGATATCAAAAAACGTTACAAAGGTGCTATCAACTCAAAAAGCGTCAGAAGTATTCCGGAAACAACACATAAACAAAAACAACTCTTAAAACGTCGGTATCTCTGTACATCGACAAATCTCAAAACTCTGAAAACTCTTTGGGGCATTACTTTCCCCCATCATATTCCGTACTCATAAACTCATTAAAACACCATAAAACTTCACAAAACTCATAACACTGTGTTGCAATTACTTGTCCACTGAGGCGCCCTTAAATCATTATAAAGGACCTCGCACGTCACTAAATATCAGTTCAAAACAAAGATCTGGGCGCTTACATAACATACAATTCGATATAACACAAAAAAAACGGTAAAAACAATAGAAAAAAACAGCAATACATTACATTACTGAGCAATAGGGTTAGGGTTCTGGAAAAGGGTTCACAGTGTCAGTTACAGTGTCCAACCAGCAGTTCTCTAAGCAATACACAGATAGCTAAAGTCAAAGTCTATAAGCGTCTCTTCTCTTGTCGCGTTAGTCCGGGTCGTTCTTTCTATTCTTCCTGTCTTTAATGTTGCTCAATTCTTAATTATTCAGTCCTATCCGATACTCCACACTTGTCAGGGGGGAATCTCGTCTCGTCTCTATATTGCGTCCCCTTGAGGTATGGGATCGGGAAAGCCACTTATACTTTACAGTCAAATAAGGCACACACAACGAAATACGTTTCAGCTCTCGTCTTAGTCGGTCAATCGAGCACTCTATCAGACACAGCGCCCTGGGGGGAAAATCCCCAAGACTATCGCAAGGCTGACCCAAGACTCTCTTAGACTGCGTCAACACTCGCCCCAAGGCTCTCCAGGACTGCACTCGACTGCGTCTGTCGTGGAGTATTCTCCAAGACCAACTCAAACTCTCTTTATTCATTTTCAAAACTCTAACCAATTACAAAACAGTAAAAAGACTCTAGGGCGTAACACTAAGCAATCACACTAAGCACTGAATACGTCATATCTTTTGATTAATCGTTCACCACATTAATAACTATGGAAACCAACTGTCAGAATGAATAGAATAGCGACGGTTATCTCGTAATTAGTTCAAAACCACTGAGCCAAGTTCCGTCCAAAACTTCAAATAGGCCTAAACGATGACAGACATAACACAGCAATTCGCTAATAATCAGCTAATTAAGTCGATTAACAGATACGCAAAAACAAATCCATGACACATCCCTTCACCCAAACTGAGATTGTGCCTCCTGGCATAACACGTTCATAAATCAAAGATACCGTCAGCCACTCATCGTCATAGGGTTAAATACAATACTAGGAAAGGTATAAATCAAAAGAGTAAAACACACTAATTAAGTACAATGATTATAAAGTCTAAATACAATGGTTATAAAGTCACAAATATCAACGGTTATAAATCAAAAACAAGGGAAAGGCTACCAATCGACTCACTTTTCTCAAAACGGTTCGCTGAGTTAACCCTTCGCTGCACTGTCTCAGTTACTAAGGTTACAAACTCTATATCAACAGGTCAAAATAAACTAAGGCTCGGCGGCGTAACCAAGCGATCAGTCAATCGCTGCAGTCGACAGCATGATCATGTGATTACCAGGAATGCGTCTCTCGGTTAAAGCATTGCAAAGCGGTAACTAATAAACAATGAATAAAAAGCTATTAATCGAACTCCTGTCATATACGCTTATAAACTTCAACTGAACTCACAAGTCGTTAATCTAAACAAAAGTCAAACGGCGTGGAAACGGAATGCAAAGACAAAGCCGCTTTCATGACACATTACTCCTCTGGCAAAAAGACGGGAAAAGACTAAAACGATAGACAATACTGAGTTACATATAAACCTGTCAATCATGAAAAAAAGCTTGTGTTATCAAACAATAC